>NC_071121.1:1635000-2235000 GCF_024256425.1 Clarias gariepinus
TAACCACAAAGTTGGGAGCATGAAATTGTCCGAATTTTCTCGGTATGCTGAAGCATTAGGAGTTCCTACTCCTAAAAAACAGCCCAACTCCTGAAAAACAACCCCACACCAATTCCAACATGACTGCGCACCAGGCATGTGGAAAGCCTTCCTAGAAAAGTTGAAGCTGTTATAGCTGCAAAGGGCCAACATCATTTTAAACCTCATCGTCTCCCTGCTAGTGTGGTTTGTTTGGGTCACTAAGAACCCTAAAATGTCATCTTTAAAGTTAGCTTACTGGGGTGCAGTAAAAAGAAAAAAAGTGATTAGACTTCTGGACTACAGAATATATATATGTCATATGTCTCAGAAGGGAGGGATGGGAGGCACTTAGCTCTCACACATCAATCACGGCTCTTCTGCCAATCACACGCGTCTGTGAACTCACGCAAGCGCCAGGAGTGGATAGCTCTGTCCTCCGAGTGTGTTACGCCGACCCGAACCATGCGTGAGTGAGCAGTTGGAGTGGTAGCAGCCTTGATGTTGGAGGACCTGATGATGGCGATGGAAAAAATTGTGGGAAATAAAACAATACTCTAACATAGTCCACTTGAACAGAACCCTGAGGTGCTCTAAAGTTTAGTGTGGTTTCTTTGGACTGGAACCCTCATCTCCTCTCGGGCCAGTTCCGAGTGAACTCTGTATGGAAGTGATTGTAGTAATGAAGTTGATTATGACCCTGCGCTGACTCCGAATCAAACACACCAGATGCTTTCTTGTACTCAATTTGAACAGAACCCTGGTGTGTTCCCCTTTTCATTGCGGCTCTTTTTGAGCTGCCTGCTGAGAACCCTGAGGCATCATCTTATCTTGGTTAACTTCCAGATGAACCCTAGATTGAATTGATCGTAGTTAGAAAGTAATTTGACTCTGATCCAAATATGCCATTTTTTTTTTTATTCTTTCATACTGTCCGTTTAAACAGGAAGCTGGTGTGTTCTCCATGCCAGTGTGGTTCTTGTGGGCTGCCGAAAACCCTGAAGGATCAGCTCATCTCTCAGCAATTCCAAGTCAGCTCTATATTAAATTGATTGAATTGATTGACTGAATTGATTGAGTCTCTGAATGTAATTTGGCTCTGAAACACACCAGATGCTTTCAGGTGGTCCGTTTGAACAGAACCAGGGTGTGTTCCCTTCTCGATGTGGTTCTTTTGGGCTGCTGAGAACCCTGAGCCATCATCTCAGTCACATGAGTCTACTGCCAATGAACTCTAGCTTGGATCAGTTGCACGTGAAAAACGTTGACCCTTAATCACACATGACCTCATCTCCATCTACTTCTAAGTGAACTTGACTTGATAACATTACGAATGTGAGTCGACTCACCTGCAGAAAGTGACTCGGTCACGCCATGTGTTTCTGGGTCATAACATTTTTGTTTATCTTTCTGCCGAAGCACAGAGCTGTAATGCTGCTTAGATGCTGCAAAATTAACAATGCATGTGGCAAAGTTGCTGTTTAAATAAAGTATTATTATAATCGTCTGTACATTTCTGAGCTCAGGTGGGTTTTCTGTGGGTTGTCCATGTGATACAGGTTTTATTGACTTTTTATCCACTGCTTTACTTCTGAGCAACAACTGAATCTGTTTTACACCTCAAACAACTTTATTTCTTCCGACCTCACAGTCATACATACTGTATAAGGATTCAAACTTTATTTAACTCACACTTGTTGTTTTTGTGATTTTTGTCCCCTGGGTGCACAAACTTTTGTGCTCATGTGATGCCGTGTGTTTTGAGGAAGAGGAGGCCCGACCTTCACCTATTGCTGTGCTTTCCTGTAGCGTATAAGCCGAGTAGGATGTTTGTGTGTGTGTGTGTGTGTGTGTGTGTGTGTGGGTGGGTGGGTGTGTGTGTGTTTGAATGGAGGAGGAAGGAAGGAGAGCCTGCTGCTGTCCTTTACACACAAATAGGTGAAGAAGGGAGAATTTACTGTACTGTACTGTCCCACCCTGTGTGTGTGTGTGTGTGTGTGTGTGTGTGTGTGTGTCTTTATGTCACTGTCACTTATGCCCTTTGCACCTGGTGGAATTTTAGCTGTCAGCTCTTTTCAATAACCCATAAATCACACACACACACACACACACACACACATGCACACAGATGCTTTATCTCAAGAATGACCCATTAACCCCACAGATGAATCTTCTTCTCCTCCTCCTTTTTTCCCACAATACTTTTGTTTTCACCAGCAGCTTGATAAGCATCGGAGGCCGAGTGAGATCAGGAAATGCGCAGACGATTTACAGCGAGACCTGCGACTCGATACGGGACCTGAGAGGGGACGCGAGGTCCGAAATACTCCTGATGAGTCAGCAGGTGAGATAACTGAGATAACACCTGACCTAAAAGATGTCTTCACCACACACACACACACACACGTAGGACAGCTAGAAACTGTACAGAAGAAAATAATCAATGGTGGTATAACGAAGCACAGTTGCTGTTACCGTTTTATTCCACTTGTAACACATCACTTTGTCAGGTTCCCAGTAAAACCACTTAGAAATCGTGAAGTTACTGTAAAGCTTAACCTCTAACACTGAAGATTTCTTACTTCCATAAGTACAGTACTTCACTGCAAACTCCATTTTATCTGTGTATGTGGAAGTTCTCTAACAATAAATTGTATTTTATTATAAATAGGCCACTTCTGGTTAGCGAACTGTGTTTCACCGGCTCTGTATATGTACTTTACATAATGATAATAAAGTTGAATCCAATGTTAAGGGACGTTACTTTTTTTAAAGGAACTAATTACGTTATAAAATTACTGTCATTAAAAAGTAATCCGTAACATTACAGCGTTACTTTCTGATAAAAGTAACTAGTTCGAGTACTTTTCCACTGCAGAAAATAAAAACTTCTTTGTGATTATTCTACCATCATCACTCAGCCAAGTTCGGCCCATAATCTGTTAACTCCTAATACCCCTATCTCACCTACTAATACCCCCATCTCACCTACTAATACCCCTATCTCACCTACTAATACCCCCATCTCACCTACTAATACCCCTATCTCACCTACGCGGTTTCACGCGGTGGCCGCAAGTACGGTTCATCATGATTTACCGCCAGTTTTGGCGCTGTGAATAGGTTTCCATCTCTCAGCGTGTCGGTCCTCATGAACCTCGCAGAAATTCCCGGAACGTCACTCGCGGCGGCTCACGGTGCTTAACACCACTTCTTACTGCGAGTCAAACCGCATAGGTGAGATAGGGCTATAACAGAGGGGGGTGGGTTATCGGGGGCTGGGCTTGTAGGATAACTTTCACACACACACACACACACACTAACGGATTGGGAATGACTGCTGTTTGGCTCACGGATTACAAAAATTGTCTGAAAAAATGAGTTACATTTTTAAAAATGTAACTAAATAACTGAGTACCTAAATAGCGACCAAACACGTTAGTTTACTCGTTACATCAAAAAAGTATTTTAAGTACTCTAATGCGTTACTTTGTAACATTAAAAAAGTATTTCAAGTACTCTAATGTGTTACTTTGTACACAAAACACTGATTAAATCTATTCCAATCTATTAACTCACTTAGCGTCTTTACCGCTTTATCCTGTATTTAGGGTCGCGGGGGACCTGGACCCTAACCCAGGAGACTTAGGGCACAAAACGGAGTACACCCTTGACAGTGTGCCAATCCATTGCAGGACACACTCACACACTTACTCGCACACTACAGGCAATTTGGAAATGGCAATTAGCCTAATCTGCAGGTCTTTGTACTGTAGGAGGAAACCGGAGTACCTGGAGGGAACCCACCAAACACGGGGAGAACATTCAATTTTTTCAATTCAATTTTATTTGTATAGCGCTTTTAACAATTGTCATTGTCGCAAAGCAACTTTACACAATCAAAAGAATTATTTAAGTCAGTATGGAATGTAAGTGTGCATGAATCAAGATGATCAGATCGTCCCTGGTGAGCAAGCCGAGGGCGACAGTGGCAAGGAAAAACTCCCTGAGATGGTAATAGGAAGAAACCTTGAGAGGAACCAGACTCAACAGGGAACCCATCCTCATCTGGGTGAAACAGAAAGCAGTAAATGATCTGCATTTATACAGTGTGTTAGGTGGCAGCCAGTTCAGCTATACCAGTTGATGTTAATTGATGTAAATATGGAGTCCAGGTAGTTATTGGAGACAATTGCAGTCTTGAACTATCAAGCAACCGCAGCCAAGTCAAGTCCTCAGAGAAACAGCTGTCAACACCAGTCGAGGCCAGAACCGTCTTCATGGTAAAGTGAGACCACCCCAGACACCAGACGCATCCCAAAGAGACACACGGGGCATCCATGCAAATGTTCATTGGTGATCTCTGAGGCTGGTGACTCTAAATGAACTTCTCCTCTGCAGCAGAGCTCAGTTTTGGTCTTGCTTTCATGGGAAGGTCTTCATGAGAGACAGTTTCATCATGGAGCTCGATGGGTTTTCCAAAAAAAAAAAAATGCACCCGACACAATACTGTTCTTGTGAGAACTGATCCAGAACAGTTGACCTTCATGTCTTTAAATATTTGTTACTTGATTACAAATTTGTGTCCAAACTTTTGCAGCTAAAACATGTTAATCACTGCAGTAACTGGCCGATCGAAGCTTCTTAAGCTGTCACTTTTGTAAATCCGAACGGTTATGCTTTTCGTCCAAGCCGTGTACAACACTATAATTCTATAATACAGAACATGCAAGACATCAGAAATATGAAATAATGGAATGAAAAATAAAACAAAGAGCAAAGACAATTAAATGATGCACTACTGTAAATAAATGCATCCCTCATCTAGTTATCAGGTGACCTTTCCCCTCGAGCCTCCTGCCATTTCCGTTCTCTCTGGATGATGCGGACGCGTTTTCTCCGGTGTGTAAATAGACCTTCCTTGTATTTCCTCTTACGGTAAAAAATAAAGGACACACTTTCTAATCTAAATTGCCTTTCTTGTCCTGACCTCTTTCCAGAAATGATTACAAGGGAAGTCCCTACATCCATGACCTTTGACCCTGCTCGCCTCTGACCTTCGCCTAGATGGGACAGGTCGTGTGTGTGTGAGCGGCGAGGAAAGTGCTGTAGGACAGGATGGAGGGGCGGCAAGGGTGCAGAGCACAGGTGGATCCTGTGTGTGTGTGTGTGTGTGTGTGTGTGTGTGTGTGTGTGAGAGAGAGAGAGAGAGAGAGAGCTCTTCCTGATAGCAGTGAGCGTGTGCATGTGTGGAACTGGCTGATATTAAAAGGACAGTGAGAGGCACAGGAAGTCGCGGTGTGTACTTCCTGCGTAGCAGATCTTTGTTCGATGTCAGATACACACAGGTTATTGATGGTTACATAACCAGAGCTGTGGGAAAAAACAGCCCAGAGAACCAACTTTGGATGAACCTACGGTTAAAATCTATTAGAAACATGAACAATATTTTGTAAGTAACCTCTGAGCCAAGTTCCACAACCCTGAACTACATGGAGCTGGGAACTGTTACTGTGTATTCAGTAATTATTTTATTTTACTAGTCGTGGATACCATCAGTACGCCGAATCCATGATCAGACTACCCCCGGCCTCCCAGGAACTCCTTGAATGGCTTTTATTAAATAATGTCAGGTCAGAATGTGGTCATCCCCGAGTTCCTGTCATGTACAAGTGGTGTTGGTGAATGAGTGTGTGTACAGTTCACACAAGATGTTCACGGTGTTCATGACTGCAGTGAGCTCCGAGACAACTCGGCTGGGATCATCATCCGGTGACGATCTTTAAAACATTTAAAATAAATGTTAAGTTAAATAAATAAAAGGAAGGTTTTGTCTGTACTTTGGGTCAGGACTCATACACGACTCATACACTGGAGGAACAGACGCTCAGAAACATTTTGTCTGTCTGTCTGTACGTCTGTCCAGCCAGATTTAGTCACGGCATCACACAAAACTGATTGTCTAGAGTTTAATAATCTCTGCCTGAAGTTTAATCTGCACCAGCAGTGAATCTAAACGTGGAGTAAAAGTGATGTTATGAACAGTTATGTGTGGGATTTAATAATCTACTGTAAAATAATCTCCTAATGCGCTACTGTCTCAATGTAAACACACATCTGCACCAATAGATATTAATTAGAAAAGATAAAGTGTATATTTTTACTAGGATTAGTTCATATTTTCACTTTGGCTGAAATAACAGCGCTGAAGTGGTATAAGTGAATTTTAACACGCTGGAGTGGTTTTAAGACAAAACTTCATCTTTATCCTTTTATCTCCTTTTTCCATTTCTCATCTGTGATTCACTCTCCGATTACCGAACAGGGAGTGTATTTGTCTGAGCACCAAAGAAGGACAACTTAGTGTAAACAAGGCGTAAGATACTCAACCTTACAGAATGGGATTTCTTTGTATTAATAAGTTAGACAGAGAGTTCTGCTGTACAGAGAGACACACAGACATGTACGTGGGCTTCAACCTCAAATAATAATCATAATAATCATAATAATAATAATCATAATAATAATAATAATAATATCACTGATTACATTAAAGATCAGATCAGATTATTTTTAGATTTAAACATTTTAACTGTTTCTACAAACTCTTTAACTGTCAATGACGTGTACTAACACTGATGTAATAATAATAACAATAACAACAATAATAATAATAATAATAATAATAACAATAATAATAATAATAATAATAATATCACTGATTACATTAAAGATCAGCAGATTATTTATTTTTAACAATTGACACAAACTCTTTACCTTTAGCTATTAATTAAATAAAGAATAAAATAAGGATTTTAAAATGTATATTTTCTTAATTTTCCAGAAGGTTGTGCTGAAGTGAAATATCTGGATTTCTGATTTATTACATTTTACTAAGATTTATGTCATGGATTATCCATGAAACATTTACGTTATAGCAGTTATAAACGCTCGTTCTCACACCAGCCTCTCTTTATTTTAACTTTGTAAAGTTAATAAAACGGTTCATGACGTAACATCAGAAAGAAACTCCTCTATCCAGAGAAGCACGACTGTATAAATAAGTGCGGTTCTACCTGAGACCCGTTTCAGACGAATGAAGAGACTCTTTTATTTCTGGGGCCCACGTTAACTCCTGTGCGTTACACATCTCAATCTGCAGAGACAGATCCGCCAATCAAAACCCTGTCGTCCCTAATGGAGTGTGATGGACAGAAACAGAGACCGAACAGAGAGAACGTCCGAACATCTTTCTCCCTCCTCTCATTAACCTGACTGCGGCTGTCGGGCGCTAATGACGACGCGGCTAAAGGAAGTGGAGGATGATGGGAGCAGAAGGGATTGATAGAGAGGAGGATGAGAAATGGAGAAGAGGATTGGAGTGAGGGATTAAAGGAGGACAAGACAGGAAAGGAATGGAGTGACTGGCTGAAGAGATGACAGGATGGAGAAAGAAGAGCAAGGATTTCTTTTTTTAAAAAAAAGGAAAGGAGGAGAAAAGTGAGGGATTAAAAGAAAAGGAAAACATTAGAGGAGAGGAAATAGTGAGTAAAGAAATACAATTGACTGAAGGAGAGGAGCGAGGGAGTGAAGATGGATAAATAGATAAAGGAGAAGAAAGAATTAAAAAAAGATGGAGAGAGTTTAAATAAAATTGAGCGAGTGGAGGAGGAGAGAGGGAATAAAGAAGGAAGAAAATGAGGAAAAGGGAGGGAAAGATTAAAAGAAAGAAGAGTGAGGAATGAAAGGTGGAGCGGAGGACTGTGGCGTTAAAGAAGGATGAGAAGCACGGGATAAAAGAAAGGAAAAATTAAAGGAGAGGAGTTATGGAAGTGCAAATGAGTGAAGGAGAGGAGCGAGGGATAAAGAGAGATAATTGGTAAACCAGCAGATGGAGGAGAGAGGGATTAAAGAAGGACAAAATGAGTGAAAGAAAGGATCGAGAGATTAAGAAAGGACAAACAAATAAAGGAGAATAAAGAACTTTCAAAATTACAAAATAGATGGAATAGGTTTAAATAAAAGTGAGCAGGTAAGCGGGTGGAGGAGAGGAGTGAGGGATTAAAGGAGGATAAGGGAGTAGAAGAGAGGAGTGAGGGATTAAAGGAGGATAAGGGAGTAGAAGAGAGGAGTGAGGGATTAAAAAAGGAATAGCAGGTTAAAGAGAGAAATGAGAGAAGAGCAGGTGGAAGAGAGGAGGGAAAGATTAAAGAGGGATGAGCGAGTGAAGAAGAGGAGGATGAGATTAAAGGAGGTTAAGTGGACAGAGGAGAGGAGTGAGGGATTTAGTAAATGAATGGAGTAAAGGAGTGAGGGGATTGCCTGTGTACGATTTGGGAGAGGAGTGAAGAGAGAGGGAATAAATACTGATATGAGAGGAAAGTAAAGGATCAAGGGATTGAAAGAGGATGAAAAGTCGGACTAGGAGAAATAGAAGAAGTAAAGAAGTGGAGCGAGGGATTAAAGAAGGACAAGCAGATGGAGGAGAAGAGAGAGTGACTAAAAAGGAACAAAAGAGGAAATGAGATGAAATAACAGAGCACGAGAGGTGAAGAAGAGGAGTGAGGGATTGAAGGAGGATGAGTGTGCAGGAGAGAGAGAGAGAGAGAGAGAGAGAGAGAGAGAACAGAAGTTCTAGGCAGTGTGGTGGAACTTCTCCTCTCTCAGCGTTCCGCCTTTCCTCACATTCGTCATTAACTTCATTAACAGACGAGCAGCGGTGATTAGGAACAGCTTCCCGCTGATTCAGCACACACACACACACACACACACACACACACCTCGCGTTCACACTCTCCCACCCATCTCACACTGGGGGGCTGTTGGGCCGCGCTGCCAGATGACACACTGCATCGCATAAGCACACACACACACACACACACACACACACACACAATCAACAACAGTTGATGCCAATGTAATAAAATGTAATAGTAAAACCTGATATTTAGCCTCCACACACACACACACACACACACACACACACAGCTAATTAGTGTCAGATAAACACTGACCTCAACACAGCATCCTCACACCTGAACATGTCCCTTAGCGTGTGTGTGTGTGTGTGTGTGTGTGTGTATTTGTGTGTGTGTTTGTGTGTGTGTGTGTGTGTGAGAGAGAGAGAGAGAGAGCTGAGGATCTCATTAATCCAGTAATTAGAGACGTGATGTAACACACACACACCAGATCAAAGGCCATTCTCTCTCTCTCTCTCTCTCTCTCTCTCTCTCTCTCTATACCGTATATATATAAATAGATAGAGAGAGAGAGAGTTGGGTAAAACTGTATACACATTTCAACAGTTGTTATTTTTGCCCTTTTTTAAACCTTTGAAGTTTACTGGAGTTTATGTAACATGAAGGTGACCGATCTCGCTTCCCTAAAATGGCAAGTTGCTAACTTCAGCTGCTTTTTAGAGATGATTTCTGATTGTGTAAAGTTACTTTGCGACAATGACAATTGTTAAAAGCGCTATTCAAATAAAACTGAATTGAATTGAATTTTATACAGCCCCAAAAATGACCATTTTTTAGCATTATACTGTCTCTCTTCAAACAATAATCATTTAAAAATGCTAATTATTTCGTATTATTCAGAGTACTGATATTAAAATCGGTGTAAGAAAATTGGTCTAGAAGCTTATTAACTGTGAAAATTAAAGTATTCCGGTTTTTGATAAAAGATTAAAAAGCAAAAAAAATCATCTGTAGTGTCCGTAACCATGTCAAATTCATGTTGCAATATCTTTTGCATTTTTGCAAAATTTTAGCATTTTACAATAATACACTTTTTCTGGTTGGATCGGGAGATAAAAAGCGTTAAGTATTGTGTTACTTTTTCACTGAGGTGAGACACTTTACATCACCGAGAGCACATTTAACCATGATCACTGTCACAAAGCAGCTTTAAAGAATCTAAAAATTGAAAATATGTAAATAAATTAATACGATTGATAAATGATAATGATAATATAAAGATAATGATTATAATGATCAGATGGACAAGGAGAAGGCGAAGGCGGTGCTGCGATGGCAAGAGGAAGAGACCTTGAGAGAAACCAGACAGTCCAGTACAACAGGAGAAGTGTTTGAGTTAATATGGAGTAACGGACTCGCTCATGCAGGTATGTATTGGACTTACTGTAGTCCAGAACCGAGAGTCCCCCAGACCTGCTCAAATCTATTAACAACGTGCTTGGCTAAATAAAAAATGCAAATCTCTCTCTATATATATATCTTTCACTAGATAGATCATCTTTCTTTTTTCCTCTCATTCTCTCTCTTCATATCTCTCTCTTTTTGCCTATCTCTGTTTTTTATTCTGTCCCCTGTCTGTCTTTCATCACCTTCTGTTTTCATTCTAATCTATTTTTATCTTTCTTTTTTATTCTGTCTCTCTTTTACATACTGTATTTCTCATATTCGAATTCTCTCTCTTCTCTTTTTGCTTCTTGGCTTGTCTTTATCTTGTCTTTCATTATGTCTCCATTTTAAATCTATCTGTCTCTATCTCTCCATTTGTCCTTCTCTGTCATCACTCATTCATTTTCTGATTTGTTCTGTCTTTCTCTTTGTCCCACTTTCTCTCTCTCTCTCTCTCTATATATATATATATATATATATAAATCCAGTTGTCCCTTTTCCGGATTATCATTCTGTCTTTCTCTGTCTCTCTCTCTCTGTCCCTGTCTCGCCATCCCTGTCTTCATTTTCTTTATTTTCATGTCTTGTTCACTCTTTCTTTCTGTCTCTTTATTAATCCGTTCTTCTCTTTTGCATCTCTTCATCCTTCTGCCTAATCAGACTCCATGTCACAATTAACCAATCAGATCCCAAACACAGAGAACCAGGAAGTAGATTTAATAGTTCTTAATAGTAAATGTTAAGCCTTTTACTGCACTCCTGAACTGATGATCAACAACAACAACAACAACAACAACAAGAGGAATAACAAGACACTTTAAAAATTCATAAAGCTCTGAACATCTTCCAGACATCAGACACTAAACATCACTAAACAACACAAAGAGCTCCATCTCTCCATCTCTCCATCCCTCTGTCTCTCTGTTTCAGAGTCGTATCAAGAGATTAATGACCTGTCAGGTGGGGATGAGAAGAAGCATGTGTGTACAGTATGTGTGTGTGTGTGTGTGTGTGTGTGTGTGGCAGTGGCCTGGGGTACCCAGACTGTAACGTCTGCATCACAGAGTACGTAAATTACCGTGGATGGTCCCCTCAACCCCCATTGGTGTGCTCGTTTAAAACAAAAGACATCTCTCACACACACACACACACACACACACACCATTGGAATTTGTAAATGAAATGTTCTTCAGTTAGAACAGTGACGTTCTTGCGAGAACAAAAAGACTTCCCTTTCCCTAACGTGTTGCCATGATGACGGCTCAGCCCATCGTTAGCTTGTTTATAGAACACGGTTTATTTTTAATATTACGATAAACAGTGTGTTTTAATTTAGAATAAAAAAAGAAAGTATGACACGATAGAAATTTAAAATCAACATGATCCTGAAGTCGCTCTTCGCTCAGTTTGTTTTTTAATTTGCGTAGTAATCAGTTTTATAAAACTAATATTATCATTGATAATATATTAAGAAAAATATTTGTTTGTTTGTTTGTTTATTAGTTTGTTTTTCTGATAACGGCATAATTTTTTTTTATAACAGCCAATCAGCACGTCATAAATCATTAGCATGCTAAGTATAAACTGAAGTATACACTCATCCTTCAAGTGTGTGTGTGTGTGTGTGTGTGTGTCAAAGAGACAGTCAACGATGGAGAGGCTCCTTGACTTGACTCGAGCGTTCGTGTGTGTGTGTGTGTGTGTGTGTGTCTCATCTGCAGGCTCTTCACACGCAGCTAAACGCTTCACATAATTTGTACTTTTAATGGCGCAGACTTCTATTTTTCTGACACGCTTTAATCAATAACGGGCCTTGTCCCCGTCACCGCCGTTTTATTAATTTGGAACAAGCGCGCTAACTAGGCGCCGCGGTATCGAGACACATCTCACGTCGTGTAATAGGCAGCCGGGATTGATAGGTTCATTCCTAATATGCACTAAACCCACCCCCTACCCCCACCCCAAACTCCACCACCTTCTCTCTCTCTCTCTTTCTCTCTCGCTCTCTCGCTTTCATATTCCCTCTTTTTTTCTTTCTGTCACAAGGTGATTTAAAAGGGAAGTCAGTGTTGGGATGTTCTGTCATTCTCACACCGTACGCACGGCTCGGGCGCGACAGAGACAAATACTGTTAATGAATAAATAAATGAAATCAAGTGAAGATGAAAAAGCAGAAGAAAAGGGAGAAGAAGAAGAAGAAGAACATGAAGCGACAATGGGGAGCGATGGACGTTACAGTGCGTGAAAATGTAATAAGCGGAAAATCAAAAATTGACTTGAAATCGTTTCTGTTGTTTTTTAATCGGTTAATCGTTATTAAAAAAAACTTACACGCTAACCAGAAAAAAAAATCTTTTTCACCAAATACACTCAACTTCCTGTCCAGAAATGGTCACTTCCTGTTTGGCTAAGGATGAAGGTTTTCATGCATTTCCCCTTTAGCATGTTTTCCAACTGCTGCTCGTAATACAGGAGGAAAGCGCTATCCACCCACTTCCACGTGAGTGAGCTCACAGATGACGTAAGTGCGTGAACGCTTCTCTGTTTCTCCACTAGGGAGCGCTGTGCTGCATATTCAACATCACTGGAGGTGTCGCGCTTGACCCGACCTCACCAATCAGTGGGGCAATTGGTCCACACACACACACACACACACACACTGCTGTGTAGATGTGAAAGGACGGCCTGGTGATTAATAATAGCTTGACACGAGTTTTGTTTTGTAACAATCCAGATTTTGGCTCGGGGTCGCAGTGTTTCAGCTGATTCAGGGTGGAAAAGCACCGGGAATGCTGGAAACGATCCGACAAGGAGTGACACCTCGGTGGGAAATTCCACCACACACACGCACACACCCACACACACACACACCGCATAAAGCTTTCATTTACAGTCTTGAACACAGAGAGGTTGTGTGTGACGTGTTTCGTCGTTACGTCAGAGGTGAGACGTGTTACTCACGTCGCCTCTGATGTTCTGCGTGAATTCGGGATCAGTTTGCTATTTCGTATTTTCCTGTTTCCTTGAAAGCGTTCCAATCCCGCAGCAGCTCTGAGCAAACATGTGAAGAAGAGGGGAAAAAAATCAAAGGGTTTCAGTGACTCAGTCCCAAATAAACATTTCACATTATCAAAACTAATAATCAGCAGAAAGAGCGGTGGAAAAATCCGGCGGTTTGGAGATCCCTCTGCCACTTCCCAGGGCACGTGCGCTACAGTAAACATCTCCGAGCCCTTCGTGACAGCGCTTACACAATCTGTCTAACAAGCAGAAACGCTAATCGTCTCTCTTTTCTAGTGACTAATTATGTGAGCGGCGGAGGCATGCGGCGGGACGAGGGCCGTCTGCTCCTGCTGCTGCTGCCGCTGCTGCCGCTTTGCTCTTTTGTTCCTGCTTTGTTTTGCTGCTTCGCTCCTCAAAGAAAAAAGCGCAAAACAAATATCACATGTTTGTCCTGATGTTTGTAAAACTAAAGAGGACAAATGCTAACGTAGCTAGACATTACCTAGAAATTATGCAACAATTGTTTTGATATAGATTTAACCATTTTAAATCTTCACAACTTTTTTTCTCAAAAGAGAATAAAAAGCTATTTATTATTATTATTATTATTATTATTATTTAAAAGGTGCTATTTTTCCTCTTTACACTTTAAAGCATATTACTTTCACCTTCCTTTTACATTAATCTTAATCTCACTAGAATCTGAAAATTATAAACTATAATTGATATAATTATAACTATAATGAACAAACACTGGTTTCTTCTATTTCCTGCAGATAATGTACGTGAACAGCAGACGTGCAGGCGTTGTAGTGTGCTGCTGGACCCATGTACAGCCTGTAGTGCGTACGGGTCCCTGGTGGTGGCGCTGTATTTCCTCACTGTGACTCAGGACGCATCTGATTGGGCAAATTCTAGAACCAGATATCAAAGACACAGCACTGGTTTGATTTAATACTAATTCTGATACTAAAACTTTTTTTACTTTGATTGATTTAAGTCACATCACAGCGCTACCGAGTGGCGCAACAGGCATATTACATATTACAAGCATCTCTGCGTTCACTCAAGCAGAAGTGGGTGGATAGCGGTTTCCTCCAATAGTTTCACATTTCAGATTTTTTATTAACCTTCTGTTTGAATTAACTCATTAATGCTGACAATTATTTCAGTTTTTTGTTACTTTACACTTCAGCTGCATTTTTTAAATTTATTATATATAGTTATACTTTTTTATATTTATGCATAAAATTTTTTTTTACTATCGTTAACTTGGATAAAATGTTTAGTTTTTATTTCTTTATTCATATGTTTAACATACTTTTTACACAATAATTCTATTTTAAAAATAGACAATTTTTGTCTATTTTTGTTTTTTTATTTAAAAGCACTGTGGAATACGGTTTTATTGATGTATCCAAACTATTATTTATTTATTTATTTATTTATTTATATTTTTATGTAGAGATTAGCTTTAGATTAGGATGATTGAATTCTGAACAGTCAGAACTTCAACAAGTAAAATAATCTGTAATACAAACAAAACTAGTCGTCTTTCTAGAATTCTAACATTTATCTTTTTTATTAATTATTCTATTTTACAGGCAGATATTATCTTTTTCTAAAAACAAAAGGAACAAGAAAAATTATCTCTAAAAGATTACAAATTGTCTTAGAATCAGTTAAAAATATTTTTTTAAATAAGGCTTTTATATTTTAATCATAATAATAAATGTTGAAAAAAATGGCTGTAATAATATTAATTTTACTTGTGGTTTTTCTTAGACACAAATTACTAATAAAAACCACATACCAAACCCAACAGACAAGCAGTGGGTTTATTTAATGACAAAAATAAGTATAATTATAAACCACAAAATATGGGGGGAAAAATAGAGCTTTAAGAAGTGATTTTTGACTGACAGCTTACTGAATTGATTGTTTTGTGCATCTCGCAGATCACAAATTAGATCCGGATGCAGATTTGCATGAACATTAAAGTTCAAGCAAAAAGCATAAAAGATTTTGTTTATCCAAGATGCCAGTTGTTGCCTTTAAAAATGTTAATGAGATTAAAATCAGCACAACAAAAAAAACATGATTTTTATTTTTTAATCTCAAATTAAAAAATATCTACTGCACCAGACGTTGCTGTTTGAAAGTCAGCTGATAATTAACAGATTTCAATTTAATCAACCGTTAATGGTTTTATGTGAACATGAAACGATTCAAATCTGATCATGATTCAATCCTGAAACTGACACATCCAGATCCACTGCCGTTCGAGGAGCCAGGGCTCAGAATCCTGATCCAAATCCGGTCCAGATGTTATAGCGTGCAGTCTCACCTGATTTATAACACCTGCATCCTGTTTTCCACTCGTCATTCAGTCTACTTAAACTGCTCAAAATCACTCTTCCTTCGAGGATTTCTGTTTGTTTATTCTGTTATTTTGTTTTTCTATATGGTCAAAAGTTTGTGCACCCAATGATCAACACACTACTTGTGCTTCTTGAACATTACATCATACAGTGTTTCCCATTGTAATGCGTTTCACTCTTCCCTTCTGGCAAGGCTTTCCACTAGATGTAGGAGCACAGATGTACAGTGTTTATTCACTCGTTCTACAGGAGCATTAGTGAGCTCAGGTGCTGATGTCAGGATGTCAAGGACGCTTAAGTTCCAGTTCAACCCAAAGCTGATAGTTCAGTGCGTTGAGTTTTGTGAACAACATGAGTTCCTCCTCTCCAACACTCTTAACAGACCATGCCTTAATGGAGCTGGCTGGGTGGATCCATCATGAGCATCATCAGCCTGGATAAGGGCTTGGACCTCTTCATTTTTAGAGAAACTGTACTGCTACAAAGTACAAAGACATTCTGTAGACAAGTGTGTGCTTCCAGCTTGTAGAAGAACAGGGTTTCCTCCAGGTACTCTGGTTTCCTTACATAGTCCAACGACATGCAAATTATACCCCTCACCTACGCACGGCAGTTTCGCACGGTGGCCCTAAGTATGGTTTATTATGATTCACCACAAGTTTTGGCGCTGTGATGACGTTTCCATCTTTCCGCGCTAAGATTAAACATGTTTAAAAAAAATTTAATTAAATTAAACATGTTTAATTTTTTGGCGGTCCTCGCGGAAGCTTGTGGACCTTGCAGAATGTTAGTGAAATGTTGGGCGGGCAAGCGCTATGGCTCACGGTGCCTAACACCGCATCTAACTGCAAGTCAAACCGCGGAGGTGAGATAGGGGTATCAGGCTAATTGCCGTTTCCAAATTGCCCGTAGTGTGTGAGTTTTGACCGGAGGTCCTACTATAGTTTTGAAAATGAGAATTAATAGAAGAGTAACCAAAATTGGGGTCCCCACGGTCCCTAGTTGGAATACAAATGTTACTAGAGTAGATGCATGGATGGACATAGTGTAGCTACAGTGGATCATTTATATCAGAGGAAGTAATATAAGATAAATTAGCATCATTGTCTTTAGTGAGACGCAGGTAATTCCTTATATGGAAGTCTTCTGTGAAGAGAAATGTGTAACATTTATGGAAGGAGTCTCCAGTGTCAGCATTTTGTAACAGTCTGAGGTAATTTTTCCAAGAACCTCATGACAGATGGGTTTGTGCTTCTCTGGTTTATTGAAAATATCACCACCTGATTTTATTATCTTTAAGAGAGAAAAGAAAGAGAAGCTTGTGAAGGAACGACTGCTTATACGGTTTTAAGGGACGAATGATCTGAAGCGGTAAATGTTGCTATAAATGGGTAAAAAGTAGGATGTACTGTTGGGACGTGTAATCATTGTAGTATAAAAGGAACAAAACACCTGCACAGATGTGCTGTTATAGAACAATCAACAAAACAGCCGCTGGACGATTCACTGGTTCAATTCCCACATCGCTGTTTGACGTTAAGCAACGACTCAGTGACCGCAGTATCAACAGCCTGCTGTGATGCGATCATGGAGTCACAGTGAACCGCCTAACCAGGTCCGTTTGAGCGGGAAACCGTGCCGTCAATCAATACTCAGTCCTGTGCAGATACTCCCTGTCATCGGCCTTGAGGAAAATGGATGCCTAGGAAAGCCATAACTATGATAAATCTACTCCCCCAGTTTGGTGACTGGCCCCCTCTCTCTCAATCTCTCTCTCAGCTCTCCACTCTCTCTTTCCCATCCATCCCTCCCTCCTTTCGCTCGTCCGTCTTTGACTAATGTATGCGGTAAAGCCGCGCTCCACCACTCGCCTCGTCGTCGTGCCACCGCCCTGATCGGCCAATCAATCTCCGCGTCGACACGGAAGGCGCATTAAAATAAATTTGTCACTGTAAGTTTATGAAATATTGATGCCGTGTGAGAGAGGGAAGGATATTGAGTGGGGTGGGTGGAGGGAAGGAAAGGAAGGAACGGGACGGGACGAGACGGTCAAAATAAAATGTAAAGGAGGGAGAGTGGTTTTGCTCGGTATATTGGATTGGTGTATATGAGAGGAAATAAGGACAGTTCGAGGGTGGAGTCGATGTGGATCAAGGAGGATGGATGGCTAACTTTATGATAATGCGTCAGAGTGCTCTTCCTGACAGCTTTAAGGTAGTTGTTGATGACTTAATGGAGCGTTAAGGTCATTTTTTCCCTACGTGGAATCCAGAAACCATAAATGTTAATATCATCCTGTCTGGATTCGGCTCTCTAACGTTATTATAACGCAATTTATTTAAAAGAATTTGCAAAATGGCAAAATCTGACTGGTTTGAGACTGGGGGCGGAATTCACACCCAAGCGTTTGTGGAATTGAGGCTTTTTAACACAATCCAACAAAATGTCGCTCGTTAGAGGTCTTATGGATAAATTTGGTGTTAAATCTCGTGAATAAAACATCAATGAAAAACTTTTGATGGTCTTGCTTCGTTTTTGTCGTACTGTATTTGGAATGTGTGCGTTTTGCATATTTTGTGCTTTGCATTTAATTTACATATTATATACTTATTTATTTCCCTAATCGCACCATAAGCTTTTCAATGCACATGAAGCAATGCGAATGCACTGTTTAGCCTTTAAAATTACTATTTTCAAAAACAAATTGTGAATAATTAATTAATTTCCTTGAATGTCTTCCTTCCTGTCTGGAGAATATTATAACAACAATTCAGGCAAACAAATGAGTAATAAGGACTAGACTTGCTTGGTGATGGAGGTGCCTAAAAAATATTATAAAAAAACCTTTTCAGTTTAGGCCACGCCTACTTTAAGATTAAATTAGGATGCAAATACAAATGATGGCATTGTGTCACACTTGTCATTTTCATAGTAGTGTTTTAATAATTAATAAACTCTGACATGACTTTATTTTTGCATTTTTAGAGATAATTAAGAACAATAATAAGCTTAAGCTCTATGTAAGCATAATTACACCATGTCCTGTTTTTATAAAAACAAAAAAAAAATGCATGTATTTACTTTAAATAGTCTAAGGTCCGGCACGAACAGCTCTCCTGAAAACCATCAATCTGTGTTTCCTGTCTTCGTTTGGTGAAATGAAACAGAAATGTCAATGAGATGTAAATGTATTTCACAGGGGACACCATTATTTATGCTCAGGTTTTATCCTTTAAATTAAAAGTTCCTTACGTGTTAAATTCACAGATTTGTGTTGTAGTAGTAAAGATAATAAAACATAAATAGTAATATGATGCAAAAAGGGGTGGAGCTGGAAATAATTTTAATCAGCCAGTTGAAAAGATTATTTTTTTCTTATTTAGTGTAAAATCCTGGATAAAGTTATATGTAAATATGCAAGACTGTAGCTTCATTAGCTACGTACCTTATGTTAAATTTGCTGGAAACAGCTGTAATATCATACAATATATATATATATTTTTTCTGATATTTAATTTAGGCTCCTCCCACATTTATAAAGAGTAATACAATAGTTACAGATATATTTTGCTATATCTTAATAATATCTTGCTGCACATAGCTACTTTGGCAAGCTAGAATAATGTCTCTCTGCGTATCTGATAGTTACTTTTGCTTGTGATTGTTGTGATATCATTCGGCCATTTTAGTGCAGAAATTTACTTTAAGCTCCACACTTGATGTCCTGAGAGCGTCTATGGCTAGGTAACATTAGATTTGATAAAATTTAGGCAAAAGTTTGGCCAAATCTGTGACCTAGGATAGGGAGCTCATGTTACACGGAACAAGATGTGTAGTTACTGTATTTTAGCTAACGGTAATGTTATGTCTCTGATAGTTACACTGAAGTTCCTGGCAATTAGTGATTATATAATGGGTTGTAATTTAAGCCCCGCCCCTTTTGACATTTAGGATGCCTGAGTAAGTGGTTCTGATGGTTAATATTTAAAATTTGGAAGGTTTTCTTTGTTGGACTTGAAATTACCAGTGTAGCAGTTTGATACATTGAGGTAACAACTGTAAATCGATTATTATTGTTAAAAAAAAGATAGCAAGCACAATGTGTCTTTAAAATTATTAATAATTTTAATGTGAGCCGTAGTTTATTCCATACTGTATATCAACCATTCCCAACCTTAACCAGGCTGCAGAATAATTTGAAATGTAAAAATCTTCTGCGTCCAACCCAAACCTTAAATCAACTAACTCTGATCAATGCACTAAGATAACTAAGATAAATGAAGAACATGTTTAAATCTCATGGCTTTGTTTTATAAGTGCTGGTTACCTTTTAAATGTTAACACTTATTCAGAACTATTTTATGGGAAATTTAAACATGACAACAAAATTTTAAATTAAAAGTATTTTCCTTTTTCTTCTAAACGACATCGCTCAGCCCACCTGCAGTACATTTGTGGTCCAATAGAGGGCTGCAGCCCACATTTTGGGAAACACTAGGCTAGGGGATTTCCTGCAAATGCTTATTCATAATATGATTTATTCGGATTTATGAATTTGTGACTGAACAGTCCAGATTTAGAAGAATACTGAATATTCAGGAGCATCGTCTAATATTGGATCGTAGCTTTAAGATTAGAAATCGTATCGTATCATGAGGAAGCTTGAGTTTAACTTTTTTATGCTAATGTTTGACAGTGTTCCTATCTGTTCTTCTCAGGTTGCAATGTTTCAATTCAAGTCGTACACTCTTCCCCGGTGCCTTTTGTGACGTTTAAGCGGCTAATTGGAATTAAACAGGAGCTAATTTCCATATGTATGCACACTGACACGCGGATTATCCCGCGCGCACAATGGCGTTGAGATGAGAGAGAGATTAAGACACGGGCCCTGAGCGGAGACGACGTCGGGCTCGGGAGAGCGAGATGAGCTCATTTAGATAATAATCATCCTTCCAGCTGCAAGAGAGAGAGAGAGAGAGAGAGAGAGGAGGTTAATGACTGTCTATTCACTCGCTCTCTCATTCCTAAGTACCAATCTCCGCGCTATTGTTTGGACGATCGCTCTCCCATTCATGCCACTGTAAAACATTGTACGTTTTTTTTTCCTCCCGCAGGAGACGCGTGTATCTCCAATGGTATCTCCGTACCTGATTAGCGCTGGAATCTTTCCCAGAAAGGAAAGGAAAAGCGCCTTCCTGACATTGTTTTTAACTTTATTATACTCTCTATTCTTCTCCTTCTTCTGTTTTTCTGACACAACACGAGGCGTAGGCTACATTAGGACGTTACACACTGTTACACACATTCTGTTGCACGTTTTACAGTTTTTAGCGCTTTAGCGTTCCGAGACAGACGTCGTGACGGCGCTGAAGCATTGCTACAATCGAAGCGTCGCTACATGAAATGATATTTAATTAGTACACGCGA
Organism: Clarias gariepinus; assembly: GCF_024256425.1. Lineage (NCBI taxonomy): Eukaryota > Metazoa > Chordata > Actinopteri > Siluriformes > Clariidae > Clarias > Clarias gariepinus. The sequence continues at coordinate 1,655,975 of NC_071121.1, forward strand.
CAGATTCATTAACATCAAGAGAGCTGTCATCGAATCCGGATTAATCAACTGACAGCGCAACATCTGTTTTCTGAAGCACCGATAATTGAGTTCGCAGCCGTCTTGGCAAAAGAAAAAAAACACCAAAAAAAAAAAACGTGTCGAATGCTTTAAAGATTTCAGGTGAAAAGTGACTCTGGGAAATTAATATACTGTATGTCACGTGGAACTAATCAAATAATCAAAGCCAAATAAGCTTCCCAGTGTAAGATTCGGAAAGCACCAGAACACTTTTTTCATGATTTTTTTTTTTTTTTTTGGTGCTTAACATTATTTACACCGATACCGCAAGCTATAATTATCCTGATATCTTTAATGACGCAAAACAAGGAAGTAGTTTAGAATTAAATAATCAGGGACACCACAAAGATAACTTCATTTTGTTGAGCCTTACAGTACTCTTTTAAAATCTTGACCCACCCGTCCCCTCCTTTCTTGTATTGGGTAATGTAGTCTTGAGGAATAGCTTTCCAGGCTTCCCAAAGCACTTTGATGTCTCTTATTATTTTCATTCCAGTCCCTGTACCATTTCAGAGGAATGTTTTTTGTTTGCTAAGCATAAATCTATCTAACTTAGGGCATAAACCAGTCAGACACAGATGCAGATGATGACCAGTGATCTGATCAGGCCGGTGATTATTACACAGCTGATGCTGAATGCTGAGTGTTTGAAATTGACGGGAGGGGAAATGAGGTCGCTGCTGAGGCTGTTACACAACCGTGTTTTAACGTGCTTTGCAGCCCATCACTGTAAAATATTGGTTTCTGTTTATTTCATTTAATTGTTTAATTTAATTTAATAAGATGAAATTAGGGGGTTAAGACTTTTGCACAGGACTGTACATTTAAGGTTATAACATTTACATAGAACATTAATTTAAATTCTGATCAAAAAGCACTTCTGTCTAAATGATCTTTTCATCTTTAATTTTAATGCACATGCATGTCTCATTGCTCGCTAAAATGTAATACCTGTCTTATTTTTTTTTCTTTTAAATATACGGTATATGTGTTTTACAATTGAATTGTTTTTGTTATCTAGGTCAAAGCCTGTCCCACAAAAAAAGGTTTAAGGTTATATTACATTTTTAACAAAATACAAAATGAAAACATCATACAACAAATAGCCATGTTTGGAATTTAAAAAATGCTTTGGATTAAAAACCAACATTTTAATTGTTATTATTGAAAGTTTTATTTTAAAATCCATTAGTAAGCCTTTCTCTTAATAATAATGCTCTTAGTTAATTTTATCTCTTAGATCAAGACAACCTGTAAGTTATGGCACATTCCTGGATTTTCAAAATTCCATTTTTTTAAGACTCTACTGACTCACTTTAATGAATTTTAGGTTATATTTGATGCGGAAGGCTTCGGGTTCGATTCAAACCCAATGCCCAAACCCCACCCTCTGGGTGCAGTGCCGTTCCCAAGCCTAAATGAAATGGGAGGGCTGCGTCAGGAAGAGCATCTGGTGTTAAACCCGTGCTGAGTTGTGTGCGGATCGGATGGTCCACTGTAGTGACCCTTCAACAGGAGCAGCCGAAAGACTGACATTTGACTTTTGCATTTTGTGCAAAATTGATGATTTCTATCATTTTTAGCCTAAATATTCAATATTTTAAGCTGATTAGCTTGCTTTGTATTGTTTTATTACAGGCATAATAGTTGATTGTTTACATTTCATGATAATAGTAAAATAATTAGGACAAAGGAAAAATTACTATATGCAAATTTTAGCTGATTAAAAAATCTTATGCCATTGGATGTTTTAAATAATTTATGCATAAAATATTTTAATACAAAAATGTAAAAGTGACAAGTTTGAGAATGTTTCTATGCCTGATTTGTTTTATATAAGGTAAACTACAGTACAAGCTTTGCTGTAACAATAATAATAATTCAACCTCTATAACAAAGTATTAAAATTATAGCTGTTTTTAATTTCCTAAATGTAAAACGATGAGGCTACGTTAAGACAATAAAAACACTCACTATATATTATTTTACGAATCGCTCCATTCCCATCCTCCCCCTCAAGGCACAGAACCCTGGCTGTGTGTTTATACACACACTTAGCAGAGCTGATTAATTGATTAATTGAAGAGGAGACAAAGAAACAGGAAGTAGGAGGGAAAAGAGAAGGATGAGGACATTCATCAGGGCGAGGGACAGCAGGTCATGAGCTCTCCAGCAAATTAACTAAACACACAAGCAGCGTAAACAAGTTCAGCAGCCTGGAACAAACAAACACCCTGGATATACAGCGCCCTCTAGTGATTCATTTCTTATTCCTCTTATTCTTATTCTAGAGGTTTAAGGCTGGTTTATTTTATGTAAAAATGTTGAAATATATCAAGGAGTTGAGCATAAGAACAGAAAAGTGCAGATTAAATGTATAATAAGATTTTTTGCGTCATGAAGGATCGACTCTGGATCCACCACAATGAAGCACTTATTGTGAAAATCCATCATATTTAATCTAAACACATTTTTGCTGTATATCTTAATGGTTTTATGTTTATATTAATATCAAGATTTTTAGTTTGTAAAATAAAAAAGGCTATAAAATAAATCTCTCTTAGCTTAACTGGACATTTAAGAAGTAGTTAAATGAGTGATTAGCAGTGTTGATCATATCTGCCCTAAATACCCCATCTCTGTGTGCATGGAGTTTGCATGTTCTCCTCGTGCTTGGTGGGTTTCCTCCGGGTACTCCGGTTTCCTCCCAAAGTTCAAAGATATGCAGGTTAGGCTAATTGGCATTCCCAAATTGCCCATAGTGTGTGAATAGGTGTGTATGTGTGTGTGTGTGATGGTTTGGCACCCTGTCCAGGGTGTACCCCGCCTCGTGCCCTAAGCCAGTATTACCCAGTTAGCCAAAATTACCTTAGTAGGATATCATTAAGTGTTAGCACTAATTTAATAGTTAATAGTCAGTAGAGCTGTTTAGCAACTCGCCATTAGCAAGTCTTACATAATATTTGACCCCGTTGCCACATTTTGTATTATTGCATTGTGGAAATTGACTTCATTACTCCATAATATGGAAAGGAAATTTAAATTTAAAGTTATGATTGCAAAATTGTCACCCTTTCTTAGTTGAGTTGATGACCACAATGTAGAAATTTGTTTCTGTATGAAAACAAACAAGGGTTTGTTTGGAGAACGTACCTATAATAACCGATAATGTGATGTTGTCATTTCCTTTCAATATATACTTAAAATAATAAAAGGTATATTTTGAATTTTGAAGAAATATTGTTAACAATTATTAAAAAACAACTGTGAAGCATGGTGCGGGTAGCATGATGCTGTGGAGCTGGAAAACATGTTAGTGTTCAGGGAAAAAGCTCCTACATATTATTCTTAAATTATACTAAAATGGTCCATTACTTCATTTTTTGCTTCAAACTTTCTTGTATTTTTTAATATATGAAGAACCTTTTTGTGTCTCATTTTCAGTCCAGTCTCTGTACCGACCGGAGCAGTTTCAGAGGAATTTTTTTTGTTTGTGATTATTACTGATGCTGAATGCTGAGTGGTTGGAACAGACAAGAGGGGAAATGAGCTCGCTGCTGAGGCTGACACATAAACAACCAGTTTTTTTATCTGTATGTTTAGGCATTTTGCAGTCTGTTAGAGTAAAACAATTGTTCCTATTTCTTTTATTTAACCTACATCATTTATATTTTTCAGAATATAAAGAAATGGGTGGGGGGGTGGGGGGGTTGAAGCTCAAGACTTTTGAACAGTAATTCAACTGGGAAATGTATCTCAGGAATCTATACAAAATTAAAGCAGGATTTGTTAAGAGCACACCTTAAAAAGTGTAAAGCATGGTGGTGGGAGCATCATGTTGTGGGACTGGGAAACCAGTCAGTGTTTGTGGACAGACCGTTCCGGTGAACCTAAATAAACTGCAGCTAAATGAATTATCAGCTCATATCAACTATTATGAACAATCATTTGCATATTACTTTAGCACCAGCTAAGGAAGAGCTCCCCAAAGCAGAGAGGAAAGCTACACCACCAGTTCCAAAAGTCCCACCAAACAAAAACTGTCATAATTACAAAAGAAAAGCTGCGGAGGCGTGAGACGGCGTCGAAGGGCCAACTCTCTGTTACGTGATGGTTGTGAGAAAGCGAGTGAGATCAGACACTTCCTGGCCAGATTGCCGGCTCCACCTCTCACACACGGCTTGTTTGTCTCTGATGAGGGGCCGAAGCTGAGGGGTGCGAAACACACACACACACATACACACACACAGAATACAACAAGCTGAGGTCTTGTCGTGCAATTGTTTTTTCTTCAGACTATCGGTGGAACAGATTGAGCGCAGAAGAATCGTCTCTCGTTTGACATTCGCTGGGAGAAAATCACACTCCGATGAGCCACGCCAGGGACCCGCTGACAGCGCAGCATTGATTTTCTGTTGCGTGTGAATGTGTGTGTGTGTGTGTGAGGGAGGAGAAGAGAGAGTGTTTGTCACAACCCCGCCTCTTAAAAAACACCCCGACTCCGTCACAGCCAACCTCAACACCTTAGTGTCGGCCACCATATGCCACAAATATGAACCAGTTCCTGTTTATTGATAAATCCGTCAGCTTTACTTCTCTTTCTTTTGGCACAATCTTCTGCTTAAAATGCTTTCTTAGTCTAAACACATTAGCATACAAAACATTTTGTTTGACAATTGTAGCGTGGAAGGAGTCTCCAGTGTCAGGGCTTTCTAACAATTAGAAGTAAAGCTGTAACTTTTTCACCAGCTTTAGAGCTCTTTATTTTCAAAAAAGAGAGAAAGAAGGTGCATTTAACCAACTTTTGGTTGTAGTTGTTAGAAGAGTAAATCGTTTTAAGACATGATGGTGTAGAAAAATATTAGTCATTAATTATTTTCAATAACTACATAGAATAGAAATTATGTAGAAAGATAAAAAGTGTTTCTTGTGTAATATAGTCTTTAATTGCTAGTGGAGCAGTTACACCAAAGCAAAATAATCCTCATTATTAACAGTTAAACTTATCTAAAAGAACATTAGAACGATAGACTGAAAACTTACTCTGAGGTTTAATAAAAAAATCATATTCATAACTGTAATAAAAAAACACTTCTTTTAACTTATCGTGGATAAGATTGATTTTTTGTAACCTTGTAATCAAAACTCAGGAAGTGGAACTTGTAAGAACAAAATTAATACAAAATAAACCAAAAAGAATGAAGAACCAGAAGAAGAACAGAAGGATCAGATCGTTCTAAAAAAAACAGGCAATTCATAGGTGTGATTTTAGCGATCAGCCTCTTTATGTTAATATTTTTGTCCAAGGAACTTTTTGGTTGTAAAAATGTTGCGGTGAGGTTAATTTGGTGACAATACAGATGTTGGGACAACACTGATATCAGGTTGGATGTGAAAGGTAAAAGGGGTAGCTCAGTGGTTAAGGCATTGGACTACGGTTCGGAAGATCCCAGGTTTTGGTTGTAAAACAACCAAAACCTTTTTACAACCAAAAAGTTCCTTGGACAAAAATATTAACATAAAGAGGCTGATCGCTAAAATCACACCTATGAATTGCCTGTTTTTTTTAGAACGATCTGATCCTTCTGTTCTTCTTCTGGTTCTTTATTCTTTTTGGTTTATTTTGTATTAATTTTGTTCTTACAAGTTCCACTTCCTGAGTTTTGATTACAAGGTTACAAGAAATCAGTCTTATCCATGATAAGTTAAAAGAAGTGTTTTTTTATTACAGTTATGAATATGATTGAGCGCGGCCCTTAACCCTCAACTGCTCAGATGTGTAATGAGATAAAAATGTAAGTCAGATAAGAGCGTCTGCCAAATACCTAAATGTGAAAGGTAGGATGTTCATCGCACATCAGAATATTGTTAGGGTTAGCTCAGTGGATAAGGCTTTGGGCTTCGCTTTGGAAGGTCTCGGGTTCAAATCTCACAACCACTTGTGAGAGCCCCTTGAGCAACACCCTTAACTGCTTATATGCATAATGAAATAAAATGTAAGTTGTTTTGGATAAGGACGTCTGCCAAGTACTGCACTGTTCACCGCTAGGGGGCCTGCTGTTAATGCTATGTGTACATACAGTAGGAACAAAAACAAACAAACAAAACAACCATAAGAAATTTACTGTAATGTTAAAATAAAAAGTGGCCCAAAACTAAAAATTTAGCGTCTGAGATGTTTCCTGTGAAAGTGATCATGATACATTTCTGCAAATTTGTGAGCTAAGACGCAAATAACAGTAATATTTCTGAAAATAAAATGAAACAGACAACACGTATAGATGTGTTACATGAGATACACACGCTGTGTGTGGGAGGCTGTCGTGTCCGTCTCAATCTCTGATCAGAATTCTAAACCCTGTTAGAAACCCAATGGAGCATGGATGCGGTCGGACGAATGGATGTTAATCAGCAGGAATGCTTTGAATAAAGATTATAATTTGTTGTTTTGAGGTTGTATTTGTAACATTGTGTTTGGGTTGTTGAGTTCGTTACCTCATTAACATCATTGTATCACGTTATATTACAGCGTCCTCACATTGCAGCATTTATCCAGCGTTAGAGCTCATGCTGGGACGAGGAGCTCCGTACAACGTCACGTCATCGTCTTGGCTTTACTGTACACACACCCTGTAGTGAGCACCTGTAGGAGACGTAGAGCCTCTGAGCTCGTCACCCCGTCTGTCTTAGGACACAGAATTGAATCTCTACACGTTTAACAACTGTGTCTCAGATTATATTTATCCAGACGCGATCCTTCTTCACATGACAGAAATATCATTTAAGAAGAAACTGAAGCATGTGTGTTTGTGTTTGTGTGTGTGTGTGTGTGTTTGTGTGTCGGTCTCTGGTTGAAGAAGAACACGCAATATTAAAGTCACAACTACCGGACAGTTTTTCTCTACAAATATGTAAATATTACATATAAAAATTTCAGATAGTGTATGAACAGCAGGATTCAGTCTGACAGTCGTCATGGTGCGTGTAGGAATTTAATCCTGTAGCGTTTAGAGTCAGGTCCAGAAGTATTGGCACCCCTGTTAAGCACAAGGGAATGGGAAGATTGGAAATAATAAATTATTAAAATTAAATAGAAAATTAAAGTAAAAATGTATAAATATAAAATATATATACATAATCTTTTTAAATAAGAGTACATGTACCCCCAATTGGTTTTATTTTATATATTTATTTATGTATTTTTAAATAAATAAATATTTTAATTGATCTTTTTTCTGTCTTCTTTATTGTTTATTTCTCTTTTCTTCATTTCTGCTTTCTCTTCTCCTCTTCTATACTTTTACTTTTCTTTATTTCCCTTTTCCATTTTTTTTCTTTCCATGTATTTTTTTCCTATCACACGCAAGCACACGCACACACACACACTATATATATATATATATTTATATATATATATATATAGTGTGTGTGTGTGTGTGTGTGTGTGTGCTTGCGTATGATAGGAAAAAAATAAGGAAGTAAAAAAAACAGAGGAGAAGAGAAAGCAAGATAAACTAGAAAAAGTAAAGTGAAAATAAAAACTTTAAAAATTAAGAAAAGAGAAGTGATGAGAAAAGGTAAAAAGAAGGGAAGAGAAGGGAGAAGTTGAAAGCAATTAAATAAAACAAAGAGGAGAAAATTTGAAATTAAAAAGAGATCATTTTAGTGCAGAATAAAAATGAACATTTGAGATAAAACAAAAGGAAAAAGAAAGGAAGAGAAATAAAGAGGGAATCGAAGAAATAAGAGAAAAGAACAAAAGAAAGTAAAGAATAGAAGTTAAAATCTATCTATCTATTTTACTTTAAATGACCTCATTACTGACGTCCTGATGAAGCGGGTTGATAATTTCAGAGCTGAATATAAATGGATGTCTGGCATTTTTCTTTTGTGTGTGTGTGTGTGTGTGTGTGTGTGTGTGTGTCCACCTGCTCTGAGGCAGCAGTCTCCCGCGTGCCCGTACCAGCTCCAGATTTGTGTCTCGGGCAGCAGCGCTGCTGTTTCCAGCTCAGCAACCGAGAAAGTGCCAATTGCACAGTTTAGAGCCCCACTGGCCTGGACATGATAGATAGATTAAAAATGAGGACGCTGGAGTAAAAAAAAGAGAGATGGAGGAGGAGGAAAGCACTCACACACACACATACACACTCAAACACAGCAGCTGGCAGAGAGAGAGAGAGAGAGAGAGAGAAAGAGAGAGAGAGAACAAAGAAAAGCTGGTTAATGGACTAATAATACGTGACAGAATCAACAGAGCGACGCTCCTCCACCTCACACCACGGGGCGGGAATCATCCGGAAAAATGGAGACACTCTGGAATTATTCAAGAGAACTCAAGAGGTGGAAAAGGTGTGAAGATGAGATGAGATGGAGAGGAGAAGAGAGGAGCGAGCATGGGGAGAGAAATAAAGAACGAGACAAAATGACAGAAGGAGAAAACAGAAGAAATGAGATTAGGTGAGACAATGAACAAAAAGACAGAGATGGAGTGAGGACAGGGAGACGAGAATAGGAGAGAAGATGAGGGAAAAGAGGGAGGATGGATGGAAGAAGACAATAAATAAGAAAATGAGAAAAGACAGATGATAAGAAAAGAGGGGGGCAATAAAAATGGATGAAAAACAAGGAAGAGAAGAGAGGAGAGAACTTGGGAGATCCTGTAAAAAATGAAAAAAGATGAGATGAGGAGAAAAGAAGGGAGTGAATGAAGAGAATAAGAGAAAACAAGGAGAGGAGAGAAGCGAGAGGAAAACAGATGATTGTGGACGGACCAAAAAAAACGATCCAAAAAAGTAAAAGAAAAGAGATGAAAAGAGCAAAGTAGAGGAAAAGAGATGAAGACAAAAAATACAAAGTGGGAGAAAGGAAAAAATGTGAAAGAAAAAAGGAACAGAAAAGAAAAGAGACGAAAAAAAGTTTCAAATGAATAAAAAATAAATAAGAGAGAAAAGTAAAGAATGAACAAGACAAAGTCAGCCAGGGCTAAAAGAAAAAAGTAGAGTAAAGAAAGGAGAAAAGAAAAAGTGAAGAAGAGAAAAAAGAGGAGAAGAGAGGAGACCAGGTGAGCAGCTCACCCTGCTGTGTGTATACTCTTATGATGATGTCAAAAACGCTCACGCCGCCACGGCGACACAACACTGACACTGCACCAGCAGCAGGCTAACGTCACGCCGACGCTAAGCTAACAGCATGCTAACATCGCTAAATGCTGCCTGAGCGAGAGGAAGAATTAATCTTTGTCTTACTCGGCCTTCTGGGAAACGGAGCAAGGGATGAGCAAAGCTCACGGCAGTGATGAATGAAAAGCAAAGAGAAGATCTTTTAATGAGTGTGTGTGTGTGTGTGTGTGTGTGTGTGTGTGCGCACCATCCAGTGCTTGCTCTCCAAGATAAAACATTCAACAGGTTTACAAGTCTGACTTTATAGACACACACATGTACACACACACACACACACACACACACACACACAGTGTCAGGAAGTCATAATAACCCATGTGCACTCTGGGGTGTGTGTTTGACAGGAGTGGTGGGGGTTTGACAAGTTGCTGAGAAGTTGACAAGGATATATATGCACACACACGCGCACACACACGCACACAATCTCACACACACACACATTTCAGTACATGTTAATGTTTCACTGTCTTTGTATCTCAATGGGATACAATATATATCACACATGGAACATCACCTGGAGAACATCACAGTAACAACGTCACTCGGAGAACATCACACTGAAAACATCACCTGGAAAAGATCACAATAACAATGTCACCTGGAGAACATCACACTGAGAACATCACCTGGAGAACATCACCTGGAGAACATCACCTGGAGAACATTACAGTAACAACGTCTCCTGGAAAACATCACACTGAAAACATCACCTGGAGAACATCACAGTAACAACGTCACCTGGAGAACATCACACTGAGAACATCACCTGGAGAACATCACAGTAACAACTTCACCTGTAGAACATCACCTGGAGAACATCACAGTAACAACTTCACCTGTAGAACATCACCTGGAGAACATCACAGTAACAACTTCACCTGTAGAACATCACCTGGAGAACATTACAGTAACAACGTCACCTGGAGAACATCATCTCGGGAACATCAAACTAAGAACATCACAGTGACAACATCTCCTGGAGAACATCATATAGAGAACATGACACAGAAAACATCATCTCGGGAACATCACATCTCTCTCTCTCTCTCTCTCTCTCTCTCTCTCTCTCTCTTCTTCCTCGTCCCTCTGTCATGTTTCACTCGTCTCTCTGGGTGGCAGGAAGCTGAAGCAGAAACACACTGGCACTGTGCCATGCAGGTGCAAAGGATGGAAGTGTGTGTGTGTGTGTGTGTGTGTGTGTGTGTGTGTGTGAGGCACAAAGGCATTAATAAATGTTTCACTAAAGGAAAGAAAGGAGGATGAAAAGTCTTTCACAAACACACACACACACACACACACACACACTTGCACTGATTCACACAGCTCTAAGAACTAGAGAGAGTAGATGGCAACGTTAAGACTCGTGTAGAAAGGGGAGTCACTGATCAGGTGAAGGAGGCACTTAAAGTGGAAGACTGGACTGGAAGATCTGCTTTAAAAGACCAGGGAGCTGATGAGAGAGAGAGGGAGAGAGAGAGGGAGAGGGAGAGAGAGAGAGAGAGAGAGCGGTGATGTAACTTACAGGAGTCCAACTGAAGGCACAGAGCAGAGATATTTCTAAGAAAGGCTGGTCAGGAAAATCGTCTTTACGAGGCTGTGAAAACTGGATTCCAACCGCCGTTTAACTACAGAAGAAGAAGAAACAGAACCAGCGAGGTGTCTGTGAAGTGGCTTAGTGGTTAGCACTGTGGCCGCTCCAGGGTCAAGGGTTTGATTCCCACCTCTGTGTGTGTGTGTGTGTGTGTGTGTGTGTGTGTGTGTGTGTGTTCTCGCAGTGATGGTGGGTTTCCTCCCACAGTCCAAAGACATGCAGATTAGGCTAATTGGTTTTCCGAATTGTGTGCGTGTGCACCCTGCTATGGATCAGCGCCCCATTCAGGGTGTACCATGCCCCGAGTCCCCTGGGATAGGCACCAGACCCCTTGCGACCCTGTACACGCTATAGAGGGTGAGAGAGAAAAAAAACAATAAATAGTAAGACAGGAAAAGCTCAGATGAAAAGTAGGACCAGAAAATAAACAAACTTAAAAAGAACAATAGATTTTAAATAAACCAACAAAAGGAACAATTAACATGACAAAAGAAGAAAAAAACAACTAAACAAACAAAATAATAGAAAATATAGCTTTATTATGAGAAAAAAAAAACACCAAAATGAGAAAAGGTATGAAGTAATAAAGCATGCTATTAGAAAAACAAATAAACACACAAACAAACAAATCCATCACTTCTACTTAGTGATGAGGAAATTCAACAAAGGGCAAAAAAAAAAAAAAAAAAAAAAAATAATAATAATAATAATAATAATAAATGGCACCTATTATGCAAAATGCTCTTGATTTTAATCCACTGTGTGTACGAACGCAACAGTTTTTCCCCCTATTGTGACCTCATATAAGAAGAGCCCATCCCCCGACTTGTTTCTCAACTCTGCTGTTCTCTGGAGGGGTTGGCGGGGGGGGGGGGGGGGGCGCAGGAGGAGCTCATTTACATAGACACTGAAAAGGTGCATTTGGAGGAGGAGTGAAACAGAGGGGGTTTGAAAGATGAGTTAAAGATGAACATAAAAAAGAGAGAAGTGTCAAGAAGAGAAAAAGAAAAAAAAGGGAAACAAGGTGAACAATCACTAAAGAGGAGAGACGGAGAAGCGGAGTTAGATTAGCAAGTCGTCATGCAACAAAAACACAAAGCGGTTGTTGCTTTACCGTCATCATTACATCGTCTCTCTCGCTCCCTCTCTCCATCTTTCTGTTTTTTTTACGTTGTTTTCTGTAAGATCTTATTTCGGTAAAGGTTAAGAGAGAAAAAACTCTGCCGTGTTTTGTGTGTGTGTGTGTGTGTGTGAGTGATTTGGCAGGTAGAAGGCTGTGAGTGCAGCCTGTCTGAACACACTCCTGATTACACACCACCATTCATCAAAGTGTCACCCCGCTGACAGCCGCTAATAAATATACTGCCACCGACCCCCTCCTTCCTCCACCACACCTCCACGCTCCCTCCATCCCTCGCTTCTCCTCACACCTGGCAGTAGAATCCCCCCACCACACACACACACACACACACACACACACATACAAGCACATGCACGTGGCTCTGACATCGCCGTCGCCGCCGCCTCCTCCTCCGACACACCCGCCGCGAAACCTCGCTACTTCATTTGCTAATTGCTACTTTCTCCATCCATCAGCGTGCTCCTTGGCTTTGAGGCGAAATAAATAAACCAGTAAATAATAATAAATAAACAACACGTCCTCACGGCCTACGCAGGTAATATGATTACCCCGGCCCAGACCTCGAACCCCCTAAATAACACCACTCAATTATTCTTTCAGAAGGCTTGTTTCACTCTAACCGCCTGCCACATTTTCTTTTCACTTTCATTTGGTTTTAGATTTTTTTTCGCTAAAGTTTTGTCCATGTGTTTTGTAGCAGCAAATCTTTCCAACATTCTGTATTTTAATGAATTTATTCATTTAAATTTTTATTGCTGGTCATGTGTTTAAAAGCTTTTGTGTGTTGTTTTTTATTGTTTTGCTTACTTTAATGTATTTATCATGTTGAATTTTGTTTACATTTTATGTTGAATTTTGTTTTATCAATCAAAAAAGTAAAAAAAATATATATTATTTCTCTCTTTTTTGTTGGCTGTTATTTCAGCTGGCTGATTGCAAATAGCTGGTTTTGTTGTTGTCTTTTATTAACAACATTGTTTTTTATTATTATATAAATAGTGTGACTAATTTTCATTCATGTTGTGCTTGTTTTTTTTTTGGTTGTTTGTTTGTTTGGGTTTTATTTTTTTGGGTATTTGCATTATGTTTCTGAGATTTTTTTCATTTGTTTGTTTGTTTTTGTTTGTTTTTTCTTCCTAATGACATACTTAACATTCTTTCGTCCTTATCCTCGTGCTCTTCTCTTGCACCACTGGATCCTTTTAGTCCCCCCCCCCCCCCCCTTCCTCCTCAAACCCTCCTCCTTAATGAACTCTGCTCTAATGCACCACAATTAATATGTTCCTTCATCTGGCATCCCATAATAATCACGCCTTGGTCCCCATAGTGTTACAGGAAAGGTCAGATTAAACAATGATGTCCTACTGACCCCACACGTCTCTTTTATGTTGTATAGTGGAACCACAATAGCACTATATACAGTAATTATTAGATACTATAGTCTGTATTTATATTACTGAGGATCTGAATCCTCGAATCTGATTGGTCAGAAGCCTCGGGTTACATGAGCGACATGAGTTACATTTGTCTAATCCGTCTAGACGTCTACGCTTGATACAGTGGATCATTCTGATCTTTTAGGTGTCTTGATGGATCAATGACTCCACTCAGGAACCCTGAGTGAAGGACTGAAACTCACACACACTCTCTCTCTCTTTCACACACACACACACACACACCAGATCAAGCGGGCCGTGATGAGGTCATGGCCGCTGGGTGAAAGTGTTCTCCATAGAGCTCTGAGTTTAGTTCCCATCTGAGCTGCATCAGCATCCAGAGTAATGAAAGCAGAAATACGGAAAAATCAAGAAGAAACTCACAATCCGAGTTCAACAACAAACAAACAACAAACAAACAAAAAAAGTCATCAAAAACAGATTTAAAACTATTGCATATGCTTTATTTGTCCCTCTAGCTATGTAGTATCTTATAACACACTCATAAGCATTTAATTGCATTACCAAAGCAATAGTTTTTATTTTCGTTTGCTTATAAATAAAATCTCTTGACGAAACTGTAGTTCAGCTCTTCAGTGAAGCTCACTGTGTGTTGTGCAGTTTTAGGGAAATAATCACCCACGTGGTAGCATGATGAGCTAAACCTGGACGTGTGTGTTTAAACGCACATCATGTACGTTTACATTTTTCTATTATACTTTGTAATAATAATGATAATAATAATAATAATTATTATTATTTTTATTATTATTATTATTATTATTATTAATAATATTGTGATTATTATTTTCATGTTGAAACGTGCAAAACTTGCAGCCTTGCACAAACAGAAGTACTGCTGAAGATACATTTATGCAAATTAAAGCAAAATCCGTACAAAAAAAATCAGCAGATCGCAACACTCCTTCAAACTGCTGTCCTGTGTGATCTCTACTGCGATTAAAAAGTCTTCTGTGCCACTTTTTTATGTCTCTTCAGAATCTGTTTCTGTTGTCGCGTCACTGCGTCAGCCGTGTTTCTGACTCTGGTCATGTGACTGAGTATACGTTTCATGAAAATTCTGAACCTTAAAAAAATTTAAAATCTTCATGTTATAGATTTTTTTTTTTTTTTTTTACTTAAATAAACAATTTGATCCTCCTTTAATAAAATGAAAAGGGTGTTTAAGTCAAAGTGGGACTTTTGATTTGTACAGAATAACAGAACTCAGTTCTGGAAGTAAAAACTCCCTTTATTTCTCTATATGATCCCCTGATACACTAATGCACTTATCCCAGTGTTTCACTAGAGCTTCGACACCATCAAGGTAGAAAGTTTTCTCAGTAAACCGAAGCAGTGATTGGACTGACTGATTCAAGTCTGAAACGCCGGCCCCCCAGGAACTCCTTTAAAGGTCTTGGAGCGAGGTCAGGACTGTACAGAGGACGTGGCAATCTAGGTTTGACTTCATATATTTATCCGGATTCTTATCATTCTCAAACACCTTTTAAAAGCAACTTTTTTAACCATTTTTTAATCATTTATAATCTGTTAAATTTGACACAATTGTAAATAATCATTGTGTCACCAACGTGTTTCTTTTTTAACCGAAATGTATACATCCTTCTATAAATGTTAAATGAAAGATTTTCTTGTTACAGAAAACTTCCCGATACAGTAAGATGTGATTATCGTCGCTCCACCTGCAGAGAGATGAATGAAGTGTGTGATTTCTCCATACTGTGTGGTTGGGAAAGTTATGTTGGTTCATGTGTGTGTGTGTGTGTGTGTGTGTGTGTGTGTGTGTGTGTGTGTGTGGTCCATGCCAGGCTGGTGAACACACAGCGCCAACAGATGGTGTAGGAGCAGGAAGAGAACTCAATGCCTTACTACATCCGTTATTTTGCCTGACTGAAAAAAAATCACAACAAATTGTTGACAATTTATTTGATCTTTAACCGTGATATAATGTCATTTATAAAGGTGAAAGTAATTGGCAAATTTTTGCAAATAGTTTTATCATGAAAATAAAACAAAAAACAAAAACAGGTCTTGGTCCAGTTCTTATTTAATTGCCTTTTCTTTTATTCTTCTAGGTCGGACGGTCCCTTGGCTCGACCCAGGTGTGCTCTCGAGGCTCAGGCATGATCAGGAACACACACATTCACACACACTGTTAATTAGTAAGACGTGATTAATGGGGACGAGATGCAGGACTGAGCTTCAGGAGGAACGGAAAAGAAAGGGAAGACGTGTCTGAGTGAAATGTAGTTTCCGTCCCTCCTCCAGCCTGAGACTGAGACAGTTTTGAGATATTGTGTGGAAGGAAAATGTGGCAGATCCGTTCTACAGAGCTTCATGCAAATTATACTGTGTGTGTGTGTGTGTGTGTGTGTGTGTGTGTGTGTGTGTGTTACTGCTCAGAATCAGAATCAGGTTTTATTCGCCTGGTATGTGGACACGCACAAGGGATTTGGTTCTGGCTGTTTGTGGCTCTCAGAGTTCAGACCAACATAAAACTCTGTACATTTATTATAGAGGAGACACTTTACAGAGAGATTCATTATGAACGTCTGCTTTATGGAAATTTACATCGGAAAGGAAATGTTCGAATATGACCAAAAAACTTGTGCAAAGTGTTAATGCTGGTGACATGATGAGGGAAGGACGGTATACGAGAGAGAGAGAGAGAGAGAGAGAGAGAGAGAGAGAGAGATGTTTTATCATCAGTAATTATAATTAAGACAGATGTTTATTACTTATTTGTTCTTCTTAACAGAAAAAAATACATTTAAAGAGGTTGTCATTTTTTTTATTCAGTGTATCATTTAACAATTAACCAGACACACCTATTAATTCAATGTTTGTTTATTATTTATTTTATTTATTTATTTATTTCAGAATACTGAAGAACATAAACTATGAAGTCGCACAATTAATGAAATAAAGTAAAGAGAAGCAACAGTCCATCATTACTTATTGCTCCTATTATGCAAAATTAACTTTTTAGTCATGTTTAGACATTCAGATGCATCTCCGGTGTGTGTGTGTGTGTGTGTGTGTCAGATGGCCTCTCCAATGTGACCTCATATAAGAACAGCCCCCTCCCCCAGCCTGTTACACCTTCTCTGGAGGGGCGTGGCTTGTCACTTGCTTATTTAAGTGTGAAATAAGGGGCATATTTCAAATTAAGAATCCCTTTATTTTAAGTGTTTCAACTGGACCGTTATACCCCTATCTCACCTACAAGGTTTCGCGCGGTGGCCATAAGTAGTGTTTATCATGATTCACTGCGAGTTTTTGCGCTGTGATTATGTTTCCATCTTTCCGCGCGAAAAATTTAACATGTTAAATTTTTTGGCTGGTCCTCGCGGAAGCTTGCGGTCCTTACAGAACTTTGCGGAATGTCGGTGGGCAAACACGGCGACTCACGGTGCCTACACACACATACACACACACACACACACACGTGATTAGAGCACAATCAGGAATTACATAAGCAAAATAATTCTAACATAATATTTTGACATTTTTGCCTTTTTATTACTTTTGTGACTGATGCACAAAATGAAGCAATAAATGCATAATTAATTTGTGACAATTTCTAAAAATGGAAATATATCTTTTTGCAATAAATGTTTTTTAAGCTTTTTGCTTTATTTGTAATACATTGAAAACAATAAATGGATTTACCTCATTTTGCAACCAAGATCTTCATACACTGATGTGAATGTTAAACCTTACCAAATATGAAACCACTCATTATTACAGGTCACATGACCACCATTGTAAATGCCTTCCTACATGGACATGTCCCACATCAGAAATATAAAACCACCATGTAAGCCAAACTTAGAACAATTACTTATTTAGATTTGAAAATGTACTTTGGAGGAAAACATAATTTTTTTTCCCAATTTCCTTCATTTAACATCAATCATGACAGCATGTCTCTGCTATTTCTACACAGTATCTAAAATAGATGTAAAATATACCTTATACATACCGTATGTCATTTAAATCAAACTCCAGTAAGTAAATCAGGTTGTTATTGTTGTTGTTATTTTTTTCAATCAGCTGTATCATGTCTAAAATATAATTTACAGTTTATAATTGATGTGTAATATTTACTCACATTACAGAAAACAATTTTAACCTAAATGTCATCAATTTATTTACTTTTATTATTAGCAGACTATCTAAAACAATGTTAAATCCTCTTTAATACGATCTTTATGTATGAAATCAATTTTAAGTCTTTAAAAGCAGGAACTCTACCTCTCACACTCACTGTATACTCAATAACAAGCTGCTTCATGCTTGAAGTAACTGTGAGTTGGCATGTGTGTGTGTGTGTGTGTGTGTGTGTGTGTGTGTGTCCTTCTCAGCTTGTTTCCGGAGGTCCAGCGGTGAAGCCGTCTGTAGCGATGCTGGCTGTGTGTCTGGGAATTCAGGCTGCTCGAGTATTGTGTGTGTGTGTGTGTGTGTGTGTGTGCATCCCAGGAGCCAGCACGTTATTGAAATGTAAGAAGTCGCGTTGTGACAAACGCCCCTCCAGGGATGGCGCGTGTAAACACGAATCATTTGGCAGATGCAGCCACACACACTATTATCAGGATTGAGACTAATAGTGTGTCGCGTCCCGTATGATGAGCAATTAATTTACACTGAATCGAACAGAGACGAAGAAAAACACAAAGAGAAAAACAAAAGACGTGATGAAGAACAAATATCTCAATTACAAAGACCTGAGTTAAAGTCAGAAACTATTTATTTTATTTTTATTTTATTATTTATATGTGTTTAAGAAATTGTTGCATAAAATTTAAATTATACCCACTTACAGTACGTTAATGTTCAGGATAAAACTTTCATGCTTTTTTTAGGAAAACAATCAATTAAAGAGTGCTACATTAATTATTTTCTAAAATAACTTTTTAAATGTTTTATTCTTTATTCTTTACAATATTTATTTATCAAAAGAGACAAAGATGTACTTTTTGTCTGTTTATTGTTACATAGTTAAGCGTAAACTCCTCTGACATGATGTTTCAGCTTTACCTCTGAAATTGGAGACTCCTTCCATAATCATTAAATAAACACATTTCTACATAATTAATGATAATACAATGATAATGATTAACCACATTTAAAAAAAAAGTTCTGTTTATGTTAAGCGTCCATACGAGTTACTGTGAATAAGCTGTTACTACGGAAACATATTTGTTTGCACATTGTTTACGTTTTACCAATCTGATTAGAATAATTTAAGATAAGATGAAGAAAAGTTATCTAACTACAGAGTGTAGCTATAAGGTAGAATATGCAACAATTATTTCTGTGAGTACAACGAGTGATGATAATAGAGTGTAACAGCACTGTGAGGTATAACTCTCTGTATGAGTGGGCGTGTCCCAGGTGTTGTCCAGTGGTTAATGACACTAACTGTGTGTCTCAGCGTGGGTGAGAGTAGGTCTGTACGGTCCGCAGTACTGAGGAGAGAGCAGCTGTCTGACTAAACCCACATTCACACCCAGACACAGAAGCACTTTCAGTAAGAACACACATCTGATAACGTTATGGCGTCTTAAACAACACGCCGTCTCGGCACTAATCACTTCTAAGTCCTTCTAAATCGCCTCTGAACCGTCCGTGTCGTTCTGTTCACGGCTAACGATCAGTTACAAAGCTATCTCGCTTATAACACAAGGCTGAATCCCAAATCCCTCTCTAACCCCTGATCAAGGGCACTACTTGGTGTGTGGAACAAGGGATTGTACACCCTACATAGTGCACAAAACCTTTTGGTACCACAGTATAGCTAAGAGTTTAACACTACTAGTTAATTACACTAACTGTCGCTCGCTAACTGTCAGCCACCAGCTCCACCAGTCATGGCTAGTTCGTTAGGCCAGGTGTAGAAGTATATGTGTGGGCAGAGCAAAATAATATATGATACAGTATATTATAATAATAATAATAATAATAATAATAATAATAATAATAAAAATAATGATGATAATGATGATGATAATAAACGGAGTTTGTGGAACTGTTGTATAAAAGCGATATCATACTTAAGGTTGTGCTGTATATCAGCATGGCTGTGAGATCTTCAGCACCCACGTGCACATGACCGCACCACAGCCATGCTGATATTCAATGCAACAGCATGACTCTAAGTGTCTGACTGTCTACTTATTGACTTAAATATTAACCATCTTAGATTCTGGGGCTGGTTGTACATGAGGTTGTTAAACATGTATACAGCATGTTTTTTTAAACAATTTGTTTAGTTATTACTATATGCAATGGTTTAAGATCTAAAACATTCACTTTTCAACAAGATGTATTTGATTTAATTTAAATGAAATTAAATTACTCTAAATAAGTAGAGAGCGTCTGTCTTCACATTTTTCCATCTAAATGTCTACAATTTTTAGACACATAATTTGCTATAGAAACAGGAAGTGCAAAATGCATCAGAGTTTTTTTTTTTTTTACCATTTATATTTATTACTAAAGACATTACCTGTGTATGTATGAGTTGGGCTAAAATGTTCATGGTAATGTATCATGTAGAGAAAGAGCGGGAGGGAAGCTATTACCACGTGGAGACGAGTACTGTATTAGTGTCTACGGCAAATGTCACGCAAATGAATTGCACGAAGGCAAATGAATTCACACGAGCGACACACGTGAACTGATGACCTTTTGGATTAGATAAGTAGCGCGGTAATAAGCACGGCCGTATAAAGCTCGCGACGGGAGACGACCTGACAGCTTGCACCTGTTTAAACTGTCTCATTTGTCCCTGCAATCTGTCGCTAAACAGAGCGAGGCTTTAACCTTTCTTCTGTGGAATTTATACAAAATCTTGTGCTTTTGAGTTAGTTAAGTAAAAGAAGCGCTTGCTAGTAAAAGTCTGGTGTATCCTCAGCTCTTCGACTAAGCAACCACTAAGCACACAATTAATAAATTAATAGTAATTTTTTTTAAAGAAAGCTATCTACTGTATATATAACTGGGGGACGAATGGCTGGGTGAGTGATCACTCTCACACTAACCACCACAATTAAAAAAAAATCCCCGGTATGAAGTAAGTGACAGGTTACATTTAAATACTTAATTAGATGTGATGTCATAAAGCTGCAAATCCAAACGAGTCCTTGTGATGCGTTAATTCCTCACTCATATCTTTAATTCTTACTTTCAGTAAGTTTTAAAAAAATGGAAGAGATATTTAACATCTATTCATTGTTAATAATCGATGGTTAATTGCCTCTAGAAACATTAAGAGGAAAAATAAAGCTTGGGGAAAGAATTAAGCAGAAATATTTGCAAGTCCAAAATAAATCTTAATAGGTTTTAAGCTAGAAAATAGCTTTAAAAAAATTAAATATGTATATTTTTAAATGAATAATTAAACTGCCTGTATTTATTGCTCAACTCTAAAGTTAAGAACTGATATTTTGCTATTCTGACAAGGATTCTAAATTTATTTCACATAATTAAACTACAGATATTCTTGATTAAAAAAATTCCTTTAAAAGACAACCATCAGAAGAAGGTGTTTGCTTAGGAAACAATACTTTCATTTCATTTTTTAAATTATTTTAACAATTGAGCACTTAAACAATTTTCTGTAATACATTTTTAAGAAATGAGAGTCTGAAAACATATAGACATAATAACTGCTTCTAAGAAAATTATATTTTTAAAGTAAAAAATGTTATGTGAGTAAATTTGATTGGTCACCATCTGACCAATCAGGATTAAGTACGTAGCAGCAGCCTAGTATAAACTGAGTTTGGATTTGTTGCTTTTTAATTCTTTTAAAAATCTTTAAATGGGACAAGCTGTGTATAGTTTTAAAGGGAAAAGTCAGTTACTAGTGTTAGTTAGTTAGTTAGTTAGTAAGTTTTCATCCATTTTGCCGGAACAGTTTTAACAACTTCCAAAAAAAAAAATACTTAAACTTTAGAACCACTACTAAAATTCTATGACTTGCTCTAAAGCATTAAAAATAAAAAGAATTTACAAAATAATTTCAAACGTTGCTGCTATCATGGTACAGAAAAGATCTAATGAGCACAAAACAGATCAGCGATCATCGTTCACGTCTGTTAAACGGCCCCCTACGTCCCAGCGTAGCTCTTCACCTACAGCTCGCTCTACAGGTGTCCTCCGACTCACACGTCCATGTAACGATGACTGATTACGGAGCTGAACCTCACCATATGCAGAAGCAGCTTGTCCTCTTGTATTTTGCAGCGCAGTACAAGTTTGCCTGCTTTTTCTGCATGATTAGGTCCAAACAAACACAAAAAAGCTCCCGTTCCCCTGCGGAGATCAGACTTTATTACGGAACAATCCCTAGCATCAGCAAGACGCAGCTAATGAAGTCCAGTATCTATGTAAAGCACAAACCCTTTAAGGGGAAGGTTGTTCTTTCAGACTGCAGTCATGATGTTGACATCAGTCACTGGGGAGAAGGAGTGCAACAAACCTTTACTGCAGGGTTTGTAATTCTACAGTCAAGTGAAATCCCACCGACATGGAGTGAAAATTACTCTTACATTTACTCTTATCCAGAGTGACTTACTGTACAAAAGTGCTTTGAAGTTTCTATCACTGGATCAGTGAGGCATTAATGCTACGGCAAAGGAAAACCTTCTCCTTATTGCTCTTGTCAAACTGATCGGTATTTTAGTGGTCTTTTTGTAACCACTGTCAATCAGCAGTCCATCATTAATCTACTGAGAATCTGCCTAGTTTGTTCACTGCTAAGTTGCAGCTGATATAAAAGCTATAAAAATCCAGTTATATGTGAAAACTCCCAAAATCTGCTTTCTTATTTGCACTAAATTCTATGTTTTTTTCTGTAAGAAATTCATTCTCGGCTAAACAGAGTATTCATCGTCCTTGTATTTGTGTTGTAAGTTGGTATAAATGTTTTGTGTAATAAAAAGAACCAGCTAACATAACATTAACTAGCTAACGTAGACACGGCCATTCAAAAGTTCTGCCTTCTTAGTCCTTTGAGAGAACCCAGACTCAACAGGGAACCCATCCTCATCTGGGTGATAATGGATAGCAGGAATTGATCTGCATAAAACTACGTGAGACTGGAAGTTCAGTATAACAGGAGATGTTAAATTAAATGGAGTCTAGTTTGTTCCTGGAGGCTCAGATAGACTGTAGGAAACTCCAGTCCTGAACTGTTGAGTGAATGAAGTCACAAGTCCTCAGAGAACAGCTGTCTGCATCAGTCACGACAGGACCATCTTCGTAGAAAAGTGGAACCGTCCCCAGTCACCACGCGTATCACAGACAGACCACACGGGACATCCATGCGACAAGACCTCCAACCAGAAGCAGGACTCCAGGACGAGTAAAGAGGAATCCAGTATTGTTCTAGAATGTAGAAAATGAATGTAAACTTTTGTTAAAACTTTTGACTGGTACTGTAGCTAACTAGCTAAGCTAATTTGGAAAACCAAATAAAAACTTTTTTAAAAATCTAAATAAACGTTCATAAACTTATCCTAATTCTAAATAAATCTTAATAGGTTAGAAAAAAGCTTAAAATATATATTATTTTTAAATATATAAATGAACTGCGTGTAATAATTGCTTAACTCTAACGTTTAGAGCTGATGTTCTGACAAGGATTCCAAAATTGTTGTGTTCAGACGTAGCTACTAACGTATGGGGTAATCAGATGTTGGGTGAAAGTTACGCCAATTGGATGGAGTTTAATTCAATCAGAGGCGTGTCTTAGTCACGAGTCATTCTTATCTACAGATAGCATTCTTTAGGGTTTTTTTGGGACCCATATCAAGTCCCGTCTAACAGTTTGATGTACAGTAACTCCAGCATGTCACAAAAAACAGCAAAATATATACATCACTGCAAAGCTCTGAAAATCAACTTACAAGGAATTTTCCTTATATAAATGTTGTGTCACTTTTAGATTTAAGCCTTAAACTCATGCATGCAGTATAGAATAAATAAATGTCATACAGTATAGGCAGTTTGTGAAATGTTGTGTCTGACAGCAACAAAGGTTCCCGAAAGCAGCGCATTAAAAACAAGACTTTGTTAAAGAAGAAATGTACAACGTGGTACTAGGTTTGGCAGAGTTTCGGTGATCAGCTGCCTGGCACGAGTGTCTGATTGTCTAAATAATGCTTAAGCTGTAAATACGCATACGTGAGCATCTACTGAAGACGTAAAAGGCTACAGGGCATCTTACTAATTAAGACGATAGGGCTTTACACACTTGGGCCCTTCCTGCTAATTTCATTAGCTAATTTGCTCCACTTTGCCCTTCATTCCCGAGATGCCAGACTCACCATGCCCTCACTCATCCCTCTCTCTCTCTCTCTCTCTCTCTCGCTTTCATCCCTCGCTCCCTGCGCCCAACAAGACTGCTGAGTGCAGCTTTGTGCTTGTAGCCGGCCTCGCTCCATCTGGGCTTCTCTGACAAGGAAGATTAATACCTCAGATTCACACGCCTTCTCCCCGCAACACACAGCAAAAACACACCCCCATCAAAGCTCTCCCAAAAACACCCTCCCTCACTCCCTCACTCTCTCATTCTCTAAAAAAGAGCCCACCATCCTTCCTTCCTCATCATCCTTTTCTCTATCTCTCTACCCACTGACAACCCCCCCTACCCAACCTTTGTGTTTTTTTTCTTTTTCTTCCTGCATTCCTAGCCCCTTTAAATAGAAGCTCAACACCACAGAAAAACAAGCTTTCTGCTGATATTTTTACTTTCCCATCTTCGTCTGTTTTTCTTCCCTTGCTCCTCATGTATAACTTTCAGAAATGGAGAAATGGGTGCCATTTGAAGCCTAGAAACCTAAGCATAGTTCATTTGTTCATCTTCACAGTTGGACGGATGAGTTCCCTTTAATTTGTAATAATTATATAATTCAAAACAAGTTAAAAACAATTATTCATTCTAACTAGCTGAATTTACAGCTCGGTGCTTCGGTCATATGGAGCTAAAATCGTCTTTTTAGGGAAAGTTCCAGGCAGAAACCACAACCTGCAAGACCGCACCCAAGTGCCTCATGTGTGGGAATTGCAGAGGGAAAGTACACAGATGTGTGAAAGAGATATCACATCACACACCTTCTGTACTCGCTGTGTTAATGCAAATATTTATTGTCCTAAGATCACTTGAGTCATTTACAAACTAGGCGATGTGATCTTGGGCCAAAGATTTTCATTATCTTACAACCATAAGACCAATCCAAAGTCATGAGCAACCAAGGATGAAGTTCTCTCCCCCTCACTCTCACTCTATCTTGCTGTAGTAATCAGGTTTCCAGAAACATCACTCGTGTCGAATTTCAGCAAAAGATGGTGAACAGTGGCGCGGTTCTTCTTATAAAGGTCACTATAGGTTTATTAGACCCCAGAGAGATATCATCCTGGGTAGCGTACTGTACTTCGAGGCAAAAAAAATGGGATCCATGAAGACCTTAAGCATAGATGATGACTCGCCATCTATGGAGGAACGTGCATGAGGTGCTCTTGCATGTAGATGTTTTAGGTCACAGTTCTCCATTGGTGATTCATAGTGTTGGAGATTTGTTGAAAACACCATCCAAGTCTTTCAATCATCATTACAAACACAAGTCCAAGCCAAGGCCTTTAAGTGAATTCTACTTGGTGACTAAGGAAGATCTTTAGATGGATATCTTTCTATCTATTAGCACTGATTAGTTTTCACCCCTTTAAATGGGCAAGGGGTAATTATTCACCTCTTTTTGGATCCGAGGCAAATGGAATTGCCACACGGCTGATCCATTAGGTGTGCGAATTTTGTAAGACTGAAACCTGCGCGCTTTAATCCAGCATTTTTTTTATTGCTGCCCAGGTCTGAGGAGTGACCCTGGCACACGCTATGAAGATCTTTGCACTTCCCAGACTTGACATCGTGTTGGTGGAGTGCTGCCTCATTTCCTGGCCTACTGTAGGTATCCACACAATATGAATGAGGTGTTGATCATCTTCCTCACCTGAAGGGTAGATTTGGCTTGAATGGTTCTGACTCTCACAGTACAATGGTTTCCTATTTCCAGTGTTTGAACAGCATGCACCTACTTCATGACAAGACCACCGGCAGGTTGTGGTCAAGCCTGACTTGATCTGCAGCACACACACTGATCTCTGTAGCAGTGCATGGGCACAGGTTCGCCTCTGGGCTGGATGGAAGGAGATACTCTAAGCGGGTAGAACCTGACCCGGCATCAAGAATGAGTGAGAAACGAATGAAGGGAAACCAGAATCTAAAAGACGAGACGGATAAAAAAAAGCAGGGGAATTTTTGCGAATGAGCTGTGTTAGAGATGTGTTAACAAGACGTGGGTGTGTATTCTGCATCTCACAGTGACCAAACGCTGGTGGTCGGGTCCAGTCATTATGTTTAAACAACCATAACGGTGAGCTTTTTTCGTAGTTTTTTCTTAGATTGTGGCTAAAACCTTTGTTGTTCTGGGTGACTTTCAGATGATCTAATTTTCACTTTCACATGAGCTCATGTAGTTATCGTTAACCAGAAGTTTGTTTAAGGTCCATTTAAATTAAAAACAGCTCTCGGGAGCAGGAAACGGTGTGGAAACACTTACTAACTGTGGTCGTCTTGCTGGAGGTCTTTGTGTGGTCTTCATCCCTAAGAGACAGTAACTCCACTGTACTGTCATACAACCATTTTTTTTTACCGTTTTGCCCTCTAATTTTGTCATCTGTACATAATCAAGTATAAAATTTCCAGTTTGACGTGACGCCTTTCAGTTGGTTTGTGCAATGCAACTGACCACCAACCCACAATCCTCCTGTTTAGCTACATATTTTCTGCCCTGAGTCTATTTCATAAAACATTGGGTTCCATGATTACAGTTTCACATTTATAAAAAAAAAAAAAAAAAAACCTCATAATTAATTCTGTGAAAATGTTGGTAACAAGTAGCTGAAGTTTTTCTTTACCAGCCTGCCTTGTTTCTTTCTCTAAAAGTTAATAACACAAAACTTTTTTAAGCTGAGCATAAACATCTTACTGGAATCTTCACATTAGCTATGTTTTGTTTTTAATTCCCTTTTTATTGAGCGTTCTCCATATGTGTCCCTGTGAAGGGGGCGTTACTATGGAAACCATAACGTATTAGAACAAGCGCATTAATATAAACCTGCACTTCTGTCAGAGCTGCTGTTCGGACCAATCAGACAGACAGACAGATGAAAGTGCAATTTTACTATTTTGAGTTTTTGGCCTGAATCAACTGCATGATGTCATTAAACACTGTGGCATCACCCACCCACCCACAACACCACACACACACACACACACACACACACACACACTCGCTGACTTTAACCATCGGACACCCACGGCTTGTTTTCAATGGGCTGCGGTTTTACACAAAGTTTATTCTAAAGTGAGGAGGTTTTCCGCAGCGATAAAAGGAAGATGACTCACGTTCAATTAAATGTAAAGAAAGGTTGAAACTCACACACACACACACACACACACACACTAGTATAAAACAGGAGGACTCCTGCTGAACAATAATTTTACATTTTAAGACCCACAGTGGATCGCATGCTGTACTTTTTTTAAATAAACTTTGTTTTTTTCTCTTAACCCTAACAGTGTACGTAAATCCCTGGTTTTATTTTTATTAGTTTTCAGAATAAATGTTAAGCAAATATTTCAGAACTTATGTAAATTGAATGCAAATACCTATTTTTTTTATTCAGAATCTACTTAAACTAAATGCACTAAACCAAATAGATTTATTATTATTATTATTATTATTATTATTATTATTATATCTTTATTTTTAACTTTAATCATATGCAGTAGACATAATGGTAACAGTGTAAAAATATTTATTTATTTATTTTATTATTTATTATTTCTTTTTCAATAATTAACCCTGACCTAATAGATGAGACATAATATTGATAGAAATAATCATAATGATATTTATCAAAATGCATGAAACATTATGTTAATTGCATGTAAATCTTTTATGTTTGTTTGTTTTGTTTGTCTGCTTAAAATATGCTTTAACCGTTTGCATTAAGACTAGTGAATTGGATGGAAGCCTAACTGTATTTTCTATTTTCTATTTATTTTAAGAATAAGCCATAAACACATGCACTGAACATAAAGTAAACAAGTGTAAACTTTTATTTGTTTGTTTGTTTACTTATTTGTTTATTTATTTATTCATTTGTTTATTTTTAGAATAAATTTAAATTAGATGCATTTGAGGTTGCTGTAGTAATCTGGAAATATTCATTTTAATTATTTATCTCATTTATTTAATCTAATCTTTAACCATATGCAGCAAGCCTAACATGGTAAATTAGCATTTTATTATTTTTATCTCTATGTTTCCATAATAGACTTTATCCACATGCCCTAAACATAATGTTATTCGTGTGTAAATTTAAATTTTATTAAAATTTTTCACGACACACAGGCCCACATGGATCTACATGGAAATCTGTATTTAAATGTGTTTTATTTTCTGCTTTATGAGCTCTAACTGTATCCTCTACACTTGCTGTTACTTGAATGTGATTCTGTTTTTTAAATTCTCGAATAATTCTTCTGAACACGAGAGAAGTCTGAGCCATACGTCAGAGCTGTGTGATGTGTCGTTATTAACGGCGTGTAAATCTCCACACCTTCTCGGGCGACCCGTGGTCAGTTGTTCGGGCGAAACAAAGAAACTCTCTCTCCCTCTCTCTCTCTCTCTCTCTCTCTCTCTCTGTGAGTTATTAAACCCCGAGCAGATCTCTCTAATGCGATTTCCAAAGCCGTCGCTCTGCAGCTTTTTCTGTGCGCATTAGCCGCGTGATCAATAAGGCACCTGTGAGTGAGTAATAACCTGCTCAAACACACACTTCCTCCTGCTTCCTCGTCCCGCAGCAGCTCGGATAAATCACACTCTCTACCCCTCTCTCTCTCTCTCTCTCTCTCTCTCTGTTTCACTCTCTCTCACTCTCTCGCTTTCTTACTGTAATAAAGTCCTGAAACAACGATCCTGAGACGACGTCAAAAAACAAAACGTGTCGTTTCTGTAAAGGGGAATAAAGACTTTTTTTCTATGTATCATCTAGCAGATCTGGAGAAAATTATCAGCATCTGCTTAATACAAAAATACAGCTTTATTCCATTATTATTACAGAGTTATCTAATAATTAAATCTGAGATCATCTTATAATCATACAGGAGTTTGTCAACATTTACTGTATAGTGTTATTGTTGACATTATTAGATTTCCAAATAGAGCTTGGTGTCTAAAAGACGTAAAATAAAAAAAATTCAGGGAAAATATATATTTGTAAGATGTGTCTAAAGGTTCAGAAATTATTATAGCAGAGCTTAAGACTCTTAAGCTAAAACTGTCATATTTATCACAATTATTTATTAATATTTCTCAGAATGCTCTTTCCATGGCTTGGAAAGTTAGAATTAACATTGATATACAAGCAATAAATATTTAATACTATTGTAATGTTAAAAAGATAGATAGATAGATAGATAGATAGATAGATAGATAGATAGATAGATAGATCTATTTATATCCTTTTCATATCATATTGAGCAACAATGGCATGAAAAAGTGAATAAAAAAACATGCTTTAAACCCATTAATTGTTAGTTTTTCCGGCTTTATCATTCCCTCATCACCCTCCTTGGATTAATCCGAGACTCCAGACGTGAACGGAGCTGTTGCAGACGGACGAGACAACGTGAAAACCAAATGTGTAAAGTGCTTTCTGTAGATTTCTCCAGCGTGTCTCCTCGTTACCACGTTTCCTGACTGTCAGAGAAAAAAAATCTCTCACTGGGTTGAATATAAATACAGCTTAGTGCATATTAATATACCGTCAGGAATAATGAACAAATTAATCAATAATAATAATAATAATAATAATAATAATAATAATAAACAACCCATGATATATTCAATAAAAATGAAAGAAAATGTCACAAGCCTGTTATGCAGGATATAAAATATTAATATGGAGATAAATATGAAAAATTCATACATTAAATATATTTTTATTATTATTCTATTAAAAGAATCTTACAATTCATACAGGAAGAAGATCCAACAAATGCATGTAAATGAAAATTTAATTTATAAGACAATTCCTGTGTCTCATCATCACAGTGCAATCAGATTTCTATATGGAATATTTCTTATATTTCCTAAATAGAGTCTTTTTAACTCACTCTAATCCCTCAAATCCTCTGAGCATGAAAAGGAAAAAAGAAAATATTCTGATAAAAGTTGAATCTGCCTCGGATTAGCACAAAAAAACAAGCAAACTGCCAGCACAGGCCGTTTATTATCACGTCATTGAGACGCAGTAGAGTGATGCAGGTGTCACGCTTCATGTTCACGTGATCAATATTCAATCCAAAATATTTACAAATTTTATATATATATATATATATATATATATATATATATATATAATGTTATTCACAATTAATATTAGAATTTGGGTTTTGGAGTGATGATGATGATGATGATGCTTAGGACAATTTTACCCTCTTTTTTTTGGAAAAGGAATTGCTGTAGTGAAACAATAGGTGATAAGTCATGTATAATAATAATAATAATAATAATGTTATTAATTAGTTACAATGCTGATATTAATAATGCGTGTGCGCATTTGTCTGTGTGTGTCAAGTTAACACCTTGTGTGTGCCCTATTACACTCTCTCATCCCTATGCAAATTTAAACAATTACTGCACAAACACACACACACACACACACACACACACACATTCTGTAAAGCGTAAGACTTCACTCGGTTTGCATCGGAACCTTGATATAGTGTTGTGTGTGCATGTGTGTGCGCGAGCATGCGTGTGTATGTGTATGTGTGTGTGAGACAAGGAGAATGGGGAAGAGAGAGAGAGAGAGAGAGAGAGAGAGAGAGAGAGAGAGATCTATTTATGTATTAAAACATATAATGATTCTTATGACTCTGAACAGCTGTGTCCATATTGTGGACCCCACCCACCTCCCCCCACCACCAATATGAGGTGTGCTTTAAAATAATCGTATATGGTATATATTACAGTCTCAGACACATAATAACAATAAAAAATATATGTAAAAAATCCCAGAAACACCAGAATTAAAGAATCAGGATAACACACACTGGTTATACACACACTGCTACAGCGAAGAATAAAAGTATATAAAAAATATATATAAATAATATATATAAAAGTATAATATAAGAGTATGTGAATAAATTTAAAAGTGTGAGCCAGTAGTTGTTCTTCATGTCTTAATAATGTGTTACTACAGGTTTCTGTTAAAAAAAAAAAAAGGATAGAAAACTAGACATTTAAATTATTTTCATTGAGTGTTGTGTTCTTGCAAATGAATCACGTTAATTAACAATCAATCAATCAATCAATCAATTAATCCATAATGTTGCCAAATCTGCAATATCTCCTGTACAGTAAAATAAACTTTGAAGCAAAGAAAAAGAAGAAATTAAATATTTCATTTTTAATTTAGCAATAAATAAAAAGCTAACAAAGGAATATTTATGTAATTTAGAACATCAGAGAATAACAAATCATTTTTTAAAATAATGATCTTTGAAATAATTACAACAAACTTGTTTTTAACCATGAGTAATAAACATGATGTTTGTACTTATGTGTTTGTATTTCATTTATTTTGCTCCAGATTTGTATAAAGAATGTATTTTTTATTATTAGGTATTAGTTTAACTTAAGTACTAATAATAATAATCCATGCTTATATTTAAACTTAAAGGTATTTAAAATACCTGCAGGATCCAAGGACAAGCAAAAGGAAAAATCTGGCACTAATTAAGAACAATAAGCTGGACGAAACCTGGAACCGTTCCGACGTACAGCAGCTAATCGTCTCCACCCGGAGGAGAAGGAACGAGCCGCGCGATCAAATCAGCTGCAAGCGCAGTAAATCAAACCCGCCAACATCTCACACACCTGCTGCGGAGAACCGCACGAGGTTCTGGCACCCCCTAGTGTTCCTCACACATTCTCTAAGGAGGAGGTGAGAAGATCGAGATAAAGGGTGGAGAGACGTCCCACAAACAGACGCA
This sequence comes from Clarias gariepinus, assembly GCF_024256425.1. Taxonomy (NCBI): domain Eukaryota; kingdom Metazoa; phylum Chordata; class Actinopteri; order Siluriformes; family Clariidae; genus Clarias; species Clarias gariepinus. Next base: position 1,687,542 of record NC_071121.1, read on the forward strand.
CTCTTTAGTTGGTGCTTAGTGGTTGTGTGTAGAAACTGATCACACGGAGTAACCTTGAAGGAATCAAGGACCTTTAAGGAACCATTTAAGAACCCTAGGAGAGCCAGTGAAACCTTAAAGAGCCACTGGAGATCCCTTAAAGGATCTGTTTTTTATTTATTTCTACCCTAAGAGACATGATTCTCATAAAAAGTTTTGGAGACAAATATAAGAACAAAGCTGTGCGGTTAGACACGCGTCACTTCGTGTTGTTTTCTTTAGGATCGCTCAAACAAATCATTCTCAAGAGCTAAAAAAATAAAAGTTACTCACCAGATTTCTGCATTTCCCTCACCAGGATGTTCTTTCACTCATTTTTTTTTTGTTTCTGTTGTCATTTGTTTTTGTCTTAGCGCTCACATCCCAGATCAATCTTGATGTCTCTTGTCTCTCAACCAGACTGTGAAGCTGAAGATTTTTCTCACACGTGACAGACGAGTAGAGCGATGCACCAGTGTCTAAGATTTTTACTTCTTGTTTCCTCAGTTTAAAAATGACAATGTTTGGTAATAAAAGGGGGAAAAAACATCCTTATGTTTTTTTATTCATCACTTTCTGAAGGACGAAGAATAAAAGACGAGTTAGAGTCATGTTGTAGAGTAGAAATGACTCTCTAGTTATATTGTGGAAACATATTCTGTGTGCAAAAAAAAAAAACTTCCCACTTCATAATAAAAAACATGTTTTTTAAAACTAATTAAGAAAGGTTCATTAAGTTTAGAGATGGGGAAGGGGGAGGGGTTTGTCTTTTTTTGTGCTTTGGTTTTCAAAACAAACGACATCACTGTCACTTATCTAAAGTTGTTTATTCGTTTCTGTCAAAAGTGACAATAATTTACTGCTGGTGTTGTATATCTTTTCTAAACATAAAAGTTTTAAAAGTTATTAGCATATTGGACCATATATTAATATGATCGCTGACCCCGCCCCTCAGTGAGGAATAAAACACTGTGTGTGTTGTGCTGTTGTAGTAAATAAATCCATGACAGGATGGTGTGATGGATAGAGTCACTGTTACAACACCAGAGTTCATTCTTTTCTCTAACGTCATATCATGAAGTGTTTTATTCCTTTTCAACCACAACCTTTTTTTTTTTAACGATTAAAAAGTTTTCTTACAGGACCGTCACAGTTTCATCTGTTTTTTTTTTTTCTTGCATGTAATGCTGTAGCAGCTTAAACAGTCGCTCCATCACCAGGTTGTAAACAAATGTGTTTCAGTGTATTACAAGGTAAAAATCTGAACGTTGACTCCGCTCCACTTTTTATAACATTACACAGCAGGTGGAGGGAAAGAAAATGGTTTTAACGTCACAAATAGTTAATAAATGTTCTTAGTCTGCTTATAATGGTCTGTTCGAAAAAGTTTATGATTTTTATATGGGTTCTTTACAGAAATATTAAAGTTCTCTCAGAGGAAGTGACAAGTGTTTACATCATTTAAAACATGGACGGGCAGACAAGCATAAAGACAGACAGATGGAGACAAAGAGGTAGACAAATAGACAGACAGACGGACAGACAGAAAAAGAGACAATGAGCACTGAGCCATGAAGAGAAAGATGGAAAGAGAAAGACAGAGAGACAAGTGGAGAAAGAGAGAGGTAGAAAGAGGCAAGTGGAGAAACAGAGTGAGACAACAAGAGAAACTCTAAAAGAGTGAGACAGACAAACACTGATGGTGAGGGGAAAAAAGAAAGAGAGAAAGAGACAGACAGACAGAAAGAGAGACAAGTACACAGACAGAGAGACACAGACAGGTAGAAAGTCACAAGTCTGGGTAGACAGACCAACAAACAACAAATAGGCAGGTGGAAAAGCAGATAGACAGGCAGACAGGCAGGTGGACAAACAGGCTGACAGACATGTAGACATGGAGGTGGACAAACAATAAGTCAAACAGAAAGATGTATAGACAGATATGAAGACAGACAGACAGACAGGCGGACAAGAAGAGACAGACAGATTAAAAGTTACGCAGATATCAGTTATCAGTTTTTAATTGACCACCATGAATATAATCTGTCATAAAATCATTACAATAGAAATGATAATAACAGATAAAATAAAATAAAATAGCAACCAAAAAATACAACAAAAATGAAAGTGACAATAATATATAAGTTTTGAAAGTATTAGTACATTTGGCCCAAATATTACAATGATCGCTGGCCCCGCCCCTTTCCTAACTTTTACTCTTCTCTATTGTACTCATCAGTTACAGTAAGAAATAAACACTCCACCTACAAGGCGCTGGCACTGGAGACTCCTTCCCTTTGTGTTTATGCAACTCATTTAGAATCCAGAATACAGAATTCAAAAGAAGTAGTGTGATGTAGAACTTTTCTTAAAAGCTATAAACTCCGAGACAAACTTTTTTCCCACCTCTCTCTCTCTCTCTCTGTCTCTCTCTCCCTCCATCTCGTCTGGTTTCGTATCTAATTATCAAAGTGGAGTTATAAGGAAGGAGAAAAGCCTTTCTGCAATCTTGCAGGTCTTAATTTGGTGTAGTGGGAGTTAACACACCTGCCATATTCCTGCTGACGGTGTGTTTGGAGTGAAGGCTTTGTTTTTTGTTGTTTGTTGTGTTGGGGGAGGAAGAGCAAAAGAGACTGAAAAGAGAGAGAGAGAGAGAGAGAGAAAGAGAGGATCTCAGAGCTCTGACCGCTGCCAGTGTAAGCTCGGCCTCGACACGTGAAAGCGTCGACTGCTGGATGATTGATGGAAGTTATTTGTGGCTTTCGAGCCTCCTCCTTCTTTTCTCCTTTCTCCTCCACCACTTTTACCCATCCCTTCCTCCCTGCAGGACTATATCGCTCTCTCTCTCCATCTCTCTCTCTCTCTCTCTGTTTCACTTTACTTTCTTTCTTTCTTACTTTTTTTAAATTCCTTGACAGTGTGCATGATTAATAAGGCTTAATGTGGCGTAAGCAGCTCTGTGTCACGTCTGTTCCGCGCTGTGACAGGAAGTCAAAAACACTCCCAGGGTCCAATTAGGAACAAAACAATTACAAACACATCTGCTGATCAAAGCAGGAACTATTTATATATATATTATATAAAAATATAAACAAATAAACAAACCAAAACTGAATTATTCATAAATAAATAAATGAATAGTATGATTTAAATATCCCTGTATCTTAATAATTAACAATTGAAGTAATTTACTCAATACCAATGGAATATTAATAACTTAGTTTATTCATGTAAATAAATAAATAAAACTAAGTACGTAAAAAAAAAATTAGTTATTGGTCTTGAAGCTTTTGAGTTCTATCTTGTTTGTGAACTTTAAAATTATACAATTATTAACATACATAATTAATTCTTCATTTAACGAGTTAATGTTTGTAAAAATTAATTAAAGTGGATTGTTTTGACAATGAAAAAAAACCTTCTAAAAACATCCTTGTCTATGACCTCATTAATATAACAAAAAAATAATGCAAAAAATGCTGAACAAAAATTAATGAAAAACAAAAATAAACAAACAAACAAACAGACAAACAAATAAATAAACCACAAAATTTTATGTAAGTAAGAAAGAAAGAAATAAGACAGAAAAAACTAATAAATCAATAAATAAAAGCACATTAAAATAATACATAATGAATGGTCTCTCCCTCTACCTCTGTATCAGTCTTCACCTCTCTGTTTTTTTCTGTCTCTTTCTCTCTGTCTCCTTTTTCTCACTTTCTTTTTCCTTTTCTTTAATTTAAATAATTCTATAACTTTTTCATGAGTATTAGGTGAGGTATTAGTGGTGGAACATCTCCTCTGGGTCCTGAATGAACAAACTGGTGGTGGTGTTCATAGAAATACAAAAATCTCATCCACACACTGACCGAGAAATCTGGGTAAAAGGAGCGACCCCTCTATCATGACCCTGTGACATGAAAAGGTCACAGAGGATCTCGCCAGCTTTGGGAAGTTCATCAGCCTTGTGCAAACCGCTCAGCTTGAAATCAAGATCTCCTACCTTAAGACCTTACATATACGTCTGAGATGCTTAAGTGTGCAGACCTCATAAAAGGCATAAAAAGCTAAGCATGTGATGTCCTTCCTGAGGATGATCCTGACCTTGTATGGTTTCCTGTACAAGAGCAGCAGGAGAACCCACAGAGGTACTGAGGAGCACTAAGACAGTAACGATGCAGGAGCAAAGTGCAGCTACAGAGTGGACAGAAGGAGATCGGGGTGGAGTACAACCTGAACAGGGTGCCAACACACACACAACACATGGCCAATTAGCCTAATCTGCATGTTTTCGCACTGGAGGAAGCCAAGAACCCAGAGGAAACCCACAAAGCACAGGGAGAACATGTAAACTCCAGTGGCACTCCTGAGACAGTGCTAACCACTACGCCAACGAGCCACCAAAAATTTATTAAATCGGCACAGAAAAAAAAGGAAAATGTAAAGACGAAGACAATTCAGATTTAGAAAGCGCATATCAGCAGGTCTTTAAAGTGAGAATATGGAATTCCTTATGGATTTATGGAGTGAAATTGGAATAAGACTGAAAGATTTTTTTGGGGCAGGGTGAGAGGGTGTGTTTATTTAATTTTTTTTATGTAAATATGTTATATATGAGAAACGGATGCATCAAAGGTATGATAAAGTCTCTCTCTTTCTCTCTCTCTATCTTTTTCTCCTACAGGAAATATTAAATCCATTACCTAAATATTGTTCGTCTCCTAAATGAAAGTTGAGCTACAGAGTGGGACAAAAAAAATAAACTTCCTCCTTAGAAAAGTTGTGATAAATCATGTCCTGAGCTGAAGAAGTAATAATATCCTTCCTGCTTTGCTTATAACATCATTTATATTTCTCAAGTGCAATATGAAAAAAAAAACACATATCTATAATGCGTACATATTGATAGAGAAGTTCCTCGGAGGAGTCGCGTCATTCCTGCTCTTTACCTCTAATTCAGCAGGACAGCGGAGGTGGGGTTTTTTTTATCTCTCCTCTCCGTCCTGCAGGAAATGTTTATTATCACGTCATAACTCCTTAGTTACAACTTTTCCCGTGCAGCGTCGTATTCATTAGGAGCCTACTATAGCTACGAAATAGCTACGGCCATTCATCACTTTATCACCGTACGTACACACACGTCTGTTGGTCTGTACGTTTCTATGTAACTATATTTAGCCTCGGTGCTGGCGGCGAGAACGAGGGAAGTGGAGACGGAAGGAATGAGGAGCGTACAGTATGCGTCTGCTGCTAGTGTCACTCCATCCGCTCGTCATCTATCACCGGATCAGAGAGGGAGACAGACACACAAAATAGTGAGACACAGAGAGACAAACAGGAGAAAGGCAGGGAGAGAACAAGGCAGGGATAGAGAAAGAGAGAGAGAGAGAGAAAGACAAAAGCACTGAGCCATAAAGAGAAAGATGGAAAGAGAAAGACAGAGATCAGACAGAGAGACAAGTGGAGAAAGAGAGTGAGACAACAAGAGAGACTCTAAAAGAGTGAGACAGATAAACAAGGAGAGACTGATGGTGAGGGAAAAAAGAAAGAGAGAGACAGGTGGACAGACAGACTGAAGAACAGGGAAAAAGAGACAAAACAAAAGAGAAAATGATAGAGAGACAAAGAGCGAGACATAAAAAGAAAGAAGGAGAGATATGAATGGCACATATGAACAGACAGAAATGTATAAAGAGAAATGTCATAAGATAGAGAAATATGTAAACAAAGACAGACAGAGTGACAGAAAAAAAGAAAGAAAGTGAGATTAAATAAAGAAACAGATAAACAAACAGAGAGAGAGAGAGAGGGAGAGATGTGGGGTTCTGATTTATTATATTTGTTGGGGGGGGACAAAAAAGTTATAAACAATAAAATTAGGAATAAAAAATGTAGCACCAAGTAAAAGAAAAAAACATGATTAAAAAGTATTTTAAGTAAAGTTTTTATTTCTGAAGATGTGTTTGTGTGTGTTTATTCCACTGGTTCCACAGGCACTTTATTAGGTACACGTGCTGATCCCTGCAGGAGGAAACAAAAAACATCTGATCAGTGGGCAAAGAAAGCCTTGATGATGACGGAGAGGTGAAAGAAAGACCACGATAACTCAGATAACTGCTCGCTACAGCACGGTTCCACAGAATTCTGAGTGTTATCCCACTACATGTATACTGTAGCTCAAATTTCTTCCTTTTTTCAACACTTTCCTCTTTAAATGTCTCCTATCTGTTGCGAATCTCAGCCTCTTATTTCCTTAACTCTGATTTTACTGTACATGCATTATTATTATTATTATTATTATTTAATTATTACTATTTTTAATTATTATTTTTATAAGCTGAGTTATTAAATTTGTTTTGCATTTAAGTTTAAATAACATTCCAAATGTTTTTTTTTTTTTGTTGTTAAGCAGCTGATGCATTTGATCCCGAGCTCAGGATACTGTCTGTGCACACACGTTTGGATCGGCCCCTTTAAACCGCCCCTAGCTGTGAACGAGTGTATAGTGCCCTGAAATATATGTACAGTATCCGGTGTGCCCTCTCACTTCATAACCAGTGTTCCCCGGATACACTCCGAGTATGTGTGTATATTTATGCATTTTCCGGTCCACAAATATAAAAAGCGAAACGCAGAGCAGAATAGCAGGTGATGAAGACGCACGTGCGTTTTCGTTGAAGTCGAAGCCGAGGCCGAGGAATTTCATTAAATGGTCAATATATCTTGTGTTTTCTGCGTCATTTAAGCCCCATTACAGTGCAGCGTTTAATTTCTAAAGTGCTTTTCACCGGCTCTACCTCCAGGCACGGACAGCGTCTAACAGCTGAACAGAAATAATATATCCACACACAGTTAGCACTTTATTAGCTACACCGATCTGGTGACTAATAAACTGGCAACTCACATAGCTGCGAGCAAAGAAAAAGAAAAGACGAGGCGTGCGGATTGAAGAGGAATCCGTGAGCTCCACAGAGTGTTTCTGAAGCGTAAAATCAATTAAAGTTGATTGTATTTACAGATTTAAAGTTTAACTTGATTTGTTAAAGTGTGTGTGCATATGTGTGTGTACATGTAGAGTACCAGACAAAGATTTTGGACATGCCTCCTCATTCAGGGGTTATTCTTTATTTTTATTTTTATTTTTTTTACCATTGTACTCTACATAAATACAGAGGCAGCACAGTGGTTTGGTGGTTAGCACTTTGGAATTGCACCTCCATGTTCTGGGTTCAATTCCCGTCTCTGGGTTTGTCTGTGTGTGTAAAGTTTGCATGTTCTCCCCATACTTGGTGGGTTTCCTCCAGGTTCTCTGGTTTTCTCGTACAGTCCAAAGATATGCAGATTAGGTCACTTGCCGTTCCCGAATTGCCTGTAGAGTGTGAATGTTGACCGAAGATCCTACAACAGTTTTAAAATGGACATAAACAGAATGATAATCACCATTGGCCTCACCGTCCCTCCACTGTGGACTACAGAGGTTCCTACAGTAGGTAGATGGATAAAACTGAAGATATCCAAACTATGAAAGAACAACTATGGAATTATGTAATTTCAAATGAAAAAAAGTTAAACAATCCAGACTAAGTTTTATATTTTAGGTTACCTAAAGCAGCTACATTTAGCTTTAATGCCAGCTTGGCATACTCATGGCATTCTTCCATTAGATTCATGAGATGGTTTTTAGCTCACAGGTGTGTCTTGTCAAGAGTTCATTTGTGACATTTCTTGCCTTCTTAGTGTGCTTTAAACTATCCGTTGTGGGTACAGAGACGATAGCCCTAAGAAATGAAGGTCAGTCAATCTAAAAAATCTTAACTTTGAATGTATGTAGCAAGTGAAGTCACCAAAACCGTAAAACTCTATGATAAAACTGGCTTTCGTGAGGATCGTCCCAAGAAAAGGGAGAGTTACTTCAGCTGCAGAAGATAAGTTGATTACAACCTGAATTCCAGAGAAATTGGGCTGTTTTTTAAATGAAATAAAATTTGACTAAAATGAAAACTAAAGGACTTTCAAATTACATGAATCAATATTTTATTCACAATAAAACATAGAAAACATAAGAAAAGTTTAACCAGAGAAATTTTACACTTTTATTCAATAAATGAACTCATTTCAAATTTGATGCCTTCTTCAGGTCGCAAAAAAGTTGGGATGGGGCAACAAAGGGCTGAAAAAGAAAGATATTTTGAAACAAGAACATCTAGCATCAGGTCTGTAACATGATTAAAAGGGATGTCTTAGAAGAGTCTCTCAGAAGTGAAGATGAGCAGAGGCTCTCCAATCTGTAAAGGAGTGTGTACAAAGATTGTGGAATATTTTAAAAATGTTTCTCAACGTCTAATGTCAAATGCTTTGCAAATTTTATCATTTACACCACATAACATTATTAAATGATTCAGAGAAATTGGAAAAATCTCTGTGCCTAACGGACAAATCCCAAGACCACTGTTGGATGCCCGTGGACTTCGGGCCCTTAGATGAAACTGCATCACTCATCGGCATGAATCTGTCATTGACATTACTAAATGGGCCCAGGAATACTTCCAGAAACCACTGTTGGTAAACACAATCCGCCGTGCCATCTCCAGATGCCAACTAAAGCTTTATCATGCAAAAAGGAAGCGGCATGTAAACATGGTCCAGAAGCGCTGTCGTGTCCTGTGGGCCAAGGCTTATTTAAAATGAACTGTTTCAAAGTGGAAAAGTGTTCTATGGTCATACCAGTCCAAATTTGACCTCCGAATTCTTGTCCTCTGACATTCTTGGCTTTTGAACAGCAGAGGTGCTGTTCAAAAGCCAGCATCTCTGATGGTATGGGGGTTCATAAGAGCATGTGGTATGGGCAGCATGCGTGTTCTGGAAGGCACTTTGAATGCTTTCAGGCAATTTCAGGGATTTCAAGGAAGGCCTTGTGTATTTCAGCTGCACAATGCAAAACTACATAGTATCAGGCTGGAATGGGACCAAATTCCAACTTCAAAACTCCAGAAACTCATAACCTCAATGCTCAGACGTCTTCAAACTGTTTTGAAAAGATGAGGAGATGCTACACCATGGTAAACGTGCCTCCACCCCAACTGTTCTGAGATCTGTAGCAGGCATCAAATTTGTAATGAGTTCATTTTGTGCATAAAAATGATTCTCAGGTTAAACATTTATGTCCTCTATGTTTTATTTTGAATAAAATATTGGTTCACAGGATTTGAAAGTCCTTTAGTTTTAATTCCAGGATTCAGAGTGTAAAAAGGTGCTGATGTTTGAGTCTGCGGACAAAAAGGCTGAACATTCGGCTAAAATCTTCATGCTGTGTTTTGCATGTGTTTTTATTAGTAAAACCTCACCTGGAAACAAGAGGGAGCGCAAACTTTTGCACCCAACTGTACATTTCTTACTTTAAATATAACATTAACCCCCAGGAGGCTTGGCTTTCCATCTGACGGAGGTAAAAGTCTTTTAAAATAGCAGCATCAGTGTTTTCGTGGTTATTTTTCTTCCTTATTTTTTCTTTGTTAATCCACTGATAATAATAATGTAGAAAAAAAAACTGGTATGTGCAGGTAAAAGTGTGAAACAAGCAAAAGAGAAAAGTGTAAGTCAAGGTCAGCTGGGAAAAAGTGTGTGTGTGTGAGGGTTTGTGTGTAAGCATGTGTTTGTAAGCATGTGTGTGTGGAGGGGGGGGGTACAGTTTTTTTTTTTAAACTGTACCACTACAATTAGCTGTCATATGGTTACAAAACAAAGATACACAGCTTGATATTGAAAATATTAGAAACCTTACAGCTTTACCTCTGACACTGGAGACTCCTTCCATAAATGTCACATAAACACATTTAAAGTGATTCATATCTTCATTATATCTGTGATTTATTTTTATTTTTTTACAAAAGTTTAGATGGACCATGTGTGGTACACGTCTCTGTGAACTTCCCTGTGTTACTATATAAACGGTAACGTGTTAGCACGTAAAGACGTGCGTACCGTGAGAGATGCTGTTATAGAAAATGAAACTAGAAATTTCTGCCAATCAGAATCCAGAGCTGAACAGAACTGTGGTGTGAAATCCTTCCAGTCAGGAGTACCAGACTCATTCGCTGATCCCTTGTAGGTTTAAAACATAATACTTTAAAACACAATACACACACACACACGGCTTTGAAATCGAGCAATTTGGATCGAGGAGCACTACACACACAATACACTAAAGAGAAACCATCTATCACGGCAAAAACGGCCTGCAGCGCAGAAAGCTGCACGAGGAAATATTTACACGGCACCGCTGGGCTTCCTCAGACGGAAACGAAGAAATAAAAAAATAATAATAAAATCGTTTTTAAAATGCTCTTCCTTTTTTTTTATTAGACGAATTGCATCATTAAATAACATTATAAAACAGCAAAATGCACCATTAATTTTCCTCAAAACAGACTCGCCTCGTGTCTCAATCTGCGTTTAGCCCCACGGGGCCACATTTACAAACCCATTCGATCCCATTATGCAAATACACATCTGAAGAAGAGCGACGTGTGAGGCTCTGAAGAGACAAGTGTGTGTGTGTATTTGTAGGTGTTTGTGTATGAGTGTGTGTGTGTGAGAGAGAGAGAGGCTCATCACGCTGCAATGTGGAAATAAATGACTCCCTAATTGTCTGGCCTGGAAAACAGAGCCGGACTAATCGAGCAAGCAGGCCCGGGCAGTGGCTCGTGCACAGACGTCCACACACGCCAAGAAACGTCAAAAACGCCAAAATACATAACGGATGAGTTTCATCGGTTAAGAGCTGTCGGATCATAAGGACCGGTATTTAATATAATCAAACATTTAATTGCTTTAATGCTTTTGCTTTTTTTTTGTGTTGACTGCTTACAGTTATGTCTCGATGTCTGCATTTTTTTTTACCAAATGTCCTTTGATCAGCTAAAGACGATACTCCGTCACAGAGAAGCGTGTGACTCACTTGTAAAATAAAATTAAAAGGAAAAAAGTGCAACAATTATTTACATTTCCAAGTGTTTTGTATCTGTATTTTAGGAAATGCAAACAACAACCAGGATATCTATAAATACCTTTAATAAATAAATAAAAGCTGAGAATTTTCTAGGTTTCAAAATTCATTTGTTTAGTAAAAATTAACTTCTTTAGTTTGTCTCATACTTGTTAAACACTGTAGAGCCTAAAGATCACAAAGCAGCTTAATAAAAAAATAATAAAATAAATCAAATATAATTTGTAATATTTTTTTCTTCTGATCGTCTATGTTCACGGTTATTTTCCATTAGTACCCCTTAATATCCCTATCAATGTTGTGTCATGTTGGGAATTTGCAATTTGTACTTTATATCAGCAGTTTAACAAATATTCAACAAATATTCATCTTCAAAAAGTTTTTACACAACTGAGAAACATCTATTTTTAATTAGTTTAACACAAATAAGTCACCAGTGATTTCTCGTTAATTAACAGAAATACTGTAAAGCTAATGTCCCACTGTAGCTCTAAAATTATTTCACCTAGTGGCAAAAAATAGCAACTGCAACAAACACTAATGGAGGTCCACTGGGCCAGGAATCACACTGCCCCAAGCTCACGTATCAGTGGTATAAGAGCCTCCCATATTTGTCTTTTTGCAAATTATCTTTATTAAATGTAAAAAGGAGGTTCCTCATGAAAAAGGTGACATTTCCATTTCCTGAATTGGAAAACCTGGGATTTTTTATTGCAAACTGGAAACCCTGTTTAATTATATAACCTTTACCACAACTGAACAAGTATACATCTAAAATTCTTCATGAGACTCTACAGCTAGACTCGACAGTCTACATCACTTTTTAATTATCTAAAAAAAAATCAATAGAATACACTATATTAGAATGGCAGCACAGGAAAACAATGGCACAGTGAGGAATGACCAACCTGCAGTCTGAGAAATTAACCAGATAAACAAGGTGAAATTCTTCTGGTTTTGTCAGACAGAAATTTTCTTTTTTTTTTTTATCTGATTGTAAGTGACTTTAAAAGAAAATAATTAAGAATAAAGAATGTTTATTTCTTATTAGGATATTCAATTTAAAAAGAAAAGAATATTTATACATTTAATATTATTATGAAAAATAACAAAAAGTAAAGCAGTAATAAGAATCAGTACCAATTTTTTTTTTTTTTTTTTTTAAGAAATGGATTATTTTCTTCACTATTGTATCACCTCGAATAAAATACAAATTTGATGCAACATTTAGATTTCAAAGTCGTGTCCAGTCGAGCTGCACAATACATCATGTTCTGATCATTAGCATCATATTGGCCTTACTGCCTTACATGCAAAAAAGTGTTTTATTGTGTCCTGTGTGAGTGTGTGTGTGTGTGTGTGTGTGTGTGTGTCAGTGATGAATCACGTCATTCAAACAACCCAATAAACTCAAATCAACACACTCGAGGCCGATTTCTGACCATCGCAATATCGCGATTTCAATATGCAGCAATAGAATCAGTGTATGATAATTCCTCCATGTTGCACAGGACGAAAATAGCGACACACACACACACATACACAAAAACACATTTTCGAAAGCAGTGACATTTGAAGATACGAAGTCGGTTAGCTTGCTTATTTTTCACCGGCGTCTTTGATGGATTAGTCGCCCCTGCATCTTCGTCCCGAGCCGTGTGGAGTTTATAGAAAAAATAGGTGTAGAGGTTTTCCAAACCTAAAAAAAGAAAAAGGGGAAGAAATACAAACAAGTGGAATAAACACAAAATAAAATAAATAAATAACAATATGTAAAAAGTGTTACTGATAACACACAAACACACACACAAACACATGACAAATGAATGCTAAAGGTTTGCCTATTAATCAATTTGTTTTGTTCCTGCATGTTTTTTTCCGCCCGCTCGTGGGGATGGAATAGCTAATTATATCCTGCTCCACATTCTGACGCTGCTGTTTGTTGTTTATTTTTACTGGCAGATGGAGAAACGCTCGAGCAGCCATTTTCCCCCGCCTTCCTCCTCAACCTCCCTCCGTAGCATCATGATTAATTCACAGACATAAGCCGGAGATTTTGACCCCAAACAGAAAAGTCTGGTTGAGGTGCTGATTTATTTTTGGATGCCGGCGACAGCATTAATTACGCCCCTGCAGGTGCAGCACCTAATTTGTCTTTCCCCCCTCCTCTTCGGGGCTGCAGGAAGTGACATCACGGCCAGGCGAAATGAGCGGCCGGTCGTCTGGGTGGCTCAAGCACCACGGGTGTCTCCGAGTCACCACAGGTGAAGAGCTACACCTCCGTAATTAACCTGAGATAGAAAAAAAATGCTGTAGTTATTGTCACTGTGATCATGAGCATGTGTAGAGAATTTCTATCTGCTTCTCCAACAGGACCCCTTATGAAAGTTTGAAACTGAAACAGATAGACAGACAGACGGATAGACAGACATATAAACAGACAGACAAATAGATAGATAGATAGATAGATAGATAGATAGATAGATAGATAGATAGATTCATCTCAAACTATAATTTTGCTTAGACTGACTGGCCAATAAAAAGCACCATTTCAGACGAGTCAATTTCATGTTCTGCATCAAGCAACAAAAGCAACTAAGACACTGAAACTTTAAAATGACAGTAAAAACCAGAGCGATCATTTAATAGTGAAAATAAGAACATTTTCATACACACACACAATGTGATGAGAAATCACAGGATTGGGACTTAACAGCTGTGTGTCCATGGAAAACTAGTTGTTAGTCTTCAGGTTGTTAGGGAACATAAAGACTGGACTTTAGAGCGATGTACAAAGGTCATGTGACCTGATGAGACCAGACTGACCCTATTCCAGAGTGATGGGCGTGTCAGGCTAAGAAGGGAAGGACATGAAGCGATGCTCCCATCATGCATAGTGTCCACTGTACAAGCCTCTGGGGACAGTGTTATGATCTGGGGTTGATCAGTTACTCAGGTCTAGACTCAGTAACGTTATGGGGCAATAAAATGAAGTCAGCTGACCACCTGAATGTACTGAACCACCAGAGGATCACATCTATGGAGGGTTTCTTCTTCCTTGATAGAAGAATTCCAGGAATCCGAGCGTGCTCTGAGAGCATGAGAAATAATTTTCATACATGAATTGGACACCACAGTGTGTGTGTGTAATCAAAGCTGAAGAAGAGCAAATAAAATTTAGTATGTATGATTTTTTTTTCCTTTCGTAGTGGAGCAGAAGGATTGACAGAAAATGGACTTATAGACTGTATGAATAGATGGACTGATAAAAAGACTGTTGAATGGAAGGAAGGTGAATGATAAGGAACAGATACCGCATACATGGACTGGTAGTCAAACAGACATGCAGACAGACTTGAGGAAGGATAAACAGACAGACCTCTATATAGACAGACAGATAAAACAAGTAGATAGATGGATGGATGGATAGATAGATAGATAGATAGATAGATAGATAGATAGATAGATAGAAAGAATTTAGGGTTAAGTGTAAATAGACCAGCAACTGGACAAGATAAAAACTAGAAGATTTACAAAAACAGATAGACAGACCAAACCCAAAAATAATAATAATTTACTTTTCCTAAAACCCTTAAAAAATTAAATCTAAAACTTGACCTGCTTGTAATTTATTATACAGGTTTGAAAACTTCACGGTTCCATGAACAGTGCTCGTGAATAAATAAATAAATAAATAAATAAATAAACAAGGAGCCGCTAATTTATTAGGTACTCGAAAGGTGCGCACTTGATGAAGCGGAACCTGAGTGTAGAGTGTAGTAAGGCATCACCTCATTAATGTAATTATCCACTTTAACACTCAGGCTGTGTTATTTACAGCGGCATCGTGTTAGCGCCCACAGAACAAATCAGGACTCGGCTGTAAATTAGGACGTTTAACTTCGGAAAAAAAATACGTAATATTTAGTATAATACCGTGTAAATCCTTGTGATTGTGTGTTTTTCAAAACAGACCCAGGCGGTTTGGAGAATCTTATCTAAAAGATGAACCGAGTGAGAAACGGGATGCTCTTCTTCACGGCTCTCTGACAGCGCTAAGAGCGCACGAGCGAGATTGAAAGAGAAGCTCGTTATAAAACGGCCTTGACCGAGACGAGGGTTTGGATTTACGCTGACGTGAATGAGCTAACAGTGTGTGTGACTCGGACTCTTCCTTCCATGAATCATCTGTTCTTTTGCCATCAGAAGACATGAGAGGAACCTACTGTAGCTGTTCACGTAAACCATGCTAGTGTCCGTGGCAGTGTTCGCATCTTCTTGTCAAAACTGCATTACTCATCATTGCTTAAGAGCCAGATTAGCATCATCCAGTTGTTTCATCAGTTAGCATATAATACCATTAAATTATCTTTCATCCAAATTTTGCTAACATAGGAAGTCAGTGTTAGCATAATTTAATTTTTCAGCATTAGCATGAATCATTCAAGAAACAAGCATAAGTATTAATGTATTTACTCATTGTCACTCATGCTAGCATACAGTATTGGTATTAGCTTACACACTCAAAGTCTGCTAGCATTAACATTATCAAGTCATTCAGGCAGCTAGCTTACTCAGCCAGCATAAATCATCAGTGTTTGTTCCATCTAGTTTTTCTGTCAGCTACGATCAACTAGCAGCGTCAGTGTTAGGATCGTTGCACTATTAATTCAAAAGCTGCTAGCATAAAATGTCAGATTTAGCATTATCAAATCATTGAGGCAGCTAGCACACAATATAGGTGTTAGCATTATTAATTTTTTATCTATTCAAAGTTCTTTAGGATAATTAGACAAGTCTAGTCTAGTTAGCCAGCTAGCATACAGCATGTGTTATACTATTATCTTATCTTCACATGTTATCACTTTTTAAGTCTGCTAGAGTAAATGTCAATATTAGTGATAATTGAGTTAACTAGTATAAACTATTCACTCAAAGCCTCACAGCGTACTAGTGTAGGATATCAGTGTCTCGGTGCTAGTACAAGACATCCATATTAGCATAAATTTATCCTTCACTCAAACTCTGCTAACGCAAGATGTCAGCTTTAACATCATCATCAAGCGAAGTGTAAATGTCTGACGTGACAGTGTCACCGCATCTTCGGCGGGAGCGTGAACAAACTCGCTAATGTGTTTGAAAGTACTCGCTAAAAAAAAATTTTTTTTTAAATGCTTCTTCTAATCACCTGGGTCATCAGGGTAATAAATTAGCGCCTGGGCTGTCCTCGCGTAAGCGTTTGACATGCGACTTGTGCGTCAGTCGGTCTCTCAGTTCACGCCTTTAGCCACGTTAAGCGCATTTTTAGCATTCCCTGGTGCTGTGTTTATGCTAATGTTCCACACGTTTTTGTGAAAGACAGCATCAGTTAAAATCCCAAGACTTTTGCAATGTAGCAACTTTCATACTAGTGATGTGCATCCTGGCAGTGTCACTCCCAGTGTGCGTGCACACACACACACACACACTTTTACATGCTGACTACACACTCCTCTCTCTTGTACCTGTGCTTTGTAGTGGGACAGTGAGTCTCTGCTCCGCTCATTATGGGCTGAATTAACGGCCCACGCAGGCCTGATTAGCCCCCTGGTGAGTGGACACACACACACACACACTCCTCCTCCTCCTTGTACGTTGTCTCTTCATTCGTCTGTCAGCTCACTCGTTTCTGTGTTACAAATTGCCGGCGGCTCGCAGCAGCATGCATCACGGCCCGCTTGGGCCCCTTCATTTATTACCCAGTTTGTTTGCACTCTTATCCACGGCCTTGCCTGGCCGAGCAATCCATCACACACATGCACACACACACACATACACACATACACATGCATCTGCCCACTGCTCATCCCTCCCTACGATGCCTCTCTCATCTCTTTACACTCATCTCTCTCTCATTTCATCCCCTCATCACATCACACTTTTCTCGTTCCTGTTAAATTAACTCAGACCTGTCTTTTTTTTTATATTATAAATTAATAGTCACTTTTTTTCAGAAGTACATGTTTAATGTATGTCTGTAAAATCAACATTACATTCAAACTCTTTCTTTTTTAGTCTTTTTTTTTCTTTAATTCTTTATTCCACCTTATATTATTTATTTAAATAGTAATTTTTATTTGTGGGCAAAAAATATAACTTACACACTCAGTCCATACAGCTATGCCACAGGTTTAATGTGTATGCACTATTTTCATGTCATCATCACCCAGCACACTATGTTTGCTGTGAGACCTTACACACCATGGGAAACCACTACACACCAGTGTAAACTACACACATGCCGACATACCATTATACACCAGTACAGACCAGTATATACCAATATATACCTGTGTACACCAGTATAGACCTTTTTACACCACTATAAACCCATGTGTGAGACTTCATATACTCTGTCTTATCAGTATAGACTATTATACACCAGCATAGAGATAATATATAAGTATAGAAACAAGAGACTACTTATAACATGATAGATTATTATACACCACTGTAGATGATTACACACAAATAAAGACCATTTCACACAGGTATAGGCCATTATACACCATTGTAGACCATTAGACACCAGTATAGACCATTATACACCACTGCAGACCATTACACACCAGTATAGACCATTATACACCAGTAAAGCTCATAATGCCCCAATATAGACCATTATACACCACAGTAGACCATTACACACCAGTATAGACCATTATACACCATAGTAGACCATTACACACCAGTATAGACCATAATACTCCACTGTAGACCATTACACACCAGTATAAACCATTAGACACCAGTAAAGCTCATAATGCTCCAATATAGACCATTATACACCACAGTAGACCATTACACACCAGTATAGAACAATATACACCATAGTAGACCATTACACACCAGTATAGACCATTATACACCACTGCAGACCATTAAACACCAGTATAGACCATTATACACCAGTAAAGCTCATAATGCTCCAATATAGACCATTATACACCACAGTAGACCATTACACACCCTAGTAGACCATTACACACCAGTATAGACCATAATACTCCACTGTAGACATTACACACCAGTATAGACCATTATACACCATAGTAGACCATTACACACCAGTATAGAACAATATACACTATAGTAGACCATTACACACCAGTATAGACCATTATACACCAGTAAAGCTCATAATGCTCCAATATAGACCATTATACACCACAGTAGACCATTACACACCATAGTAGACCATTACACACCAGTATAGACCATAATACTCCACTGTAGACATTACACACCAGTATAGACCATTATACACCATAGTAGACCATTACACACCAGTATAGACCATTATACACCACTGCAGACCATTAAACACCAGTATAGACCATTATACACCAGTAAAGCTCATAATGCTTCAATATAGACCATTATACACCACAGTAGACCATTACACACCATAGTAGACCATTACACACCAGTATAGATCATAATACTCCACTGTAGACATTACACACAAGTATAGACCATTATACACCAATTCAGGCCATTTAACACCATTATAGACCATTACAGACATAAAGACCATTAAACATCATGGCATACAGCATACTGTAACACCAGAATAGATCTGGTGTTACAGTAACACCAGGTAATTTGATCTGGAATTTTGTCAGGAGAAAAAATCAGTCTAATCTGATCCTCAGAAAAATCTAATCCGGTCTGAATAGGGCTACTGATGGTCATTTTTCAAACACTGTCTCTTCCCACATGCTCTGATCATACACAACATGTGATCATGCTGGGGTGCCAATGTTAATTCACTCCACTGGCTATCACAGGTGTAACGATTGGGTCTCTGGAACATTCATCCTACAACTGCGATTTTTTTTTCATAAATGTTTTTTTTGTTGCCTATTGACCCTAATACAGTCGATATTGAAAAAAAAAAAAAGTTAATTAGAAGAGAATTAAATTGCTGCCGTGGTGTAACAGTTGCACACACACACACAGACACACACACACTGCCAACATGAAAAATAGACTCTTGTCCAAACTGCCATTAATCAATTTTTAGACCTATCAATGTTCACGTTTTCTAATCACTTAACTCGCTGATCGTTTAACAAATGAGCGAATCGATGAAACCTGCGCAGAGCTAACAAGTGTTTTATTCTAAAGCAATTTGCCCACAATTACTATTTATAGATTTAGTAAAGAATAGCATGTCGTAGTTTTTATTTGTTTATAGTTGCATTTAATGTTGTGGAACATCTGTAAAAATTCCTCACTCGCATAGCAGCTATAAACCATCACTCCATCACCAGACTCTCTTTTTACTTCTCACATCCAGTGATAATCCAGGAGCCAGTCCAGACATTCTCTCTCTCTCTCTCTCTCTCTCCTTCTCTGATATGTCTATTAAACTCACCTGTTTCGTGTTAACCTTCATTTAACTTTGTGTATTTATACGACTTTATTCAGGCCTTTTCAAGGTTTTACCATGCCAGTGTGTGTTTCTGAGCAGAGGATCTTCTGTTCATCAGCCTGCAGTTACTTTTTGTTGTTTTAGAGGAAATTGTGTTGTGAGATTTAATTTGTCAGTTTTATATTTTAATGAAAGAACAGAAAAGTTTTAGTGTAAAACTAAACGACTCGGAAACTTGACATGATTTAAGAAATTAAAGTTTTAATGACAATATTAATGAATTAATGAATATTATTAATATTTAATGACAATAAATAATGACATCTATATATAAATAAAAGGTTTTGGATATACACTGGTCAGAGCTCAATCTTTTTTAATTATCTCTTTATTACACACTTTGGAGGAGCCGAAACAAGTCTCAGAAAAATGTCTGTCTGTCCACCCCAAACAGATTGTCACAGCATCATGCAAAACTCTCTAAACAGAATTTAATTACACTTAGATCTCTGCCTGAAGTTTAACCTGCATCATAAGTGAAATCAAAATGTTGAGTAAAAGTGATGTTCTGTGCCGGATTTAATCAGCTACTAATAATCTACTTGCTCTATGTAAACAAACACCTGCACCAATAGATATTAACCTTTTAATTATTTCTACAAACTACTTCAGCTAGTATTTTTATATGTACTAATATATTGCACGCACATATTAAAAATGTACAGCGCCATCTGTTGATTTTTCCATGATGTATTTAATACTTACAAATTTAGTTTTTAATGATAAAGTTTTTTTATTTCAAAGTAGCATATCCTCTTTCTGTGGACCGATTACGGTGAAACAAAGCCTATATGTTACCTCAAGCTCGACCAAATACACCTGTGAAAACCCCATTAAAATTCCTTCGTGATGCGTACACAAACAGACAAACAACAATGACAAAAAACATCTTGATGTGTTCTATTACTCATCTTGCACCCCCTAAATATTTTTTCATCACAATCTGCAATATACAGTACAGACATGCACATACAGTATATATGTGTGTGTATATGTGTGTGTGTGTGTGTGTAATCTGTATGTTTAAAGAAGGGTGTTGTGAGCAGATATTAGACTGGGATTTGTTTGTTTTTTGGGGGTGGGGGGTGGGGGGGGAGTTATTGTGATAGTGAGGGAGGCCATTATATGAATCCACATGACCCAGATTTTGGGTGTGAGTTTACTTTTGTTTTGTTGAAAATGGAGAAAAGTCTGTTCTAAGCATGTATCGAGGGTTTTTCCCCCAGATATTTGCTTGAAAAAGAAATGAAGCTTTGAGCATGCAGTGTGATCTGGAGCTATATACAGTATATATATATATAAAATGTATAATTTTATTAGGAATGTTCTTTTTATTTTCAGTGACTTCATTATGGTGACTTTTAAATTTAATGTTAATCTTTATTCTGTTACGCTTTCGTTCCATCTGCACGGTTTCTTCTAAACTACATCTCTTGGCTTTTGATAAAAGTTAAGTAAAAAAAAACATTTAAATGTCAGATTCAGTGTAAAAACGGTTCTTATGGAGTTACATTTAGTTTTCCCTTTCTGGAGTCTGGAGCTGTTTGTGAAATCCTACCCACCATCGTTCCACATCTTTAAACCGACGACGTCTAAAATAATAATTGATCTCGCCTTCTGGCGTATTGAACACTTCCTCGGGGTTTGATGAAACCTCTTTAAGGCTCACAATTAAATTTAACTCAGCTTTCGAGCTCATTGACCCGGCGCACGTTTTCCTGTAAAGCCATGAAACGTTTTCCTCCGACATGCTGTAGTGAAGTGAAAGAGCAATCAATAGTGTTAATTGTGTTTTCAGCGAGCGGCTTGCTCACAGAGCGAT
Source organism: Clarias gariepinus (assembly GCF_024256425.1). Lineage (NCBI taxonomy): Eukaryota > Metazoa > Chordata > Actinopteri > Siluriformes > Clariidae > Clarias > Clarias gariepinus. Next base: position 1,708,863 of record NC_071121.1, read on the forward strand.
ACTCAGGAGAGGGAGAGGAGGAGAGATACGACAACGGAGAAGCATGCAGAAGTAATGCAATGAAATAGACAATCGTTATTAATGTACGAGCGGTACAGTGTTGTGCTTTTAGAGGACAGTAATCATCCACAGGGTGACGTGATGAAGCAGAGTCACCATTACTACCAGGAAGGTGATTAATTCAACCAATGTTCGAGATTAGCTCTTTTTACAAAGTACTCTTATTTTTGTACATTCACACGCTGTTACCTTCAAAACAGTCCCCTTGCACAGCGATACGGCGCTCCCAGCATTCCTCCCACTCCTGGAATATGTCCTGGAAGTCTTCTTTCCAAATCGTGGCAAGAACCTTCTGCGATTCGTGCTGGAGCTCCGCAGTCGTGTCAAAACTGCATCTATTGAGCTGGATCTTCATCTTCGGTAAGAGGACGAAGTCCACTGGAGTGAGTAGGGTGGGTGTGGAAGTGAGATCATTTGGTTTTATGCTCGCTATTTATTCTAACTTGCTGTCGTTCATGAACTAGCAAATGTGGTAATGCGCATAGTCAGAATAGCACCAGTCGCACAGCTCCCGATGTACACAGGACGATGTCTTTTGGCGCGCTGACTTATGAAGGTACATGTGCTCTTGTGCTGCCATCTGTTGGCGTGTTACAAAACTACCACCTCATAGCAGCGGCTGTTTTATTCCTCCTAAACCACAGTGATTTGCCAACGATTGTAATTTTGATATTTTATTCATTTTAATGACTTATGATCCACAAAACAAATTCTCGTGTGCATTGTAAAAGCTACAAAAATTAATTCCTTAAAAAAAGATAAACTAATTCATCTTTTTCTCTGGTAGTTACAAAGCAAAGACACTGGAGACTCCCCGTTAATCCTGGGGAACAGTATGCGGTAGCATGCAGTGGCTGGGTTATGTGCCACGTAAGGTTTAAGGGTCTTGCCCAAGCACTGTGGCAAACCAGGGGAGGTGCGGCTCAACCCCCCCGTATTATCACACAATATATATTATTCTGTAATAGTTCTTGCAAGAACAGTATTGTCAAGTTCATTCGCAAAATCCTCCGAGGGCGAGACCAAAACCTACCTCTGCCGCAGACGAGAAGTTCATTTGGAGTTATCAGCCTGAAAAATGACCAATTAACAGCAGCTCAGATTAGAGGCGTTATGAAGTCTTTACAGAGCAGAAGTAGCAGAAACATCTCACCATTAACTGTTCAACGGAGATTAATGCATTTTTGGACGCCTTCAGCATTCCTTTACAATGTAGAAAGAAATAAAAATCAAAAACCATCATGGAGTTAGAAAGTGACCCCAAACTTTTGAACCGTAGTGTACAGTACATATGACCTTTAAGAGGGCTTCTTTAACACCTCCTGACCAATCAGAATGCAGAATTTGGCACGATCCAGTTTCATATTTGATCTTGTGAGAATCGTGACAAAATCAAAATAACTTCAATTTAATAAAAGAAAAAAAAACTACAGTGGAGGTAAACGGCATTCAGCAACATAGCTCGGTTAAATCACGCTGCAGGAGCTCAGGGGTTTAACAGAAAGAGACGGGGGGTTGCAGAGAGAGAAAAGGAACGAGGGGAAACCCATTAAGGGGCAGCTTATGGTGCGTTCAGTGATGTTTTTTATAGTTTTACGGCCTCTCTCTCGGACTGGGTGCACACGGCCAGTGCTGCGATCCGGAGGCCAGCTGTCAGAGCATGAAGGATCTCCCGCTCCGATTCACTTGTTATTGCGCTGTCCGAGTGACAAGTATACCTATAGAGTGAGTATTTATTTCAGGAATGTTTTGTTCTGTTTTCCTGCTGTGATGAATGTTTCTTTTATAAATCCCGCGCCGGGCCTTTTATGCCGTAAACAATATTTCTCGGAGGCTGAAGATCCCTTGTGCAGCACTCTTGAGGAACCTTGAGATTTCCTGGTTGTGATTTAATGGCTCATAACTCCTGAAAGGCAATCCTTCTTAGGGTTTTTTTTTTCTCTACTTCCTCTTCTTTTCCTGGACACGTCTCTCAGCCAGAAGGAGTAAATTTAGTAAATAAGAAATATTGTAGGTACAGCATTGTTCAAAAATCTTACATTCCTTATCCCCACACACACACACCAAAGAAAATCTGATAATAAAATTTAAATTAAAACATTATCAAGGTATGACAGCAACACACCTTAAGAAATGTAACCAGTTTTAAAGAATTCATGTGATGGCCCTAAAGGGACGTACAGTAAGTGAAACATGGAAATATATATATATATATATATACTGTAGGGGGAAAAAAAGTTTTGCCCATTTAACAAATATACAAAACTTCCACTAAACCTGACCCTAGACCAGATGGATGAGAGCAGTGTCAGTGTCAGAGTTTTATTTTTAGAATGACTCATTTATTTCTTTGTAAACTTTTTTTTTTAAGTTAAATTAATTTTATAGGTTAGGTTAGCTATAATTCCCATCTTTCTCTGACAAACCCCACCTTCTACATTATGATTGGTTACATTTCACTTGTCCCATCTCTGATTGGGTAGATCTTCAATGAGCATGAAATCGGTAGGTAAACGGGAGAATACTTTTTAGCACAGTTTAGCTCGAATCGTGTCTCAAATATTTATTAATTGTAAAATTTGTGGCTCAGTCTTTACTGTTTCATTTTAATGTATGAAGTAATTGTGAGGACAATGATGAGAAGAATTTTGTTAGAGTAACTACTTGTCTAACAAGGTTTATTTTAATGACTTATGTAGTTTTATTTCCTCACATAAATTTAGAAGATAGATAGATAGATAGATAGATAGATAGATAGATAGATAGATAGATAGATAGATTGATTGATTGATTGATCTATTTTTTAAAAGTGACAGCATTGTTTTTGACAGTTTATTCTGACTTTTTAAGTGATTTGTGATTTTTGGGATATACAAATAATTTTTGCTTTTGTTATTTGTTGTTTGTTATTTAGATAGTTTTTAAATAATAAGATAAGAAAGACCCTTGCATCTTTTCTAGGCAAATTGTGCTTTGCACAGCTATGTAACAATATGCGAACATATATTTTTTAAAATGTTGGTCTGGACAGATATTTTAGCAACCAACAAAACCCACTGAGGAAGGTAGAAACAAAACACAAATATTTCTGCAGAAGGCAATCATTCATTTTAAACCACACCCACAATCTACGCTCAGTTATGAATATTTACTATAAGCACTAAATTGTTAAAGAGTGCATTCTAGCTAATTCTGTCACTAGCTACATTGATTTGTGCAGGTATTACACTAGCCAGAGACCACCAAGAAAACCATGGCAACCATCAGCAACTTGAGAAGAAGCAAATAAACGTCTTCTGATTTGTTAAAGCTAGGAGTTTTGGAAGCAGCTGAACACTTCTCCCCAAAACTACACTCCTACTTCTATTACTGTCGGTAGACGATATGAATAGATGTGGAGGAGGCGGAGCTTTCAGATTGACCACAAATAGACACAACTTCTCTTCTTCTCATCTAAGATTAGGAGTTTTAAAGTTAACGTAAGAGTTTTACTTTTAAACGGAATTTTTGTTTATACTGTAGGAATGAGAATGAAGAGAAAACATCACACAGGAACTATTATTGACCTGTCACATGAAGTGTCCGCCATTAACATCCTTGTGAACAAGCTGTTGCTATAGAAACAATAACACATTAGCGGTAATGAGTGAGTTAATTATAAACCTGAAGTTTGCATGAAAATTAATCAGCACCTTCTGACCAATCAGGATCTGAGATAATATAAACGGAAATATTTAACAGCTTGTCTTAAATTCACCAGCTACATGATTATATATCATTGTTAAAGATGTTAACACTAACTGCTTTTCTAGTGCTTTGTTACACACACACACACACACACACACACACATACACACACACACATGCGTTTAGAACAATTTGAAGTGCCAATAAATACCCAGTTGCCAATGTCCAATGTGTAAAAAAAAAAAAAAAATCATTAGCCTGATATCTCTAATTGTGTTTTTCTCTCCTCTGGCGTAATCCTGAGCTGTGTTCATTAACAATGCATGAATTAATTAAAGGCCTTCATAGGATTTCTCCACGCTGAAGCAGGGAGATAAAGAGCACCCCGTCCCTCACGCGCTCCTCCACGTCTCGTCCTCTCGTTTCCCCCGGTCCTCTTAATTGTACCGTTTCCGCATCGTGTCGATAGCTGCATTAATTTCACAATAAGTCAGCCGTATTGATCCCTCATCAATGTTATTTCATTTCTTATAGATACTAATTACGCAGGCGAGGAAGGAGGAAATTGCTCTGTAACACACACACTTTCCTAATAACACGAAAACCACAAAGCAGAGATCAACAACACAGCAGCCCGGTATATTAAGGAGGAAAAAAGCTATTTAACTTATTTGTTTCATAAAGTACAAATTCTTTTAGAAGAGTTGTCATACAAGGGGCCAAACATTTCACTGTTATTCTTTCCGTTAAACTTATTTAAACTCAACACAACGCATGAAAACCTTGTTTACAGAATAACTTTTATTTGACAAGATTGCAAACAAGGAAAACTAATCAAAAGTGTAAAAAAATTGACGCTTTTAAGTAAATAGTTTTTTGTTTCTTTCATTTGAGGTTTAATATCAATTTATTTCATATTTTACTTTATTTAAATGTAATGTTTTGATTGTTTTTATTAGCAAAAATATAATTATAGTGTTGGAAATTGGTAATATTGGTAACATTTTTGGGTGGCTGAAACGGATTATCTGTATTTACATCATTTCCTGTGGGAAAATGTGTTTCACCAGAGTTGATTTAATTCGTATGCTGAGGTTCCACTGTATGCCAAATAAATAAATTTTAAATAAATAAATCTCTTTATTTTATTTAATCATTATTTATTTAAAGTGAATTTTACATAATTTTTTTTTTTTGTATTTTTGTTTTTAATATTCAAGTGGATAAAAATTTGGCAAAACAATTTAGTATTTTTGTTTCATAATTTTTTTCCAGGGTTTTTTTTTTCTTACTTTTACGACCAATTTTTTCCATTTTAAATATTTTGATCATTAAGTTGTTGATTAATTATTCCCCCACATAACATACCTATTTACATACAAACATGTAGTGATTTGTTTCATTTCACATGATATAAAACAGAGTTATTCTTTATCAATTTGTTTAACGGTTTGATAGCTGGTGTAATTTTTTGTGAGCTCAGTGTTTCGATGGCAGCCCTGACGGTGCAAAGTAGAAAAAATAAATATCCGCAAGATTTAAGATTTTAAATTGGCTTGTTAATTCAAATTTACTAAATATCGTGTGATACAGTAATTGTTAAAATGTTCAATCACTTCCTGCAAAATGTTTTTTTAACAAAGCTACTTTTTTGATGCATGAACATCACACTGAAGTCACTGGAGAGATGAATTAAAGCTACTAGTCAATGTCCTAATGTTGACAATCCTCTCTCATACACACACACACACACACACACACACACACACATATATATATATATATATATATATATATATATATATATCAACATTGCCTCTCTCCTGCCTATCACCTCCTCTAATGAACAGAAAGGTCAAAGCGCTAATAAAACTGTTAGCAGAAACGAGTCTCTCCGATGTGTTAATGCACTTTTAATTCCTGTTAGCAAATTTCATCCCCCAGCAGTTTCGTCTCACGCTAATGAGAAATAAAACGGCGCGTGATGGCGGAGGGGGAGCGCGTCAGGCCGCCGGAGTCGACCCGCTCTTCTCAGCCGAGCTCAGGAACACCGGGTGATCTTCACGGGCCGAGGACCTGCTTCCAGCCGCCCGATTCGCACGGGTTAATTAAAGAGCAAAGCTCCATCTGTTCTTCATCAGCTCAGTTCTTCAAATGCATGCAAGTTATTTTCTCTTGTTGTTCGGGCTCAGGCTTAAGTTTGCTTCATCGGCAGGATGTTTATTTCAAAACAATGCCAAAATGATTGATATTCCGAGCGAAATTATGATACGTAAAGAATAAAAAACAAGCTGTGTGAGTGCTGTGATTTAATAGTACTTGCTGAAACTGTTTTTTCTTTTTGCCAACAAATTTATTCATTAAAGTTATCGGTTTATTGTTGTGGATTATCCGCCAAATAAGTTAGATGTTCTGATGATCACATTTCTCCCCCGTCTTTGTGAAAAACTTGTGATGTTACTGAAGGACTGCAAAGATTCACTTGTCCATAATTATTACTGTAAATTTGGACTTGAGGGCAAAATTTTCACAATAAGACTTTGGGTGAAAAAGAGCTGACTATAGAAAAGGTGTACAAACTAATCACAGGACAGGACTGAAAATCCAATTGAATAGAAAAACTTCCTGACATCATGAGCTTTGAACGATGGTTGAACCCAAACATCTCCCTGTGCTGGGTGGGTTTCCTTCAGGTACCCTGGTTCTCTCCCACAGTCCAAAGACATGCAGATTAGGCTAATTGGTGTTCACAAAGTGTGTGAATGAATGTAAAGGTTAGAGCGCAGGGTCAGACATTATACACACCCCTGGAGCAGATAGGGTTAAAGGCCTTGCTCAAGGGCCCAACAATTGCAACCTGGTGGAGCTGGGGCTCGAGCCACCACCCTCCAGGTCATTAACTCAGTGCCTCAGCCCTCTGAGCTACTGCTGCTCTTATGCTAATTCACCAAAAAAAAAAAAAAAAGGCTGTTCTGGCAGTGAACATCACAACATCTTAACAACTATATTAGAACACTCATGTGACATTAGATTCCTGCTTTGATGCTTTTTTGATACGTTATGTGAAAAGGGACATTATGCAATTTAGACATTCTGCGAACAATGTATTATATATTTAACAAACCTGCGTGAGATACTGTAGCGTAATCTCCTGTTTCACTTCCAAACTGATCTCTATTCTCTTTTTTTTTCTTCAGCTATCACCATCACTTGCAATGCCATGATACACATACCGTACATTTAATATTTTTTTAAGAAAATGGAGCAGTAAAATAACACTTAAAAAATGCATTAGTGATCTGTGTACAAGAGGCATAAGATACACAGTCTGTGTGTGGGAAGCTGTTGCATGTCTGGTTCTGTTTTGCTACTCTTAATATGTTACAACCATCACGGACGTACTGTATACGCTGCTAGTTGATGAACAAACAGACGTTATGGAATTATAGCATGAGATTGCTATAGCTTTTTTTATTAAAATACAACTATTTTTTAAAATACAACATATTATTGATAGTAAATTGCATACTCAAATAACCCCAAATAGAACTGCAGGCTTAAGTATACAATGTGAGAAAACTGTAGGAGGTGGATTTGTAGCGTTTTGACACAAAAATTCAGAAAATTCAACAATTTTGTCATTATATTTTAGCATGGCACCTCGCAAAACATTTCTCTTAGTTTGTAATACTATTTATTTTATTAGAAATGTTATATTTTGCTATCAAACTATTCAGTTGTTTTCGTTACACATTCGTACAATTGACAATCTGGAGCTTTAAAATTTGTTAACTTTTAATATTTGTTTATTTTTTGGCACAGGCAGTTGAGAAAATAATTTAAGAAAAAAATTAGTTGAGAAAATATGAATAAATGCTAGAAATAAACTTTGATCTTCTGCTGTTTTGAAGTCATATTTGTAATGTTGTGGTATATGTCACAAATTATGTTAAAGTTTTACTTTTGGCATTTAAAGACAATTATTATTAACCTTTCACTGATCTCTTGGTGACATTTGATGGAGAAATTCTCTTAGACTTAATTAATTGTACTGTGTGTGTGTTTTTTGTGTGTTTTTTATACATAGCACAAAAGAGCTGAAGATCAGCAACAGAAATCATATGAATTAATTGATTAGTAAGATTATCGGAGTAGTCACTGAGCGATAAGTCTGACGTCTACCAGAACACAAGGAATACTGTGAGAGACCTGAGATGAAGAAGTTATGGTACTTCCCTTAAAGAACGTACAGTACAGACGTCCTACTGTACACTAAAATTTTGCTCTGTATTTCTAGTTTTTGTATTTTCACTTTTTATTACATTGTCTTTTAAAATTCCTGTTTGTGGTTTTTGCCAGATCAAGCTGCAAGTCAAACGTCTCACATTGACAATAAATAGGACTGAATGTTCTAAATCATGATCTGATTACAAATGAAATTGATTAGACTTGCCTGTTTTACTACAGTATTTATTGTTGTTGTTGTTGTTGTTGTTGTTGGTTTCAGTTGCTCCTGTCGAAGGGGACGCCACAGCGGTCAATCTGATCGACCTTCCTGACGCAACCGTCCCATTTTATCTGCACTTGGGAACTGGCATTGCATCTGATGGTGTAACTAACAGCATTTAATTCTTTTAATTAATCTTGATTTTAAGTTTCAATGTTATTGCTGCCTTTATTAAACCAGTTTTTACACACCATGATATTTGCTAGAAGATGTTAAAGTGTCCTAAATTAAAAAGGTAGACCTTGCTGTGACCTTCACTAAAAGGTTTTGGAGCAATTTCATAATCAGTGTAAGGTCCAATTATAATCACCGCTCTATATAAATCCTATAAACGAGCACGTTCTTGAGACATGTCAAAGTATATAACAGGCAAAAAACTTTTTTTTTTTTCATGTGACAAAACTCAAAACCACCTAAAATATATAAACAGCATTTCAGATGCATTTACCTTCCTCTCCATCCCTGATAATTTGCTTCTTTACATCAGTGTATTTCAGCTGATTTATTTAATTTTGCACATACCGTTAAACTCAATAATTCACCATGTGTTCAAGTCAATAGAACGAATTTTAAAACAACAATTACATAAAAAAAGAAGAAAGAAAACAGGAAAACAAGCTTGTCCTTTTTTTCATCCATCCTAATGCTTTATTTAAAGTCTGATAACTTGGCGGCAGAGTAAGTTCAGCCATTACTGTACACGGTCAGGCAGACAAGAGCAGAAGAAAACACTCTAACAAAGCCATTAGAGGCAGGAGGAGGCGCAGACGCACTCTATTACCAAACGGTGCCTTTTAATCAATAAAGAGATAAAAGATATTTTAATCAAAGACATATTTCCTTGTTTGTGTAATGCCTTTTTTCCGCCGTGCGCGTAATCTTTAAACGGGTGAAAATGATGCATAATGCACTCCCAGAGAGCCACTCATCCATAGAAAGCCAAAAGCAGACCGTCAGCAGAATCGCGCAGCCGGGCCCGGGCGCTCGCACCGCGCTAAATTGCATTACGACATTTATATTAAAGAAAATTGCATCCTGTAAACTCAAATATTATCCATGCCTCCCCCTGCTACACCCACACACACACATACACATACAAAGGATTACATTACACACACACACACACACACACACACACACCCTGGACTACCATTAGAGCTAGACCTATTTGTCCAACACGCTCGCATCCGCAACAGCATTAGCAGGGTAACCCGAGACACTCATGGTTTACTGAACTCCACTCATTCCAGGCTAAAGAGCTAGCAGAGTTAGCGCTGGGGAACAGATCGGGTTCCAGTCTGTGGCTTTAAACAGCTTTTGATGCGAGATAGAAAAAGCTAATCAGAAGTAAAATGTTTTCCAGGCTCGCTAGCATGGCGTCTAGTTTAACATGTTTGTTTTTTGCTCTAAATAAATTTTCTTTCCTGTTTTGATGGACGTAAAATGCATCAGAATGACACTAAATGTCTCATGGTTAGTTTTTTTATGAAACCCGATGCTGGTGCATATCCCAGTTCCTCCACCTCTGGTGATCTGTAACAATCCTCAAGAGACTGAATCTATAAATCACCTCTTGTTCAGTTTTTACAGTACATTTTTTTCTTATTTATAATCCATATTTCTGTTGAGCTTCTCTTTGACAATTTCATTCATAAAAGTGTTTTTTTATAAATAAAAAATTAAATAGGAAATTTTATAAATATGATGTAGAATTTTGCATCAGATAATGTAATTAAATCATAAATTGTTTTGTCAGTAGAATCGCTTAAAGTGTATCTTGTATCCTAAAAGGGGGTGTGTTGGGGTTTGGGGGGGGGGGGGGAGGAGGGGGGATTCTTATCAAAGTTGATGTACTTTAAAGGAATCCCCCGACCTTCTCTTTAGCAAACACTTTTGTTTTTCTCAGTTGTAATGTTGAACATCTTACTAAGGAGAACTGAACAGAAAAGCTTTTTCAAGCAAAAATAATACACAATGTAGCTGTCAATAACATTTTAATCAAATAATATACACTATATTTCCATAGAATTAATTAAAAGTTTGTTTAAGGTAACTTTTTTCTGATGAAGATTTTGTATGTTTGCAAGTTGTGTGTCCATGATACATAAAAAAATAATAATTATAAAGGAAAAGGAAAGGAAATTTTAGTTTCTTACATTAAAGCAAAGTTCAATGTAAGAATCTATTATTTTATTGAATTAAAAAGTTGATAGTTTCCAAATGTAAAAAAAAAATCATATCTGTAACATTTTTCATGATTTTTTAAATATTATTATTATTATTATTATTATTATTATAATACATATGCTGGTAATTGGATAAATTACATGCATTATATATATATATATATATACTCAGCAAAAAAGAAACGTCCTCTGACTTTCACCTGTTTTTACTTTCAGTAAACTTAATGTGTAAATATCTGTATGAATACTAAAAGAGTCAACACCATAAGACATAAACTAAAAATGTTTCCCAATGTGTCCCTGAATGAAGGGAGGCTGAAAATCAAAAGTACCAGTCAGTATCTGGTGGCCACCAGCTGCTTGAAGTACTGCAGTGCATCTCCTCCTCATGGACTGCCTATTGCGGACAGTCTGAGCACTGATGGAGGGATTGTGTGTTCCTGGTGTGACTCGGGCAGTTGTTGTGGCCATCCTGTACCTGTCACGCAGGTGTGACCTTAAATGCCTACTTTCTGTAAGCTGTTAAGGTCTTAACGACCATTCCACAGGTGCATGTTAATTAATTGATTATGGTTAATTGAACATGCATGGAAAACATTGTTTAATGAAGATCTGTAAAGTTACAACATTATTGTTGAAATCCACAGTCCTGAAAAAGGGACGTTTCTTTTTTTTTTGCTGAGTATATATAATTAAAAAAAATTATATAGGGCTTTATCAAAAATAATAAATGCCATACAGTACACCTACACCACATCTTGACCTACAATACAGTACGAGCTTGATCTTACAGCCTACAGTACATTTACTTCATTATACGTCTGAGCAGTTGAGGGTTTAAGGGCCTTACTCAAGGGCCCAACAGTGACAATTTGATGGTGCTGGGCTTTGAACCTGAGACCTTCTGATCAGTAGCCAGTTAACCACTGGGATACCTCAGTGAGGTTTTTTTAGTAAAAATCAACACAAATCAACACAAACATGCTGCCTGGCTAAAAAAAAAAAAAAAAAAAAAAAGCAGTCCCACACTTCATTCGTAAGATTTCATTTAGAAACCTTTAGCTTTAATTACACACACACACAAAGACACACACACACAGAGACACACACACACTGTGGTGTCTAGTTCATGTGTGGAAATAATTCCCCACTCTCTCCGTCCCATCAGTGAAGAAGAAACCCTCCATAGATGTGATCCTCTGGTGATTCAGTACATTCAGGTGGTCAGCTGACTTCATTTTATTGCCCCATAACGTCACTGAGTCTCGACCTGAGTAACTGATCAACCCCAGATCCCCAAGTGGTTTTCTTATGAACAGACAGCTGTTTAGTCCCAATCCTGTGAATTTACAGTGTGTGTGTGTGTGTGTGTGTGTGTGTGTGTGTGTGTGTGTGTGTGTGAGAACACGTTTTGTCCTTGGTTTATTTGTGTTAATTATTTGGTATATTACTTATTCCTATATATTTAAAACCTTGTTAGATGGGTGTGGCTTAAGATTTAAATATAATATTGATAAGGTCATGTGATGCTCAAGAGTAGACAATAAAAGACATGACAGACATGATCTCTCCAAAAAACATGAAACAAAAAAAAAGATTGACTAAGATCAGCTTTTCGATGTACTTGTAGTGATATTTTGTGAACATTTTGCTGAAAGACTGTGTGTGTGTGTGTGTGTGTGTGTGTGTGTGTGTGTGTGTGTGCGTGTTAAAACCAGCTCTCCTAATGGTGATTCATGCTTTCCGTCAGCTCCCCTGGCAGGCCGGGTTCGATCCCGTGCTCACTGCGCTGTAACGCGATCCCCGCCAACATCATCATAACTGCATGTTGGTGGTGTTTGGGCACTGACATATCGATCGGCCTGCCTTCGCCCGGGAGACGTGATAGATTGGCCTCACTAATCCAACTCCGAAAAAAAAGACACAGCAGGCGGATAAAATGCGGGTAGAGCAGCAAAGCGGTCCGAGCGAGAAGGGGTCGAAGGTCAACCGTCCTGTTTACGCTGCAGCCGCGTTAATAGGTTTTCATCACAGGACGTGATGGACAAAGTTCTGCGTCCTCTCACATTCCCACGCTGGGGTTTCACTCATCAGCTCGAGGAAGCGACGTTGAGTCTTCGGCACTTTAACACCTATTGTACACGTGTTTGAACCAAAGCATGATGGATTTACACCCAAGCTGCATATCTGTTTTTTTTAAGTTAGTTATTTTTAACATTTTTGAGAATGTGAGTGATGAAGTGAAGTTACTGTCACCACCCAAAGGCTGATTCTTTTTCACCCAAAGTGTTTTATTCCTCTTACTCCACAGTAACCACTTTTATTGTTGCATATTTAGTTACATTTAATGTTCAAGTTTTCACTCCTGTTCCAGTCGCATGCACTCTCACACTGTTAACTCACTCACTTACTCACCTTCTGTACCGCTTTCTTCTGTATTCGGGGTCTGGAGCCCTTTCCAGGAGGCATGAGGAGGCCACACCCTGGACAGGGTGCCAATCCGTTACAGGACACACACACACACACACACACACACACATGCCCATTTACACATGCCAATCAACCTAATTAGTCTTTGGACTGTGGGATGAAACCAGAGAACCCTAAGGAAACTCACCAAGCATTGGGAGAACATGCAAACTGCAGAAACAAATAAAAAAGAGTGTACAGTAAACCTCTGATTTAGAAAATGCAAAAGTAGAAAAAGAAATTCTGGCCAGAATCGAGAGCTGGACAGCGCTCATCATTTTCATCATTAAAAAATTAAAATAAAGTAAAATAAAGAGGAAAAAAATAACACAATGAAATTTTTTTTTGTTTTTTTATTTTATACTTTTTAGAAGCTTGTTTTATTTTAATTGTTAAGGATTGTTTGGATTAAAATCCAAAAGAAGTACATCAAATCAAAACAAAAGATTTTTATAAAATATATAAAAATGACCGTTTTACTGTAAATTCTCAGTTTGCAGAGAAGTGAAGAGCCCAGCGGTTGTGAAGATGGATCTTTTTTTTTTTTTTTTTTTTGGCCGTGTATTGTTCTGCCAGGTGGCTGACAGGAAGTGATGTAGCACCGGCGAGGCTTACAGGGTTGGGGGTCAGGAGCGCTGGGCCTTAAACTCTCTGGCCGTAAGATGGCTGAATGAATCATGATCCTGATCCTATCCTGACCCGAGTCCTCCAAGTCCTCCGAGTCCTCCGAGCCTCCACAGCCGACTCCGACCTGACAAATCTGGTGTTTATTTACTAAAAAAAATGGGAAGAGGTAAAAGAGAGCAGCAGGGTGGAGGGGAAAAAGTCGGGAAAATCAATACGAGAGTAACGGGGCCGTGGCCTCCGATTGGAGTTTTTCCACAAGCTTTTGGGATCCTTTAATTTATTTACTTTATTTTATTTACCAGTGTTACATTTATTTTAAAATGCAGATTTTTATAAAAATCATCTGTTTGGATTTTTGGTATGAATATTATGTAGCATTTGACAGAAAAAAACGAAGCTGAGGATGAAGGTATTTTTTGTAGTGTTTAACATTTTTTTAAAACACAGTTCTTATGATTTAGTTGTTTTTTATATTTATTATGGATTTGTTGATTATAATTGTACCCAGTTTTAAGCATTGCGCTTGGTGACATTTTATTTGACTTCATATTTTATTTTATTTTATTTCACCTCTAAATGCTTTGAGCTTTCTACTTAACTAAAAATGTGTGTGTGTGTGTGTGTATATATATATATAAGTTTTTTTAGCAGGCTATCAGGAGAGGAAGAAGAAGAAGAAGAAGAAGAAGAAGAAATCCACAGAGGACGTCTGACCGCCGCAACCTTTCCCCAGCGTTCGCCAAATCAACAAATCAACACATACAGTAATGCCTCACCTCAAGCCGACAGAGATGAAAACACAGTCGTAAAAACTCAGCCATCAAGGTTCATGTCATATCTTACATCATCCTGTTGTCACGGAAGCAAACAAAAAAAATGGCAGAACCAACAACCAAAAAATAAATAAATAAATAAAAAAGGCTTGGCCAGGGATGAAAGTGCATGAAAACGGGAAGTAATTCTAAACCATTTTCTTGCCAGAAACTACACACACACACACACACACACACACACGACTAACCTCAGGAAGACAAATGGTCGAGAGCCAATGAAAGACTGGCTGGCCCACAAATCACCCTGCGCCGCTCGGTCCAGTCCTCATCCATCGCCGGCGTCCTCCATTAGTCATGAGCATGCGGGGAGAAGGGAGCAGCCGCCCGCCGCCGTAATTAGACAAGGACAAATCGCCGGTCGCCGACACCGATGCCTCTGGACGCTAAATAAGGGCTCCGTTACAATCCAGACCGAGGGCTAAAGGGACAAGGGTTCCTCCAGACCTCATTTTGCTATCAGGCTTTCAACAACGTTAACCAGGGATTAGTGCTGAGAAGTTTCAGATGCTGGGTCTGATTACTGATTAGCGATGGTGATGATGATGGTGGTACAGGTGTTTGGGATGTTTCTGAGAAGTTACAGTTGGTTCCGTATCTCTGGTTCTCAGAATGAGATGTTTCTCAGTGTTATTTCTACAAATCTCTGCCTCATTAGTCAAGTCAAGTCAAGTAGGCTTTTATTGTCATTCCAACCATATAAAGTTCAGTACACAGAGAAACGAAACAACGTTCCTCCAGGACCGAGGTGCTACATACATGCAACAACATAAAAGAACAACACAACTCTACCGGAAGCAGCTAGCTAACTAAGAGACCTAATTAGCTGACTAGCTCCGATATGACATATTTACATTTTTTATATTTTTAAGTTAACCTAAAACTATTTCTATACAACAAAGAGACAACAATAGACAACAGACAGCAAACTGCAAGTGCAAATGTGCAAACAAAGAGCTACAGAGTGACAAACACAACAATGTAACACGTTTCAGTACTTTTTGTAGTAATGAGGTATGAGTTGAGGTAGTGGGAGGAGAAAAAGCAAACATTTGACATTTCTGAAGTAGCAGATGATTTACTTTGTGAGTAAAGAGCAGGTAAAATAAATATTGTGCAATACAGTGCAAAAAGAAAAGATCAGGTGGGTTGGTATGAACAAATTGTGAGATGGTTGTAGCTCAGAGTGTTTGTGCATGTGTGTGTTTATCAGTTCAGTCCTGATGTTATTTAGATCTTCTGGGTAATTTGTGTGTGTGTGTGTTTTATCAGTCCAGTCCCTTTGTATTGAGGAAAAGGATGGCTTGTGTGTTAAAATTGTTACATAGTCTGGATGTGAGTGCCCGAATTAGCTTGTAGATGTCATGGTTCTGGTCCTCGGTGGTCAGTAAGTCAAGGGTGTTTAAGTGATGGGTTCTTGAACATGGCTCTTAGATGCAGGGTCTACATGACTTTAATGATCCTAAATGTGTAGCGTCATTATTCTTTTTATTTGTTCCTGTCTAGATTTTTGATTTCCAGAAGCTTCACAATTTGACTGTAAAAAAGAACATGCTCATGATGCTGAGCCTGCAGGTTTCAAACAGGTGGAGCAACCACAGAATGAAGTTTATTGTTGATTTGCAGAATTTTTTCTCAATTTGGCTTTGGTTCTAGATCCTGGTTTTTAGAATCTGCCACAGTAAGGCATGAGGTAATAATAAGACATGGGGTCTGGTTCAGATGCTAGACAGTTATGATTGTGTTATGACAGTTAGCTATAAGGGATGTAGTTTGAAGATGGATGGATGGATAAATAAATGGATGAATGGATGGATGGATGGATGGATGGATGGATTGATGGATGGAAAGCTTACACATACCTTAATTTCTACATCTCAAGGGTCTGGATCTCAGTGTTCAGTGGGCAGCAAGTTGAGGGAAAGAGTTACAGGTGTCCAGATATACAAGTTCTTAATGGTAGTCTAATTGATTAACTATAATTTTGATACATTAATTTTGATACAAAAAAAACACAATTTCTTCTCATTTTAACATCTAGAATGGTTCTCAGATGCTATGTCGTTGCTCAGAGGTGTTGATTTTGAGTGGTGTTTATAAAAGCAGGAGAAGTTCTGTTTGTTTGAGAACATCTCAGTGACCTTTTAAGCAATATTGATGGAAAAGCGCAACTTTGTCCACCGTGGAATGAATGGTTGGATCTGGTTCATGACAATGACAGTATAGGTGTCAGTAAAGAAGCTTCAATATTTCTACTCTATATCTTGAAACTTTAAGTGACATAAATATGTGACATCCATATCTTGAAACTTTAAGTGACATGTTCTTCACTGCACCAGCCTATGTCAAGGCAAAGGGTCTGGTATCAGAGAACTTGGAATGGTTCTAATGCACTTGATTCAGCTTAACATGTCTGAAACCTCCTATTTTAAGACTCTCTGGAGAACCAATAAGCACCACTTCAGAAGGACAAACTCTTTAAAAGTTAACAGCGTAAACATTTCTATTTGTAAACCCTCGCAGAACCTTCAGACCCCTTCCCAGAACCACTGGTATCATCCACATTACCCTTGGAGGATTTAGGGGTTCTTTGGTCAAATTCAGAACTTTTAAGGATTCCACCAGAAAGACAAAACAATCTAGCCTTGGATGCTAATACATGTTTGATGGGAACCAGCAAACATGTTGTGCAATCAATGGTTTGATATAACAGTTTAGAATGCTATATCTTCAGGAGACGAAGGAAATGATGTAAAGCCTCTCGTTTTACTCACTTAGAAAAATATTTTCCCAATTTCTTTGAATAGCTAAGGGTTATTTGTGTTCTTAAAAGAATTAGAGGCTTGAGATCTATAAAAAATAATAATAATAAAGGTTGTATCTAAAAGGCATCAAGAAACACTTTAAAGTTCTAGTGTAAATCTAGTGTTAAAAACTTTTCAAGTTCTTTGAACAGTTAGAGTTCTTTTATTGATGTTACTTTTGTAATCAGAACCCTCTTTAATCAGAAAATTAAATGTTCCATTCTAAAATTGTCTAAAGACAATTTTTAACATTCCATTCAGGAAGAAACACTGTTGCAGGGTTCTACAAAAAAAAAACCTTTTAGAGACAAATCAAAGAATGCTTAAAGGTTCATTTTTCATATCCCCTTTTTTCACAAATTCATATGGGTAAACTTTGATTTATGCCTCATATAAAAATAAATAAGATTCTGATGTTGGTGCTCTTGGGGAACATGTTTAGGAGTCAAAGAAGTCTCTTTAGTATTAAGAGTAAAAAAATTCTACTTCATCATTACTATTACAGAAGAGGTGGTTAACATCTCGTTGAGGACAAGGCACCTACTCTCAGCTGAACTTTGACGTAGATGTACTGTAGAGAACATGAGCATCAAGTTCCTTGGTGCGGACCTGGAGAACCTCACATGTTCCCTCACCTCCAGCTCCATATAAGGAAGCCCAGAAGCATCTCTACTTTCTGTGAATGCTGAAGAAAACTTTCTGTAAAGAAACTTCCATCTCCCATTCTCCATCCTCAATGAAAAATAAATAAATAAATAAATAAATAAATAAATTTATTACATAAATCAATTAATTATTAATTATGAAAAAAAGTTTATTTTTGGTTATGAATAAAAAAGACAAATAAAGTTATATAGTTAAACATTCATATTTGATTAAATATATGTACAAAATATAAAAAAAAATTAAAATGTATCAAACCTTACATTATTCTAAATAATAAATATGCATTATTTACATATTTAATATTAGAGTGTATTTTCACTCCTAAGTAGAACAATATGTTTACATTTATGTTTGCATTTATTTTTCTGCTGCATAATATCCTTTTTCACACTTTATTCCACACCTGACTTGTGGGCTGATCTGTACTGCACCCACTCTACTGTTTTTAGGAATCGTTGTTTTGCTCCAAGTAGAAATGTGCAGCAGACTTCTGAGTTGAAATCATTTAAGCAAATTAAATTTAAGCAGAACAGAAGGAAGGCGGAAGGTGAATGATGCCAGATGAGCCCAGCGTGACCCCAGAGTGACCTCTCAGTAAGCAGAACGTTATACGTCCACAGACTTTATACATTTAACATCTCATCACATTTATCACATTTAACAAATCTCAGTGTAACAGAACCACAGAACAACTTCCTAAGACGAAGTGATTTATTTTTTCTTTATGGTTATATCCTAAAATCATAAAAAACAAAATTGGCTGTTATTATATTTTTTATAATGATTTTTAAATTTGTCAAATTTATTCAATTTGTTTTTAAATTCTTGTAAAATAGCAAAAACCCATTTTTTACAATTTAAAATTTTGTCTTTGATCTTTTGAAGTAATTTTAACCTTTTAATATGTTTAGATAATTAAATGATATTCTTTGTTAACTATATATTTTTATCTTTGTAATAATTTTTCTTTAACCACGGAGCAAGGAATTTTCATTTATTAGAAAAAGAAACATTAAATGTTTCATCAGTTTATTGTTAATGATTACTAAAGCCTGTATTTACACCTTAAATATTAAATTTTACCCTTAAATTTAGGTTCATTATTTTATATAACCCTAACCCCTTTTATTTGTTTCCCCTTAAATTTTAAATATGAATAATATTTTTAATTTATAAAGTTTTACATACTAAAACATTTGTTTGTTTATGTATTAATAATAAAACATAATCAGTTTTTTATTGTTTTTTTTTTATCAGTCTGTTTTTTTATTTTTTTTATTTTATAAAATATTAGGGATATTGTGTGGTCCACCAGTCAATATAACGGCTTTTTTTTTTTCAACTTAACTTACTTATTTATTCTAAATAAATAAAAACGAACAAAAAGACCTTTAAAACATCTGTGTTATTGTTGTCAGGGCGATCCCCATCCCGAGCACTGTGTGTGTGTTTTACTCCATAGGTTTAACTATAAATAAATAAATAATAACAAAAAATAAGTCAATTAAAGTAAAGCAGACTGGAGCAATAAAAGGTTTCAGAGTACATTAGCTGAAACACAAGGGGAGGAGGAGGAAGAAGAGGAGGAGGGAATTAGCTGGGAACACTGGGAACATCAACTCAAATCAAACGAAACGAAAAAGACTTTGCTGTGAAAAGAGCCAAGAGCAAATCCACAGAGGCGTGCATGTGTGTGTGTACAGATTGTTTTGGGGTTATAATCATGAAGTTAGCGCCCTGAGGCTCAGGGACCGGTGGAACCGCCGACCGCCAACGAGACCGCGTCACGCTGCAGCGAGCAATATCGATTCCCCGCTAATTCCCTAATTATTTTCCGATTGGATTTCAGATTTTGGAATCGTCATCAAGGCACATTAACAGAAATCCAAAACCCAAGCAGTATTTTTCCCCCCTCTCTCTCATTTTTTTGCAACAGTAAACATTTCTGAAAAATAAATAAATAAATAAATAAATAAAAGCAATGAAATGAAGCTTTCGCTCCTGAGCACAGCTGCTGGGCCCGACCTCTCCCTCTCTCTTTCTCTCTCTTTACAGTTTTTTTTAACATGCAAAACTCCTTCGAAAGCAGATTACGCTTTAGGAAAAGCAAATGCAAGAGGGAAAGAGACTAAATAAATAAAGATCTCATGCTGACTGTGAATCGCTAATGCAAATGTTTAGCATCGCACATTTTCTGCATGATCTGTCTCTGCTTCTGCACCATGGCGCTTTTTTTGTTTTTTTGCTAACTGTGAACTCGCGAGGATTTAGCAGAGAGAGACGCTGAACATGCTCGACGGCGACTGCTGTGATCGAATTCTGAGGAAAGATGAGACTGTCAGGAAATCGGAGGTGTGACCCGGCGTTGCACAACAGCGAGTGAGGTTTAGTCAGCGGGCATGTGCACTTTTCTTTTCCACAGAACTCCAAGAACACCAAGCTGCTTCCTCTTAGCGCGCTAGCACAGGAAGCGCTAACAGAGTTCCTCTGCTCCTTCGCAACAAAAGCACATGTGAACGTGTCTGACAGGTCGTGTCACCCGCTGCTACCATTTCCAAGAAAAACCATGTTGATGGAACATTGTGTGTGTTTAACAGTGTGTGTGTGTGTGTGTGTGTGTGTGTGTCAGATGATCATGAGTAAATCGAGCAGAACTGAACAAACTGAAAGGAGATTCACAGTTCAGTATCCGGCCCTGCCAACCTGAAAACAGCAGAGCACGCCCCAAAAAATTCCCCAAAAAATAGAATCATTCATTACTTTTCGACAACAGGAATTCTGGGAATTCTGTAGGATGAAATGATGAGAGACAGCATTCAGACTTAAAAAGTGAAAAAGAGAGAACATTCCGTACCTTAATTAAATGTGTTTTTATCCCTCAGGTTTATCCCAAAATAAATAAATAATACCAATAAATGTAAATTAAAGCACAGATGTACAGCATAAATAAATAAATAAATAAATAAATAAATAAATGTTTTAACCAGAGAAAAAAAATTACTTAAAATCTAAATATTTGACTATAAGGAGTATTTTTCATTTCTTCATTTTTTTATGCTTGAATTTATTTAAATAATAAAAAGCTAAATTATCATTCACAAAAAAATTACTTTTATATTTTATAATAATCATTAAATAATTATCAATTATATAATCACATAATCAGATACATTGTCTATATTTTAGATATTTTTGCATGCTAAGATTTATTTATTTATTCCTTTGGAGTGTTTTTGCTCAAATATAAGCCAACCTTTTTCCTGAAAACACATTAAAGTAAATCAGAAAAGAAGCTGATAAATGTTTGTACTGTACTACCAAGTAAAAGTAAAATTACAATTTTGTAAAAGTACATTTAAAAGAACACTATTTAACTAAATTTACTCTAAACAACATTAAACCATGTGGTTGATCTTTATTTTTGTCCTATATTTATCTTTGCCAAAAACGTTTTGTGAGACACACACACAAAAAATTTTGCTTTTATTTATGTATGAAGAAAAATGCTTAATTGTTAAACAATTCCTAAATTGTTTATTTAATTTTGTTAAAATAGCAGCAGTTGTCTGTTTTTGCAACTTTAAATTTTGTATTTAATTCTTAATTTCTTAATAATCTTAGTAAATTCTATTTAAATAATTTTATACATATGAATTTATATGCATCATCACTTTGGTATTTCTTATATTATATTATACTGTATTATATTATATTATATTATATTATATTATATTATATTATATTATTAAATGGTGGCTTTATTGTTAGCACTGTCTCCTCACACCTCCAGGTTCTGGGGTTTGATTGTGTGGAGTTTACATGTTCTCCCCGTGCTTGATGGGTTTCCTGCGGGGACTCCGGGTTCCTCCCACAGTTCAGACACGCAGATTAGGCTAACTGGCATTCCCAAATTCCTCATAGTGTGTGTGATGGACTGGCACCCTGTCCAGTCTGTAATCCGACAAGTGCCATGAGTCCCCTAGGATAGGCTCCAGGCCCCTGAGACCCTGAACAAGATAAGAGCTATTGGGAGAATGGGAGAGTGATGTAATGTAATATAATATATTGCCTGCCCAAACAAAAAGTTGCCTCTTTTCAGGCGCTTCCCCTCTTACCCTGACACGCCCATCGCTCTGGAATAGGCAAGTCTCAATAACAATTGGTTTTCTTATAGTATAGCTTAGTCCCAGTCCTGGGAGTTCTCACCACATTTCTTCAACAATGTTGATGGTTCAGCACTGTCCTTCTAGGTTTTTTTTAATGTGTTGAAGGTTCTTAAGGCCTTGTTTACACGGGCGTTAAAATCGAGCGTTTTTTTTTTTTTTTTTTTTGCGTTCGTAGCGTCCGGTAAGCGTGGATCAAGCGACGAGTCTTTTCTACACATAGGAGTCAATGAGAGTGTTTACACGGGCTTTGGTGACGTGTGTTTGTCCGGCTGCGCATTTATACGGCATTAAAAAACCGTTGCATGCAGCTTTTTCTTGGCGTTCTAAACCCAACAAACGCAAGGAAACCACTTCTAGTTTGTTTTCTGCGCGTTCATTTTACGCTTCGAAGGACCGGATATATCCCATGATCCTACATGCTATACATAGAAAAATGCGGAAAAGGGCAAAATTTTTTTTAAAAATGTATCCAAAAACTTAACGCCCGTGTGAACAAGGCCTAAGCCAGTTCCAATAACTTCAAATCCCCTAGTTGTTTTCTTTGCTTGATGCAGCCCAATAAATTGAGTCTTCTGAAATAGCTAAATTGTTCTTGTTTTAGATTTATATTTCCTTAAAATTCCTTCTAAGCATTTTATTATTTAGATATTTTATTCTAACTTCATGGCCAACAGTTTCCAACTGTTACAGAAAACAAACACCTTCTGACCAAACAGATGAGCGTTTCACCTTTAACATAATAGAAAAAGAAGACAAGCATAAATGTAGATATGACTTTTTAAAAGCTGAAGGCTTCATCAAGAGTGAGTCATGATCCAGGATGCATATATTTCATGCATATACTGTAAGAAGGGTGTGTGTGTGCGAGTGCGTGTGTGTGTATGTGTGTGTGTGTGAGAGAGAGAGAGAGAGAGAGAGAGAGTGATTACACTGAGTGCAGCGCTCCAGCTCCTTTTCCCAGCACCGCTTCCCTGACGTTTAACGTTTCCCCATCGCCGCCTTTCTGAGAATCGGCCATACATCAGTGACGTGTTCAACACCGGGCTTGTGCAAAAAAACACGAAAAGATGACAGGACACCCAGATGGATATACAGATAAAGAAAAAGAGGAAGTGAACAGACTGAATGTGTGACATGTTGTGTAGAAGATTAAATCATGTTTTTAAAAAAAACAGAAGTGCTGTGCAGTCAAGCCGAATGAAATGAAGATTAGGGGGAAGAATATTAATATTTTAAAAATAAATACATGATTTCTGTAGTGTGGGATTAAAGTAAGCGCTCTGTGAAAGGACATAAAGTACATTAAACACAATAGGAGACAGGATATAAATGTATAAAAGGTCAATGAACAAGAATCAGACACACACCTAAGTGGCTAATAAAAAAAATGTAGTTTTAAAACACCTTGGTTGCGTCTTGAGTTGTGGCTAAGAAGGAATAAAAACTTGCCAGCTGGATGTTTTTAAAATTATTTTAACTTTTATACATACAGTAGCAGTGATATTTGAACAGGATTAGGTTAACTTAGTTCAAGTTTTAATGCTTGATGTGGGCGTGTCTTCGTGATACCATCATTATACAAACCTTATACATCTATAACACACACACACATCTCGTCTTTAAGAGCTTATTTTGACGTGGGCGGAGTTATATGATCATTAGTCAGTCACATGATCGTAATGTTTGTCAGCAATGAATTTAAGTTAGGTTAGGTTGCTGTACCTCCATTTTTTGACATGTTGTCTTTATACTGTAATGAAGGAAACGTGCAAAACCAATTTCCCTCCATTAAAAGTTTCAGGAATAATATGCAACAATACATAAATAAATAAATAAATAAATAAATATGGGGACTAGATGGATTGGAATGAGACAGTATTTCCAGGGATACTCCAATAATAAGGCCACACACACACACACACCTCCAAATATAACGCTAATCCAGTCTAAATTGAGCTATACAGCATCACAAACCACACCACCTGTGTCTGAGTGAGACATTATAATCACCAAATGATCATTAATCAACCAGTCAATCAGAAAGTAAATTAATTAATAAAGAATAATCCATGGCATCTCTTACATGCGTCACCAGAGGTTCTCTTTTAGCTGGCTGGACTCGATCTCTCTCTCTCTTTCCCTCTCTCTCTCTTTTCATCTGACCCATTTCCTGTTTTTAAACATGCACTTGAATCAACCATAAAGCATTTTTAAATGGAAAGCAGTTTAAATGAACCTGTTCAATCACAGCGCAGGAGCACTTAAGTAATGAAGGAGTAGGCATTGAGGCACTCGGTGCGGTCTAACAGCGGTGAGGACTGGGGTTTTCTGTGCTAACTAGGGATCTTATCATCATCAGAGAAAGATAGAAACGTGCTGGTGATGTGAAAGTGGAATACTGAATGGCAATTATGACGTTATTCTGCACTTAGTTGAGGCTCTAAGTGATGCAGATAGTGATTACATGTATCATATGCATGCAATATAATGTTGTATTAAAGGAAGTAGTGACAATAACAATAACACTAATAGTATTTTATTAGGTTTCCTCCGGATACTTTGGGTTTCCTCCCACAGTCCGAAGACATGCAGATTAGGTTGATTGGCGTTCCCAAATTGCCCGTAGTGTGTGAATGAGTGTGTGAGTTAGTGTATGTGTGTGTGTCCTGCGATGGATTGGCACCCTGTCCAGGGTGTACCCCGCCTCCTGCCCTAAGCCTCCTGGGATAGGCTCCAGGTCCCTGCGACCCTGAATACAGGATAAAGTGGTATAGAAGATGAGTGAGTAGGTGATTGAGTGAGTATTTTATTAATCAGAAATATCAGATATATATATTTATTTTTTGCATATTTCAGCTAGGGACAGAGCGCAGGATGCAGCACCTACTGTAGCAGATATGCTTAAGCGCCTTGCTCAAGTGCTCAACATTGGCAACTTAGTGATGCTGGGGCTCGAACCTCCAACCTTTCAATCAGATACCAATTAACCTACATCCTTAACCATATGACCCACCACTGCCAAATTCAGGGTCCCTAACTGAAGAGTTTGTGTCTCCCAAGCTACAAGTCCAACCTGACTCTATAGTCCCCAGCTCTAGAGTCTGATTTGGTCGCAGAGACCCTAGCTTTAGGGTTTGAGTCTGCAAACTGCAGCTGTATATCCCAAGTCAAGTTCTTCAGAGATGTCAAATTTTTCCCTAATTTAGTCTTGGATAGTTCCCACCCATGTCACCCCATGTCCAGGGTGTCCCCGGCCTTGTGCCCTAAGTCTCCTGAGAAAGGGTCCAGGCCCCCATCACATTGTATACAGAATAAAGCGGTATAGACAATGAGTAAGTATGTTCCCACCCACCAGTCAGTCAGTCTATCCACTCTATCCTCTTCTATATACAGTAAAAATGTGCTCACAGATGCCCTTGATCAGTTAGTGTCCCTGTGATTTACACAGGAGAGAGTGTATGTGTGTATGCCCCTTTCACCCAGACACCATGGCCAATTTTGTTCCCTTGGAGCCCAGTGGCATTGGGTTTGTATCTGATTTGAATCTACAGTTTCCAGACAGTGCAGTGAATGCTTACTTTACAGGTTCACAGTGGAGTTTAAATCCCAGTCCATAGGATCTGTGTCAAGTTCAGGTTCACAAGAGAGTCCAAACTTCCAAACCTTTTGGTATTGTCTAGGTCAAGTCCAGACACAAATGCTGGAGAGTCTGATATGAGCTCAGACTTCCAAGCAATGGCTTACAATTTGAATCCAAGCCAAATCTGGAGATTTTAAATCTACTGTCAAACTGAAGTTCCCGTATGACCATGAGTCATTGTGTTGAGTCAAGTGCAGTGTCTGAAGCTTTAGAGTCCAGGTTTGATCCATGGTCCCATCTTTGGAGTCCAGATAAAATCTAGCCTCATAACAAGTTCTCAGGTGTGTTAAAGGAGACCTATTAGGCAAAACCACCACCTGTAGGTCTCACTCTCCCTCAGCTTCTTGGCCTTTTAAAGCTGGATTTTTCAGTCCAGACTCACTTTAAAAAAAAAAAAAAAAAAAGCTTCCTTTCTCTTTTCACACTTCCACACTCTCTAGCTTCTCTACACTAAATGTTTCCGGCCTAGTTCTCTTTCTCCATTTTCTCAAATAGTTTTCCTTCAGGGTCTTTTTAAAGCGTTTTTTTTTCTCCCTATTGTGACCTCATATAAGAAGACCCCCTCCCCCAGCTTGTTGCTCAGCTCTGCTATTTTCTGGGCGTGGCTTGGCAGTACATAATTTATCGTCTATTGGAATGATGGAATGGTGATGGAGTGGTGTGTGTGTGTGTGTGCGTGTGTGAGGCGGGGGTCAGAAGAGCAAGGTTTAAATCCCAGTGAAGATGTTTTTGGCCTTGATCACTGTCCCAATCGATCGGTGGCCGATCTTGATCTTAGATACGTCTTATTTTATTAGTGGCTTTGGCCTTCCACGGCCCCATTCACACGTGATCAATACGACACGCAGGACGCACCGTATTTTTCTCACTTTTAGTACCTTAACGCTATTTAACCGTGTCACCTGATAAACGAGGGCTCCTCCCGAAACGCTGATTTCCTATCGATTTCTCCCTCAGCCTCTCCTTCCCTCATCCCACGCTCTGCCGTTGTTTTTATCTCCTCTTATCCATCCAACTTTACCAAACCACAGCTGCCTGTTTGCTTTACGTCAGCTGCCATGTTGCTTTTTTCGTCCTTCCTTAGAAGTGGAGGAAAGTGTTGTTTATGGTAATACAAAAAAGGGAAGAAGAAGAAGAAGGATTCAGCTGACCAAATGACATAATTGTCTCCATAACGGGAAGTCTTTTTTTCCCCTGCTTGATATATTTAGGTCTTATTATGCATAACAGGTCATCTGTCATATTTTAAAGCCAACAAAAAACTTTTTGGAGCAGAAAACAAGAGAAATGTTTAAAAATGCTTACACTTTTATATTGTTTAAATAGGGTTGCCATGTTATAAACAGTTTTAATAAAAACATTTAAGAAACTGCAATCAAACCCATGTTACTCTTACCAAAAGTAATTGTTTGAAGTTTCCACTCTCAATCTACATAAACAGATCAGTTCAAGTTTTGTAAAATAAATTATGTTAACATGGTTGCCATTTTTTCCACACTTTGAAATAATTAGACTATCTACATTAATAATAAATTTTAAGCATGTTAATGCATACTAGTTATAAAAACTTTAGTACTTACTGTATGCACTGTACCTTTAAATGTAAATTAGTTATAATTCTGCTTAAATATTGCTAGACAGAGAGTTTTGTAACCATGTATGTAAAATAAATCATTATTGGCTCTCTTTGTTGATTTATTTTATTATTATTAATATAATTAGTTTTTATTTACTCTTTATTTATTTTTTACTTTTTCATGGTTCATACCTATTTATATATTTTTCAGCAGCAATCTAATGTAAGCCAGGCCTTCAATAACCTCCAAAACACTGAGCTCTCTCCAAACAAACTAAAAAACATGGAAGTGAAACTGCCGGGGAACTTGACTATAAAACATCTGGCTGATATTAAAGGTTTTGCAACATTCGTTGGCTCCAGAATGTATTATTCACAATCAGGCATTATATTTATAGAAACAATGCTCCTCCTTTTTTTCTCTAGGTTAGGATTAAACATATCTGTATACTTCTGTTAAGATTCATAAACTTTTTTGCAAGAATTTGAAGATCCAGTCATTTTATTAAAATCTATGTCAAGAAAAAAAAAGGAATTAAACATACAAAAAGAATAATTTAAATTTGTGTAGAAAATTGTTTTTTTTTTTTTTTGGGGGGGGGGGGGGGGGGGGGGGGGGGATGTTGTTTGATTCCCAACATCAGGTCACGCATTAAGTAACACGCAAGAAATGTTCCCTCTTTAAAGCTGCTGGTATTTATGTCATGGGTACTTTATTGTACCTAAACAAATTAAGTAACACTAGAGCACTGATTATAGTACAAAGAATATACAGTACAAAAAGAGAAAAGATATATCATGCATTTAGAGGACACCCAAAAACACGACCTACTAAACCACCAAACAAGCCAACATGCACCTCACACAACCTGTAGGACAAAACAGTTATTTTATCAAACAACAAAAAAAAGAAAAGAATAAAGAAAAGAAATCTAATGAGCTTATCAGTGCTGTTTTAAATAAAAATAAAGTCCATTCTTCATTCCTTTTGAAAGAAAAAGCATTGAGCTGAGAGATGCAGGTGATCCTCGGCTTTAATTTTACATTTGACAGCATGTGCTTCAATTTCAGAAACTTTTGATCTTCAGGGAATCTCACCGCAACAATCTTTAGTTTAATGAATCTAAATTAATGCACAGATACTCCTTTATTCATCTGTCTTCAATATCAAACAAAAACATCTTACATCAAATATCACGTTTTTTTTTTTTTCATTTTGTGTAAGATTTAATGAAGATGTAGCATCGTGTGTCCCAAAGAATGCTATCAAGAAGAAAAGGCAGCCACGTTTGTTTTTTTAAAACAGCCGGTGCCAAGACGAATCATAAATTAAGGTTAAGTGAGGTTTAAGTGGTTTAAGAGGTTTAAGTGTGTCTATTTATTTCATATGTTACTTCATTTACACGTCATTTCTAAATGTGTTGATTGTTTTTATATGCAGAAATATGATTATAGTGTTAAAAATTGGTAATATTGGTAATAATTTTGGGTGTAACAGGTTACCTGCATTAATATTATTTCCTATGAGACAATGCGTTCCACAATGCGAAATTTAAAGAACAGATTAAATTCGTATGTTGAGGTACCTTATAGTATACAGTGGAACCTTGGATTACGAGCATAGTTTGTTCAAAAAGCAGGCTCGTATCCCAAAACACTTGTAAACCAAACCAAATTGTCCCATAAGAAATAATGGAAACTCAAATTATTCGTTCCACAGCACAAAAAAATAAACACATAAATAATTAACACAAAATATAAAGTAATGATAAAACAAATTAACCTGCACTTTACCTTTGAAAAGAATCGCGACAGAGCAGTGTTTCTGTGTAGTGCAGGGAGAAGGGGTGTGTGCCTGTGAAAGCGAAAGTAGGAGGGCTCTTTGTGTGTGTGTGTGTGTGTGTGCACGTGTACAGACACAAAATAAAATTTGTTTTACAAACATGCTCACACACAGGGTTACAGTGTTATAGTAAACAGTACACGCGTGCACAGATGTTGATTATACCACTAAGAGACACGCACTAAGACACGAACAAAAAGCGCCTGCATAATACATGATACTCGGTACTCGTAAACCAAGACTTGTTAGTTTTCCAAGTCAAAATTTATTAAAAATCTTTGCTCATCTTGCGGAACACTCGCAAACCGTGTTACTCGCAATCCGAGGTTCCACTGTATAAGTGTACACATGATGGTAAGGTAACTTTTTCTCTTTACAAAGGTACAACTCAACAAAGTCTCCAGCAATTTGAGGTCGTTGTATAATCACTGTCTGTAGAATTACTGTAAAATTATTAATAAACATAAATAGCTAATTGTGTTATTAGTATATTATGTTTTATCATGTCACTTAAACATCCTTTGATTCTTTTGCTCATTCTTTTAATATTTACCAAAGCTGCATAAATACAGCATTTAAGACCGGACCATCTACTCGGATAAAGCGACAGAATCATCACTTTTCTTCTGGTCTCTTCTTCAGAACTCACTCTTCACATCCTTTCAGTCTCTAGGATTTTTTTTTTTCTTTTGAAGGCAAGGAATAATTTTTGCTTTGCTAAATGAATTCGTCCAGAGCTGTCTAGCGGTGTTTATTGCATGTCAAACAAGTGAAATATGAGGCTGCGTGCCAAAATGTCAGCGTCGTCCTTTGATAAATATAAAACATGGAATATAAATATGAAGCCGTTCCCTGAGCAGCAGCTTGTCAGAGCGTGAGGCTGAGCGCGGTTAGCATTAGAGCGCTTTCGCGAACACGTGTTCAGGTATTGCATTATGAACACGACTCGAGTAGAGAGAGAGAGAGAGAGAGAGAGAGAGAAAGAGAGAGAGAGCGTGTAGGAGGATTTCCCTGGCTAGAAATTAGGATGACAATAATCTCAGATTTTATATTAAATGAAGATTTATCACACACCAGGTTTAATGATCAGCGTTAAGCAGAGAAAAATTATAATAAAACAGTAAGTTTAGGGGAGTGTGGCATTAGTTAAAATAATAATGTTGATATTTTATTAGCTAGCTGAGAATGATACAATCAGATATCCTTGTGGTAAGTGTTTTAGAGGAAATGTAATGATATAAAGAAATCCAGAGTTGATAACATGGTGAAATTACATCCACCAGTTCATGCCGCCTTTAAAAAACCATCACAGACCATTTGTAAAAAGTGGACAATCCAGCCAATCTATTGCAGGCACACACACATACACACACTCACACACTCATTCACACACTATGAGCAATTTGGGAACGCCAATTAGCGTGAGTACCCGGAGGAAACCCACCAAGCACGGGGAGAAAATGCAAACTCCATGCACGCAGAGACGGGGATCGAGCTTGGCAGGGGATTGGACCCGAACCCTGGAGGTAACTGCATCCTTCACAGAGCAGCAACTCAGAGGAAAGCGCTATCCACCCTCTTCTGCATCCCTGACTACACAAACTCCAGTGATTAGCTAGTGTCACTGTGATTGACGGGGTAAAGAGAATGCCCCTCCCACCAAGACATAACGGCCAGTTTTGCTATTTAGGAACTCGAATCATCACAATGTGACCCCACGATCTCCAGACGAGAGGATGCATGTTTATCCAGAGCATATGTGCACATTAATTCTTTTAAGAAAATAAATAAAAATAAATGTTAAATATACATATTTTCATATAACTTTTTTTACAATGTTTTATCGCGATTTAACAAAAATTAACAAAAACCTGTTGTTTTTTCCGCAAAATATTCAATAAGATAATAAGTGTGTGTAAAATAAAAAATAAAAAATCATTCAATTTCTGTGCATCCCAGTAACTACCCAGTCTCTCAACACACACACATGCACCACTCTGCCGTCCTTGCATTATTTATGCAAAATTAAACCATCCGGTGTCTCCTGTCTGACGCTCTGAGCCTCTGATCGATCCTCTCACTCCCTTAAAGCGCTTCCAGAAATCTCCACTCTTCTTCTTTAACGTTACTGCGATGAGTGGAAATCTTTTCCAGTGGATCCAAAGACAAAAATGGTTTAATCTCTGTGTGTGTGAGTGTGTGTAGTGTTTTATCAGTTGAACAGAATAAATCGGCACAGACGTTTCCTAAGTTTTGCACCTGAATGCACTCCGTCTGCTTCAGTGTAGTGTTTGTGTGTTTACCAACAAAACTCAGGGTTAACTGCATTGTAAGGTGTGGCATATCACTTTTTTTTTTTTTTTGATTTATTCATATATTTACAATACATGTGTGATGATTAAAATATATATAATAAAAATAGGTGTAATGTATTTTTCACTCACTCACTCACCCATCGTCATTACCGCTTTATTCTGTATTCAGGGTCGCGAGGACCTGGAGTCTAACGCAGGAGACTTGGGGCATGAGGCGGGGTACACCCTGGACAGGGCGCCAATCCATCGCAGGGCACACACACATACACACACACACTCACACACTCATTCACACACAACGGGCAATTTGAGAACACTGTAATGTATTTTTCATTAATAAAAAATATAGAACTTTTTAAATTAATTTAATGTTTTGTTAGTGGTTTTAAATGATCAGGATCTTATCCAATTTCTTTTATATACCTCAAATTTAGTGTAATTTACTCATAAAACTATAATTTTTTATTTTATTACATCAATCACACCCATGTAATAAGATACATTTTACTACATTTAAGATAGATAGATAGATAGATAGATAGATAGATAGATAGATAGATAGATTTTTAAAGGTAGCAATCAAAGATAAGGTCATTAAAATGTATAAATCAGCAACAATAAACAATTACATCACTGCGCAATGGAATATTTTTATCTGATTGGTGTATTATTTGTATATAACAGCACAAATCAGACACTAGCCCTGACTGTAATGTAAAAACTCTTATATATATATATATATTATTCATTGATGCTCTCGTTCCAATATTATCGTTTCTTTAGTAACAGCTCATTCATGGATACATACGCAAGATATGTCACTTAAGCCAAGACTGATTAGAAAAATAATTGGCATATTTAAGAATGAAAATCCTTGGTGTGATTATGTTCATGTAATATGTATGGAACGGATCTCAGGTGTTTAATAGGTTTTGAGAGAGAGAGAGAGAGAGAGAGAGGGAGTGACTTTATCATAAATACTATAACTCATCGCTCAGAGTGTCTAGAAAATATACATATAATTATAAACTGGTAAAATTGGGTGCATTCATTTATTCATTCATTATCTATAGCTCTTGTCCTATTTACAGGTTCACGGGGGTCTGGAGCCTATCCCAGGACACTTTGGGAACAGGTTTGGATACATCCTGGACAGGCTGCCAGTCCATCACAGGGCACACAAATTCATTCATGAGGAAACCGGAGGAAACCTACAGTACCAAGCTTGGGGAGAACATGTAAACTCCACGCACAGAGACCCCAGGATGGGAATCGAACCCGGAACCTGGAGGTGGGAGGCCAGAGTGCTAAACACTACACCATTGTGCCTCCTAAAGAGCATGTAATAGGAAGAATACTTTTCTCATGGTGTAATTATTTTCCTATATTTGCACAGCCTGTATTGTGTTATTTCTTACGTATCTGCAATCAATTAAATATAATCAAACGTATGTAATATTATCAATTTTAAAAATGAGAGACACTGATTTCTCGGCAAACAAGGCGAGTTCTTAAGGTGAAATTTTGTTTTGCGAAACACATCGTCCCATAGGAAATGATGTAAACACAGATAATCCGTTTCAGCCCCCCAAAAATATTACCAATATTTTACCAAAAATAAATACCATTTTCCAACACTATAATCATATTTCTGCATATAAAAACAATTAAAACATTTAGAAAAAGCATGTAAATGTATTAAAATACAGTATGAAATAAATGGACATTAAATCTCATTTAACATTAATTTATGATTCCTAAAAAAACAAACTGAAAGCGGCTCCCTTTTCTTCTTGCTACCATGAACGACCGTCTCGTTCGCTCGCATGCCGAGACAAATTGCTTGCAAAATTTCAGTTCTTATTAATTTTGCAAGGCGGGCATTCATATGCCGAGGTACTACTGTATGTTTATTAAACCTACTTTTCCACTTATTTTACTTATTTTTATTTCACTTAAGGTTGAAATATGTCACCGATTTGATAAATATTAAGCATTCGTCTTTTTAGGAAGGGGCAAAATGAGCTCTAAGGCTATTCCTTTGTTAATGTTTTTATACGATTTTTTTAAAGGAAATGAATAAATTTGACGAAATTTGATATGGTATCACATCTCATCGTCATTTTTTATTTTTTTTTGCAATGATGAAGTATACATGTGCATTTCATATTTAACAGCTATCAGGTCACTCCAATCATCTCAGCTGAGACGCGGCTGTCGAGAAGCACTTTCCCTAATGAACTCTAGGGTTCTGAAAATATTCAGAAAAG
This sequence comes from Clarias gariepinus, assembly GCF_024256425.1. NCBI lineage: Eukaryota > Metazoa > Chordata > Actinopteri > Siluriformes > Clariidae > Clarias > Clarias gariepinus. The sequence goes on from NC_071121.1 coordinate 1,742,509, forward strand.
AAAAGAAAAAAAACTCACTTCCATCTCTTAGTTTTTAACCGAGTGGCTAAAGCGAGAGGATGTTAAAGACTCGTTCTACAGCGGGGTAATGCCACCTCAGTGCGCTTTTTATTAGACCTTTCAACCCTTTTACAATGGGTTAAGTGATAAAGTGACATTTACTGCCCGCTGCACTCCAGCACCGTTCACACATACACACTGAGAGGGAATGAGAGAGAGAGAGAGTGAGAAAGAGAGAGAGAGATTTTCTATTAACACTCAGACTCGGATCATCTGCTCGAAAGTGGAGAGATTAGTGTATCCTGAGCGCCACCTTGTGTCCGCCCGGTACGCAGGATGTCACCCGAGTGTGTGCAGGTATTAATCATAGGCAGGAGAGTGTAAAATTCAATCGGCTCCCTCCATCCATTTGAGGACTCGCAGCCTGAAGGTTGGCCTTGTAGAGACGGAGAGAAAGAGAAAGGGGGGAGAAGAAATAAATAATAAAAAGAAAGAGAGAGAAGCCCTCTCCGTACACTTCATCAGAACCTCCTTGTTGGTAACAAATGGCGTGTCTCTCCGGTGGAGTTGTGCCATCAGAAACTCGCCCTCTCTCGATTCATTTCATTCCCGCGCCGGAGGAAGAGGTCAGGGTAGGAGCACCAGGCTGCTTCCCTCGCTCACGCTATAAACCACTTTTTAGGAATTGTTTCTCAATAAGAAATGATCAGTCCATTTGTCTGCGGCCGACGGCGCCGTCTACGAGCCAGGACCGCCAATATTTTTTCGTTTGACCTGATCAGGGCAATAAACTAGTCTGAGACACTTTCAATTTGTCACCGTGTTCACAGAGCCTGGGAGATTCAGCAACTGATTACATCCACACACACACACACACACACAGGTAAAAATTCCTCCCTTTCTGATTCTCCTCAGCCCACAGCATCAGCGCTTCCTCTCTGTTCAGCATTCAGCTCCTTCAGCCGTGTGATGAATTAGTTTCTCTCTTTTAACATAATGCACATGCATGGCTGATGGAGCGAGCGCCGAGGAGGATATGATGAGTGATGAAGCGTGTCCCGTCCGAAATATTAGAAAACGGACATTTCCCGAGGACGTTTGCGTATTCAGAATAAGGAATGTTTCTAATCTGGAAGCAATCTAAGTGAACGTTCTGTGAGAGACTTTGTGAGGCTTTTTATTTTATTTTGGCCAAAATTGAATAATGGGACCAATTAAGAATCCACACACACACACACACACACACACACACACACATTAACAAAAAAAATTCAATACCATAACAATCTAACAATATTTTTATATTTAATTAAATTTCATACCTTTAAAACTTTAATTGTGCACTTTTACAAGCTTTTTATTTTACAGCGTAATAAGTGCTTAGATGGTTCAGTAGAATCTCGGGACAAAAAAGAAAAAAGCATTAATTTCATTATTAAATAAAACAGTTTGGTTCTTTTAATGCTTAAAGCTGCAAGCTAAGGGTTCTCTGGTTGTCCTGTTGTTTCATTGCTTTCAGGTGTAAATAAAACAAAACAGGTGATTTGGACCAACTTGAAAGTAAGTTTTTAGGAGACGGCGTGTTGTTTAAGACGCCATAACGTTATCAGATGTGTGTTCTTACTGAAAGTGCTTCTGTGACTGGGTGTGAATGTGGGTTTAGTCAGACAGCTGCTCTCTCCTCAGTACTGCGAACCGTACAGACCTACTCTCACCCACGCTGAGACACACAGTTAGTTAGTCATTAACCACTGGACAACACCTGTGGTTCATTCATTTAAACATTCATCAAAACCATAAATTATACAAGGATCCAGAAAAGAACCGATGAGGAACCCTCCACCAGTGAGACACCCAGAGAATCTTTACCGTCAATTTTGATCTTGTTTGATTTGCAATTGTTGACATACGCATAAAGCTCAATGTGTAATACAATGTGTGTTCTTTAAAGAGAGGTTTCCTTTTAAAAAATAGAAACCTTGTAAGAGTGTAAAGTGGCAAGTTATAATACGCAAAACAATGTTCAAGAACGTTCAAAACAATGTGTTTTCTAGTCAGAACGTAGACAGTGGAACGTACCAAGTAACAGGAAGCAAAATTTCGAACTTCTGCGATAAAGAGCAATAATATGGGGTTTGTTCTGCACACTCACCCTGAATATGTTTTAATGGGGTTTTCTTTTCTTTTTTTCAGGTTTATTGGATCACATTTTCAACAACTGTTTTTACTTGTTAATTGTTCCTGGTAGGAGAACACTTTGAGGTTTGGTTTATGGCTTCCACCAGAACAACCACAGGACCCTCAAGGGTGCAATTTGTTTTATTATGAACTGATTTGAAATGTTTGAAACAAATCTAGAAACACAATGCTCTTAAAAAAAAAATCTACTTCTTTGATACTTTTTGATAAAAGGAAAACAGTTTTTTGTTGTTGTTGTTGTTGTTTTTGTTGTTGTTGTTTTTTTTTTGGGGGGGGGCAGGTTGAACCTGTAGGGGATCTTCCAGATGACTTTTAAAAGCTGAAACTAAAACAAGCAAAGCATAGCACCATTTCAAATCACATAACTGGAGGAATTTTTTAAATATTAGAAAGCTCAGCAAAATCTCCCAAATCTTGACAATGTTAGTTAATATTTAACTCAACTTGAGATCTTCATCTCAACAACACTTATAATGAATGATCCACCTGCTTGTCTAACCTGTTAGCTACAGGCTGCTAATGCTATAGTAATAATCAGTGCAACATGTAAGATAATAAGAACTTGTGTATTTTTATTAAAATTGATTGTTTTAATAACTTTGCTTCTCTTTTACTTCTAAACGTCGAATATTAAAATTTGCTTAAGGATCTGTTTATCGTGTTTACGTTGTCACTTCTGATCAGTACCCATAAACAAGTAACAATAAATAATCTTCATGAGATCTAAAAGGAGAAAGATTTATGAAACCAGTAAAGATTTTGTCTTTTTTTCCATTAATTTATAACAGATTGCAAAACATCTGCACCTTATTTTGAGCCCTAACACGTACAGCAACAATTAATCCGTTTAAATCTTAATAATTATTCTTGTTTAGATTTTTTTTGTTGAGTGTTTGTTTCTTTAGAATTTACTCTTCGTATTATTTTGTGTATTTTATTTCTTTTTATTGTACTCCTATCATTTTCTGTGTTGATTTAATTGATCATTTCATAGTTTTTACAGCCCTGAAAGGGAACAAAATTATAAAACAATTATTACGCAATATTTTTATATTGTATAAAAAATATTAATAAAAATTATAATACTATAAATAAATAAATAAAAATTGTCACAACTGAAAAATATTATACTGTAATGCAAAATAATTAAAATAAATGAGAAATGCATTACATTTAAAATTAATTATTTTATAAAAACTAAATCAATTATCAGAAAAGTAGAAATTATACCAACAAAATAAAAAAATAAATGAATCTAAAGAACAAATATTACAGAACAGATATTTTAAAACTTTAAAATTTTAGTGACTAAAAGGAATTTTTCCTTTGAGTGGTGTGTGTGTGTGTGTGTGTGTGTGTGTGTGCGCCTATATTTCACTATGGAGTACAAAATCTAACGTACGTTTTTACAAAGATAAAAATTAACACATCTGTTAATTTTTTTTAAACTTTGAACAAGCCTAATAACAAATAATTACAAAATCTGTAACAAGGTCCACTCAGGACACACACACACACACACACACACGTGTGTGTCATCAGTGAAGCAACTCTGTCACTGATTTTGCCCTAAAGTGTAAGTCAGTAAAGCGAAGCCCGGAGGGAAAAACAGGATATGTGTGTCATGTGACTCGGAGGCTCTCATACGACGTGTCATGAATTTTACAAAACCTGCAGATCAATAGCAGCTATTATTACACACAACTCTGAGACGATTTCATGTAAAAAAAACAGGCTGAGTAAATCACGTTACTATTGATGTTATACGTACTTAAAGAGATGATGGTAAATTTCTAGATTTGTTTTTGATTACGCTGTATCCGGAGGGAGAATAAGCTGACTTTGTGCCCTGATGTCAATCACAGAGCCGTATATCAAATGACCCCGGTGTGGGCATAAACCCCAAATGTCGTCTATTCATCCCTGAGGAGTCGCGATCACATGACCTCACTCAGACCACAGATGCTGAGTTCTGATTGGTCCAGAGGTGTTGATAAATTTTTAATAGAAAGCAACTCGGACAGTAGCGCAGGTTTTCTATGAATGCACTTGTTCTGATACGTTATCGTTTCTATAGCAACGGCTCATTTCACTTACGTCGAAACTATCTTTTAGCTGTAAGGAGAAGTGTGTTTGTAAAACAGAAGTCACAAAAAAAAACTATGGACAAATAGAGAGTGTGTATTAAATGGGAAATTGCTGTGTGTGCATTTACACGATAACAATAATTAACCTCATACTGTATAATAATTAACACATACTGAGTTTAAACAGCTAATTGCTATAACTGAAGGTTAACTTTTACACCCTGTATATAAGGAACTCTCATATGCCGTGGACACACTGTTTGTTCGGACATGAATCATTCACTTGAGGTTCTCAGGAAGAGGAAAACGCCAAGAAAGTGTTTCAGACACATGATCACTTCACTACGCAACTCTCACACTGTTCACTCCCTGATGATGTGGCAAGAACCAAATCGAAATCTCTTGACCTCAGTTTTACTCCTCACTCCTCACCGCAGTATCCGGGGCCACGATTCACACTTGCACACACCCGTACAATAGATCATGCGCCGTTTTAAAAGGATACGCCTACAGCCTAACTTTATGTAAGTTTCTACCCTGATGTACACAGTTTCCCTTCGAGTTTCACTTCCATTTAATTCTATTTTATTTGTATAGCGCTTTTAAGAATAATCATTGATGCAAAGTAGCTTTAAAGAATCAAAGAAAATATATATGAACACAGACGTTTTAACAAGAGCAAATTGTACTTATAAACCAGGACTTGTGATCAAATTTTTTATGAATGAAGGCGTAAAAGTGACATTTACAGAAGACTTCAAGCACAATACAGTGATGAGACAATTGAACGAAAACTTTCTACCTTGATGGTGTTCAAGCTTTAGTGAAACACTGGGATAAGTGCATTAGTGTAGCAGCAGATTATATAGAGGAATAAAGGGAGTGTGGACTGTGTTCTGTTATTCTGTACAAATCAAAAGTCCCGACTTGACTTGAACATTCTCTATACATATTTAGCATTTTCAAAGCATCTTTTCACATTGTATTTTGATTTGTTGCTTCTGGAGATGTAGGAAGGAGGTGAGGAGGCTGCAAAATTGCTATAGTATCTAACTTCATACATGACACGATACAGCAAAAAGTATATGCACCCTGACCATCACACCCATGGGTGGTTCTTCCCACACAAAGCATGACGACTCATGAAGGTGGGGGGGGGACTGCCTTCACGTGCATATGAACTTGAGTAACATCCAATTCTCATCTATAAGGTTTAATATGATGTTGGTCTTTTGCAGCTCTAACAGCTAACAGTTTCAACATGACTACAGAACAGTTTGGTGTGGAAGAACTTGACTGTCCTGCACACAGTCTTGAACTCAACACGTAGAACACCTTTGGGATGAATTCGAGCGGAGACTGTGAGCCAGGCCTCCTCATCCAACATCAGTGTCCTCACATATGCTCTTCTGGAAGAACAGTCAAAAATTCCCATAAACACACTTTAAAGCCTTCACAGAAGGGTTGAAGCTATTATATCATACGAACAATATAAATTAAGAATTAAGAAATGTTGTTTCTCATATGCTTGTTAAGGCAAGCGAGCCAATACAGTAGTTTTGGCAATACAGTGTATATAAAGGCCATTAGTGGCTCAGTGGCAGGTTTTTCTTTGCCCAGTCCCAGCCAGTGGATGCAGTGCCGGTCCCAAGCCCGAATGACACCCCCTCGACAGGAGCAGCCGAAAGAACCCTAACAACATTCATATTGAAGAGGCTTTGCTTTATCTCTCGTAATCCGTCTTGCTGTGTTTGGGAACCATGACGCACTGCACACTAAAACTTATAAGAAAATTTAGCAGCAGACAATCAAGAGGTGTGAATGTGTTCTGTACAAGAGACATGAAATTCACATGGGAAGCCGTTGTGTTTGTGAGGTGATTAAAACGGGTTTTGTGTGCAATAAACTTACTAAATAAATACTTTCAAATTTTATTACATTTCCTCCAGGTACTCTGGTTTTCTCCTACAGTCCAAAGACATGCAAGTGAGGTTAATTGCCATTCCCAAATGTGTGTGAATGAGTGTGTGTATGAATATGTGAATGTGTGTGTGTGACCCTGTCCAGGATGTTTTGATTGATGAAATACTCAAAACTCATTTCATACTCATTTCCTTCATTTTCTTTTGATTCTGTAAAGCTGCAAGGACGATTGTTAAACGTGCTATAAGGATCAAATTTAATTGAATAGAACTAAGGGTGTACCCGCCTCGTGCCCTACGTCTCCTGGGGTAGTTTTCACCCAGTGAAACTGAGGTGGTATTGTATGTATAAATGTTTCAGTATTATTTATAAAGGCTTTATCTTTGCTTTTCAGCCTTTTTGTACAACACTGTATAGAGAAAGAAGAAAATCACTGAAGTAGGCAGGTTTTACACCTGATGAAAAAGGATTTTATTCCATTCAGCAAACATTTCTTTAAAAAAAAAAAAAAAAGCCAAATATTTGAGGATTAATAGCCAGTTGAATAATTCTGGATTTGAACTCACAACCTTCAGACTAGCATTCCAGACTCATGACTTCTGACCTCTGCTTGGAGAAACACCCTTTACCATCAGACATCGGATGAGAAGCTCATGGGATGAAGAAACTCCACAGCATTACAACAGAATGTATTGTTTGTTTATGTGAAACATTTACCTCATTAATTTATCTCCAAAATGGAATACTCCAAAATCTAGTACACAGTGTGATGGGGACTTCATATGCAGTGTAGAAAAGCATATTTATTATTTTTATTATTATTATTATTATTATTAATAATAATAATAATAATAGCTTTTCTGCTTAAATGCAAAATTAGAAATTACAGTTTATTTGACTGAAACTGGGAAAGTCTCAGAGAGAAAAGTATCTCTTTTGTATTTGTTGAAATTCAGTTTAAAAAGAATTAATAATATTTTTTTAACAATAAAAGGTCTTTAAAATGCAGAAAAGAAAAAAAGAGGGGAAAGGAACACACCAAAAATGTAGTTAAATAGAATTTATTTAAATAGAAAGGGGAAAATAAAGTAAGCACAAATATGATTATAATATAAAAATTTCTCCAGCTGAAGTGCTCACTCAAATAAGTCTCTAAGTTTAGAACCAGCTTCCTGCTCTTATTTCTAAGGTTTTAATCCTTACTTTAAAGTGGTTTATACTTTAAATTCTGCAAATTGCTAAAATAACTACTGTACATGCATGTAGAAGATCTTTCATAAGCACAAACAATAAATGTTTCCCAAAGCATTAAAAACAGGATGAATTGTGTTTCTGCAGCCATGCTAAACTAATAGAACCTCCAAAGATTCTTTTTTTTTTTCTTCTGTTTTTATCTTTCTGTGTGCTCACACTGACACCTTGTGGTAAAGTCAAAGGCCAAAACCTGATTTTGTTCTGTGGTTTATTTGTTGGATTTATTTTATGGACAGCATTTCTGCCAAGTGCTGGGACAAAATAGAAAAGAAATTCAAATGTACATGATCCCGGACACACCAGGTCACACCAACATATAAAAAATTAATTTAAACAAACATTAAATAAAAACCATGGAATTATTAATCAAGCATAAGTGATAGTTTGTTTTTAACTTTTTAAAAGGGAAATTATACAGATTTTTGTAATCTGACCTTTGTGACCTAGTTTCAGTAAAGAGCCGTGGCCATGTCCTGTAAGTTACAATGAACGAGGCGTGGCCTCTCTAGACAGTGCTTGTGATTCCACCAGGCGTGCTTGGCTCTAATCTGCTGAAAATACGTGACTATTTTTGACGAAAGCTGTTTTGGTCTGCGTATGAAAGCAGGTCAGTCTGTCGATCAGGTGTCCTTTTCCTTGTAAATATTCACATCAGGACAAAGGATCAGATGAAAAATGGATGAAAAAGTCAGGTTGCTGGGACTTTTTCCTAGTGGAATTCTGCATTAGTCTCAGTGACGGAGGCGTGGCCTAAGTACATGATAGACAGTCCCAGTGAAGGATCAATGATCTATTATTTTGTTTAAAATTTAATGTAACCTTATTGTTGGATCTCAGCATAAAGTGTCCTGCTGTATGAAACCGAACGCACAGTCTCAGCGATCACGCTCGATAGAAACAGCGATCCGGAAATCATTCACAGCAACATTTACACAAGAAATGGGTTTTAGATAGAAAAAAAAAGTAGTTTAGAAAAGCAGTTGTATTTTGCGTTTGTGTAAACTTTTGAACAAGGAGACTCGGTCTAGTGAACAAACGCTGGAAGTTTATAAACTGATCGTGTTGTCGAGTTTAAACCCCAATTTAAGAATATAATGAACATTTGTCTACATTTCAATTTCATATTCATAAAAATTCCAAAACAAATAAATAAATGAAGATAAATATGACCCTCTGAAAGAAGGAAAAGTTCGGAGCAGGTGTGTGTGTGTGTGTGTGTTGATGCGCTGCAGTGGCTGAGCTGCATTACTGAAATATTTATAGCATCTCACACTTAGGAGGCGCACTTTCATCATTTTATTGCTATTTTATAATTATAAATGACAGTTTCACCTTTAATGGAGTTCTGTAAGCATGTCTAAATGTAAATATTAACCCTTAATGTGATCGGTATTTCACAGCTCAATCAATTCAAAGTACATTTATTAATATACACATCACAAGAAAGTGTAAAGAAAATCAGTGACGTAAATCCGAAGGAGATTTTTATTTTTTCTTTTCATTTTGGTTGAAAAATAATTATAAATTGCTAAATGAGCCCTGATATTAGCATTGATTGAATAATATTTCACTTTTCAAAGCGATAACACCTGATTTCATGATAAGAGGGCTGAATACAAATGCACAGCACACTTTTCAAATATTTATTTGTAAACAAGTCTGTAAACCATTTGATCATTTTCTTTCCACATGACAATGATGTGCCACTTTGTTTTGGTCTGTGACAATAATAAACTCCCCATGAAATACATTTGCGTTTGTAACGTGACAAAATGTGAAAAAGTTTAAGGGGTATGAATACTTTTGCAAGACATTGTAGAAGTCAGTTACATGAATAATTTTTTACATAATGTTCAAAACAACTTGTACAGAGAGGGAAAAAAAAACACATTGCACCATGTTTGTGTGAAGATCTGGATTTATTTGAGGCCAACAATCCTTTCATATCTGTACAGAACTTTGGGATGAAAGGAACTCTGGAGGACGTTTTCGTTTGCTCGAGGACGTCCCACACTTCGTTATACGGGTAGAGATTATTGCTAAGGTCACGGTCAGTGTACTACACACTACGTTAGAGCTTCACAGTGTTCTGAGAGGGACTGGACATGCAGGAGTAAAGACTTGGGATTAAGACTGACGGAATAACATGAGCGTGACTTGAGCAGCAGCTACAGCTTAACTACATGAGGTTATTAAACTGGTTTCATATCAACATCATCGTCGTCGTTATTATAATCATCATGCAGATAATAGTTGCAGAGATTGTAATTAGGCTTGAGGAGAAGTTTTAATAAAATGGAAGCAGGTTGATGGATAATTTCTGTTTGTGCTCTCTTTCAACAATTGTATTTAATTTTTTTAAACATGTATCCTGGGGCAACAAAGTCATATTTATGGAGGGGGAAAAAATCTTATTTTAAAATAAAGAATTTCAGAAAATCTAAATAGAACGTTATGTAAGAATTAAAAAAAAAAATTAAGTCAAAGCACATTTTTAGTCACCGTGTAAAAATGGCAACGTTAACACAGACAAAGATTAGAAAATATGTTTAAAATTTGGCACATCATGGTGAGGAAAAGGCCACTAAATCTCTTAGCTACACAGTATTTATATAAGGGGAAAAATTAAAAATAAAAATGGGATGATTTACAGAAATTTCACTTTCCTAGTTAGGTTATGGACAAAGTAAGTAACTCATAGAACGCAGTACAAAAATGTAAAAAATATCTCTAAATTAAAAAAGGAAGCGCCATGAACGACCTTTTGACCTCAAGACCAAATCGTGTTCATGTTCATGTGCTGGTGAAGGAGTTAAGTCGAGTACGAAGAAATAAATATTCTGTACACGTATATACAGGGCTGCTTTAAAGCAAAGAACTTGCCTTCCCATCCCGTGTATGTGTGTGTGTGTGTGTGTGTGTGTAGACGGTCAAGTATTTTAGGATCACTAATTCAGCAGCCGGTCACGATGGACGATGGATTCAGAAGACTTTGGAGCGTTTGCTTCCCAGAGAGCCGTGCTGCAGAGGAAGAGAAGATTAAAGAGGAAATGAGAGAAATAAGTCACATTGACGAAAATAAAAGGGTAAAAATGTGTCAGAGGTGAAATCTCTTTCCTCTTTGACGCAAGTAGTTAGAAATTAAAAGGTTAGAGGAAGTTTATCTCGCATGACTGATTATATAAAACCTTACAGTCAGAGTTTGTTCGAGAAAAACGAAACACTAAAAAGTGAATTAGAATTATGTAACGTTCTTCCCAGCGTACAGGAGCAGTCGGGACAGGAGTGCCGGAGAGAAAAAAAAAAAACTCGTATCCACTTCAATATTAATATTTGATCGTACTTTAAGGTTTGGAACGTTCACCTGTATCTATGTCCCGGACCACAACTGTATTTCCTGTAAATTTCCCATCATCCTATTAGTGGCTTTTATATGATCGCTGTAGAAATGCTTACACTCTGGGATTCACAATCAGTCACAAATTACTTGCAATGCCAGAAGTTCAGCAACAACGACAAGCTACAAACGTTCTGGACCTGATATTCGATGGGCTCGGCGATTCCTCGGGTCAATCATGGGTAGACTGTTGCTTTAAATGTGTTTCTATTTTTAAACATTGTAATTTTTAAATTGAATCAACAGCAATACTAAGTTTTAGTAGCTTTTAATACCCGACAGTAATTAAATGAATTTAATACCTAGACAATAGATTACTGCTGCACAGCGGTACCTCGGCATACGTTCTGAAAACGAAATTGCTCATTTTTCTATAGGAAATAATGTAAATGCAGATCATCTGTTCAAGCCATCCAAAAATACAATTTTCAACACTATTATCATATTTGTGCATATAAAATTGATCAAAACATTTAGAAAAGACATATGATATGGTAAAATATGAAATAAATAGACATTAAACCTTACTTAACATTAATATATGATTCCTCTCGGCACCGGCTGCTTTAAAAACCAAACTGAAAGCGGCTCCGTCTTCTTCTTGTTACCGTCCTTGATAATCTTCTTGGACCCTGCGGTGCTGTAAACTCACTTCGCTTGGCTTTCCACTGAAGCAGAGTTTACAGATCTTTTTTTTTTTTTGCATTTTGTGCATGATTTAGCTCGGATGCTGAATTGCTTCGTATGGCGACGCAAATTTCTTGCAAAATTTTAGTTACTAAGGCAGGATATTCGTATGGCGAGGTACCACTGTATAACCCGTCCAGATTTTAAAGTACTGTATTAAAAACGACTCAAACTCTCCTATAAACTCTGAAACACGCTGTAACCTGTGTTGCTGTTGATTTGTTTAAATGTCACATCTTATCCAAATCTTTTTTTTTCCCTGCTTAGTTTCTGCTCCATTCTCTGGTCATGTAGGCAGCAATAATGTACAAACTGCTAATAGACTCCATACAAAAAGAAGAAGGAGTGATAATCTCACAAAATAAGGTGATATACAAAACTACTGTATAAATTCATAGATAAAATGGGAGTTTTTTAAAAGGATAAATTCATGGATAAAATGGGAGGTTTTTAAAAGGATAAATTCATGGATAAAATGGGAGGTTTGCATCAGGACGGAGATCCGGTGTAAAACTTAACAGTGCCAACCACTACACAACCGTGTCGCCCAAATCTTGACTAACAAACAATTACTTTACAATAAATGAGGCCACGCGTCGTCTAGTGTAAGACCAGGTTAAGAAAATGATAGACAGTGGATCAAAACACAAACAACACACTGTTTCATAAATAAATCAATGTCTGTTGTAACTGTGTGTGTGTACTTATACCGTGGCCTGTTTATAAAAATGCGGTGCCAGCTCCACCAGCCAGGACGATTCCACTGCCGTCACGTCCCGCATGTAGTACCTGGAGGTCTGAACCACCTCGTTAAACACCACCCTGTAATTACACACACAGGTCCGGTCACTGAAATGAAGTTCAAGAGGTTTAAACAAATCCAGAATTTTCTGTAACCTGGTTCTGAGGTCCCTCTGTCCGCTTCATATTACGTAACACTAATTATGAAAGTGGGCGGAGTCGCTCTGCACGTTAGAGACCGAGACTAACACCAGATATAGGACATTCATAAATTTACATAAAACGTTTAGGGGTGTGTCATGTGGCACCTCTACAAGAAGCATGGTGAGGGGTGCCAATACTTTATCCACACATTTTATCCAGTAAGATGTCAGGTCTATGCCAAAAATATTGGCACCCTTCGTTTAAAACCAAGAAAAGTTAAAGGGAAAATGGCTTCAGTTTTAAGTTCACAATGAAAGTATGAAACAGACATAACTCTGAATTAAAGTTCATGTAATGTAGATCCTCCCTTATGCTTATATAATAGTTTTATAGAAAAAAAACTCGGTGCTGTTATGTCGGCAGATGGATGGTCACTTTTCAAAGTTTCTGCTCTTAAAACTTTAGTTTCACTTCAGTCTTATTTATTTTGTTAAACAGAAAGAAAAAACATCTCTACTCTTATAAAATATAACTTCGTAGAGCGAGAGCACGGGTTGTGTACCATTTCGGTGGTTTCTCGCTGTAAAGCACGGAGTTGGGATGAATGTGAAGCTCCCGGTCATCCCGTAAAGTCCTGAGTGTGGACAGAACATGGGAAGTTATATAATTGTAATAAATTATACATCATACAGTAGATCACACAGCCCTACTGAATCCTGAATTCTGATTGGTCAGGTGGTGTTGATTAAATAATTACATTATACAGCAGTTTTTATAGGAACAGCTCTTTCCTAGGAACATGTTTCTATAAGGAGACGTTTATGAGGCCACAGTGTTGGTTAGCAAAGCTGTAAATAAATCTGCTCTTTTCTTTCACTTTGAGGAACTAACTTGTTTTGCAGACAGCGATTCTGTGCTAAATTTAAAATTTCAGTGTTGGCAAATACTTCAAGTTCAAGTTCAAGTAGGCTTTATTGTCATTACAACCATATACAGTTAGTACATAGTGAAACGAAACAACGTTCCTCCAGGACCAAGGTGCTACATGCAACATAATACTAAAGAAATAAAACACATTGTGGTGTGCTGTTACTGGAAAATTATCACCTTGACATGGTAGCCATAACGCTGCTTCATCACACCAGACCGTAACCTCGACCCGTCTTTAACTTTGTCACCATCATAAAAATGTAGCGGTTAATTTGTTTGGAAATGGTGCTAAAACTCTACTCTGTTCTATATGACGATGGAAATCTAACGTCAGTACACGATTATCACACGTGAAGTGAAACGTGTCACCTGTAGGATCCAGAGTGATGCAAGCGAGCGGCGTTGGCGAAGAACCCAGAAACGATGCACCTCAGAATCACATCGGGGTCACCTGTTAACGTGTACCAAACAAATAAAGAGAGAAATAAGAAGAGATTTAAACGACTTTAACACTTTCACACATCTATTGTTTAGACAATTTGTTGCTGTTTTTCACTTGGAACTGCATCATATATGAATTTTGATATTTTAAATATAATTTTTTTAAATTTTCAATTAATAAATGAAAACAGAACATGAACGGTACAAAAAGAAAATAAAAATTAAAATGTTATGTCTAAAATATTTTTTCAAAAATGTGTGACCGTGTCATTTCTAAAATATCACAAAAACAAAACAAATTAATATTTTTTTTAAAGGGAAGGAGAATAATCATATTACCAAAATAAGCTGTAAAAATGTAAATAAAAAGTAAAAAAATAAAAACCCTGATTAAAATGTATTGCAGTGGAACCTCGGATTGCGAGTCATGCAGTTTGCGAGTGTTCCGCAAGACAAGCAAAGATTTTTAATATATTTTGACTTGAAAAACGAGCATTGTCTTGGTTTACGAGTGCCGAGTATCATGTATCACGCATGCGCCAAGCGTCACGTGATCAAAACTGAGCCAGCGGTTTTTCTTTTTCTTGCGCCGCAGAATTGTGCGTGTATTTGCACGTGTGTATTGTTTATTATAACTAACGTGTGCGCGCGTATAAAGCAAAGGCAAGTCTTATTAGAGGGTTAAGATTAATTTTTTTTCTCTCCCTCTCTGTAACAGCCTGTCGTGTGTGCGTGTGCGTATAATTTGACACCGTGCTCCTTTACTCACACCAACACACACACACACACACACACACACACACACACACACACACCCTCTCGCCTTTACAGACACCCTCCTGTACTGTACCTCCCTCCTCTCGTCTTCCCACACACAAATAAACAAAATTTATTTTAAAAAATTAAGAATTTACCATACAGTATTTAGAAGTTTGGGAAGTTGCATGAAGCAAGAAGGGGAAGCAATCGTCTTATCAAAAACATTAGTTTAAAGGAAAATAAAACTTAATTAAGTTAGATTAAAAAAATAGTTCATGGAGGCTCAGTTGGAGGCAGGAAAATGCCACATAGCCTCAAGCACTATATAACTTCATATTAATTTGTAGTCACTGTGAGGGAATTTACATCATACATATTTATTAAAATATAACTGACAGTCACATAATTGAACTGACAGTCACATTTTAAAAAAGTTAAAAAAAAAATTATTAATTAACAACGTTTACGAGACACCCTGACCCAGGGGGTGTGGCCTATTTAACTGACAGGCTTTAGTTCTTGTTAGTCTCTTTTTCCATTTCATCATAACCACTTCTTTATATCTTATCATATCAAAACTCTGACTCCCTGTTTAATCAGGATTGAACCCTGACCTTCACTGGAGGTTCGAGGAACCTTGAACTTGTTGAGCAGACGCCGGAGCTGCTCTCGCACCGTCAGGGCACGCAGCAGACCCTTATAGTTCAGGAAGTGCTCCTGACACCACTGAGAACTCTTCTGATGCTGCAGGGAAAAAAATAAAACAAAAAATATTAACATCAATTAACTCAGATATGCATGAGTGTATAAGAGACTTAACGAGAGATTTAACGAATGTAAAACCTGCTGTTTTAGAGGTTTCATTAAATAATTGTAACGCAACAACTTTTCTAACCTTCACGAAAGCCTCGTAGACGTTCAGCATGGTCAGGTGATCACCTTCAGCCACAGCGAACTTCCTGTGCTGACATGCCTGACAATCAGAAACGAACAAAGGCTCAATCACAAGGACTTGGACAGATCAACAAGGTGATACGGTACCGTCAATGGATTAAAAAAAATAAAAATAAAAATAAATTAAATAAAAAAGGAGAAATGGCAGACTTACGGCCGCTTTCTTTTGATTGGGCGGCACCACGAAGACGTTCTGGATCTGCATCATGGCGGCGATGGTGATGATCTCTTTGGAGCAGCTGAAGTTCCCCGACTCGAGCAGCATCTTGGCGAACATGGGACTGAGAGGGAACTCGGCCATGCGCACCCCCGTGGGCTCTGTCAGACGGCCGTACTGATCCAGACCTAAACCAGGACGTCGTCATGTCAGATTTCTCAACGATGAACTAATAAACATTTTATAAAGTCACTCATCAGGAACAATAAAAACCTTCGTACCACCAAGAGCGAAGAGCAGCTCCAGAGCCTGCACCATGGTCTGTGCCGGGGGCGGCTGAAATACAGAATTACACACTCCATCATGCTGTTCTTGGAAACTAATCAACAGTTTAAATATTCAGAGTCAACTGTCCAAAGCAATAAACTGTTGACCCCAAGTTTGGTAACGGTAACCATTTATACACACAAACACATGCATATACTGAATATATGATTTCTGTAGCTTTTCTGTAAAAATTCTTATTGAATAAAGTAGAACACTCTCTCTTTACTGTTCTAGTCCCTGTGTGTAAGGTAGAAAACCCAGGCGCATATTCTCGCTATACAAATAAAATTGAATTGAATTGAATTGAATGTTCTCCCTGTCACTGTATTAAGCTTAATCATTATAGTTTTTACTTTCAAACTGTATCGTTATACAGTGGAACCTCGGATTACGAGCATAATTTGTTCCGGAAGCAGTAAACCAAATCTAATTTTCCCATGAGAAATAATGGAAACTTAAATTATTCGTTCCACAGCCCTAAAAAAAACATAAAAATATTTAACATAAAATATTAAAAAGTAAATCCCGACAGGTAAGTGTTTCCATTTGTGCGCGCAGGCGCTGTGTGTATGTGCGTGTGAATCTAAAGTAAGCTCCCGTCTCCCCCTTCTCGTCTTACACAGTTCCTCTTCCTCCACTCTTTTCACACACATGCGCACATTTACCTTTCCTTTTTAAGAATCACGACAGAGCAGTGTTTCTGTGTACAGCAGAGAGAAAGTGTGTGTGGGTGTGGGTGTGTGTGGGTGTGGCACGGTCTCCAATGACCCAAGAGCAGCCTTGAGCAGAGAGAGAAAATGGATCTTTAACCTCTCTAATGAGACTTGCCTTACACGCACGCTGTACACACACGCATACAGACACAAAATGTTTTACACACACACACACACACACACACACACACACGTGGTCACAGTACTATAGTAAACAGTACACGCATGCACGGATTTTGATTACACCAGTGAGAGACGAGCACTAAGACCCAGAAGGAGAGACGATTACCCACAATTCCGCAGCACAACAGAGGGAAAAACTGTTGACTCATTTGTGATCACGTGACGCTCAGCGTCAAAACAAGAACCGCATGCGTGATACATGATACTTGGCACTCGTAAACCAAGACTTGACTTCCAAGTCAAAATTTATTAAAAATCTTTGCTCGTCCGGCAGAACACTCGCAAACCGCGTTACTCGCAATCCGAGGTTTCACTGTACTATAAACTCTATTTTGTCCCTCCTTCTGTCTTTAAACCAATTTTGGATGCTCTCACTCCTATATGTCTGCTCATGGAGTCGGAATCAGAGCTTTTGATCAAGCTAGTCTCTGCAGTGTGTGTGTGACTGAACAGAACCCTGGTGTGTTCGCTCCTTCTGTGCGGTTCTTTACGCAGGTGAGAACACACTCAGGCGGTTCTCAGCAAACTCTATTGACGAAATGATTCAAATCTGAATCCACTCGAGTGCAGGAAGTCATTCAACCATGAATTCAAGAGTTTTAACTGAGCCAAAAAAACTTTTTGATCAAGATTTTAGGAAAAAGTTTAAAGTCCTAAATGAATATTAACTTTTTTTGTTAAATGTATGAACTCACAATATTCTCCAGCGTTTCTGGATTACTTATTCTGTCTGTTCCGCCCTACACTCACCGACAGGAAGCTGAAACGCAGGACGTTGTCGATGCCCAGAGCTTTAAGCTGCAGGATCACCGGCGCCAAATTACTGCGCTGCATCTCGGGCACGGTGCTCTCCGGAAGCTTCTCGAAGTCCTCCTCTGAATAAACGAGAGCAGTTTCATTAAAGCACAGACAAACGAGGAAACTTTAATCTGTCTAAGGTCAGAGGTGACACGCCATACGCGCCATGACCCACCCGTGTAAAGACGGAAACACTTCCCGGGCCGGTTGCGCCCGCCTCTTCCTGCCCTCTGAGCCGCCGAGGCTTTGGAGATGGGCGTGACCACCAAGGACTCGATGGCAGTGAGGGGGTTGTAGCAGCGCAGCTTGACGAAGGCACAGTCGATCACGAACATGATGCCGTTGATGGTGATGGAGGTCTCGGCGATGTTCGTGGCGACGACCACCTGCCCGAGAAGCGCGATTTATTTCACTGTAATATGTTTTAAATCTTAACCTTGTGGATATTACTTTAATATTATCCTGGTTGCAAATTAAAGCGTCACTTGTGCACTTTCACCTTTCTGACAGTAGGGGGCAACCGTTCGAAGACTTTGAGCTGCTCAGAGTACGGCAGGCCCGCGTACATGGGAAGCACACGCAGATGTTTCTTCATGCCGTGACGAGACAGAGAGCGAGCCTGGTCCTGCAGCATGGAGACCACCTTCTCCACTTCGTCCTACACACACACATAAAGGGGGTTAATTAATTGTCTGTAACAGCAGCTCTGACAGTAATGTACCGGCGAATCATTATTACTGTTTCTATAGTAACAGCTCGTTCACAGGGGCCTGTGTGAGAGTCCAGTAGCAGCCAGGAGTGTCAGGGAGCGAGTGTTTATAGCCGATATATAAACTTGTAATTGTAATTAATTGCTCTGGATGAAAAGAAATAAAATGCTTGTCCACTTCATCATTGATTATCTTCCTATTTAAACACAGCGCTGAGTGTTTTATTGCTAACTTGTAAAAGATTATTTATTATTTTTACTCTCTCCATTAGAAAGAAACGACTATCTATTAATGCTTTTTATTTCTATTTTTTGTCTAATTTAAAAACAGCGTTGTTAATAAATTGTAAATAATTATAGTGCATTTACATGCCAATCAGACACAGGTAAATATTTCTTATAAATATGTAGTCAGGATTAGAAAGCATAATAAAATCTACAATGTAATGAATTAATTAATAAAACTGTTAACCAAGTAAAATATTGTCTATTTCTCCATTGGTTAATGAATTGGTTAGTTAAGCATGATCAGACTGAATTATGTTGAATTACATAGTACAAGAGGTGTTCAGGTCAAAGCGGGACTTTTGATTGTACAGAATGACAGAACGCAGTCCTGGGAGTAAAAACTTCTTTTATTTCTCTATATAATGCCCTGATACACTAATGCACTTATCCCAGTGTATCCCTAGTGCCTGGACACCATCAAGGTAGAACGTTTTCTCCATGAACGGACTGCCTGTCTGATTCATATCTGAAACGCCGGCCTCCCAGGAACTCTCAGGGGGGGGAATAAATATTGGAAATTGAAAATGTATTTAATGCTGTTCCTATTAAACCGAATATTGTAGGTTAGCCCGAGATTAAAAGTGCTGAAACATAAGCAAGTTAGCTGACAGTCCGGAAAAATCATCTAACACGAAGACTATTTTATACACCTAAAACATCCAAACAACGCTGACCGCACTGTGCACTGTAACATATCCGCTGCTTTCACCCCTAATGACTGGCTGACCGGGAGCTGAGGCTCACTGCTGCCACCCAGCAACATGAGAGGGTACTGCAACCAATATCGCTAACTCACCAAAAAATTACTATTCTACTTCAACATGCATTTCTTTCAAAAAAAATATTAACTGAATCTTTTGTAAGTTATGGAGACTACATTTATAGTATGACATTAATGTGATTTAAAGGTAATATAGCCGTTGGGGTGGAGCAGAACTTTGCGTCGATCCTCAGCACGTGGGGATTAAGATTATTCAAGGCTTTAAAAAATACATAATCTTGTCCGTGTTTATACGAAAACAAATTGTGTTAATGTAACTAAACCAATATATGCTTTTGCAAATAAATAAATAAATTCAGTCTCACACACACACACACACACACACACACACACACACACACCTGTCCGGTGAGGAACGCCAGAACGTCACCGTCATCCTCAGCTTCATGAATCTTCAGCACAGTTTCCACGGTGGCCTTTACGTAATCTGGAACTGGACTACACACACACACAATTAAAAAATCAATTGTCATGTCAATCACATTGACGGCATACTGTTGAGTGCAAAGGTTTTTACACCATTTGAAAGAGAAGGTATAATGTTTTCTGGCTTCTCCAATTTCTTTCATATTAGTTACTGTACATCAGTGCAAATTTACTTTGTTAATTGTAATTAATCAATAAATATTGATGTTAATTTAAATCAAGTTAAGATAAGATTATCACATGACACCTGACTGTGTAGAAAACATCCACGGGGAAAGTGCGGCCCTCGACAGTCAGGATCCCACAGGTGTCCTTGCTCGGGTCTCCCGTTTCATTCAGGTTAAAAAAGTCGCAAAATTTCTATAAGAAAAAACAAATATTAATTATGGAAATTATTTCTTAGAAACAAATTCCCAATAAAAAATACAAAAGGATTAAAGAGAATAAGCTTGTAATGCAGACTGCTTCAGTGCATTTGTGCTGTGTTTTTTTCAAAATCCTTTTTTTTTCAAAATTATTTATTATTAAATGAATAATTTTTCATTAATATTATTAATATTTATCAAGTTTGAGTCCTCCAACTCTTTTATCACATTCCTCCTTTCTTTTTCTCTGCAAAACTATTAAGTTGTTTCAAAAGCAGGAGTACCACAAGGCCACGTGCTAGGGCCTGTTTAGTTTTTCTTCTCTTTTATCATTATTATTATTATTATTATATTAAATTAAATACTAAGCTTTATATTAAATACTGAATTTATATTTGTGCAACATCTTTCCTTGTTGGGAAATCTATTCAGATCAAGAATGTTGGTCAATAAAAATCTCTGACAGATTACTTTAAACAGATGCATGTTTAAAATGCCCTACTGAGGCTGTTTCTCTAGTTGTCTTGCTGTAGCAGGACAAAATTTCTCCACTATATTTAGGAACATCAATTATTCTGTACATAAATCTAATCCTGTTTATGTTAATTTTAACATTCATCATCAAAAGTAAGACAGAAAGTAGAGTGTTAGAGTAGTGTTAGAGGAAACACATGACCGTCTTCACTCTCACTTGTTTTTGGGGGAGTACCCTAATGATGGGTGGAATTGATTACGACTAAATTTGGAGAGAAAATTTTTTTAAAATTCAAAATAAATAAATAAATTGAAAAATAAACACATATAATGTAAAGTAAGTGCAGTAAGGAGTTAAATGCTATATACGGCATTAAATGTACATACATTCACAGTAAGGGCGAGGTAAGTAATAATAGTATAACTAGTGACAGTACGCCTTTACTGCTATTCAGAGATACAGATATTCGAGAACCAGACTCTCGCCACTCCTGACTCTCCTCACATATTCCTGAGACGCATTCTTTTATGGCAAAATCTTTTATGGCTAGCTGGGTAAGGAGGCTGTCTGAGAATAAGGTTTCTAGAAGTACAAACTACCATAGTTCTATATCCATTTTGTTTAATCGCCGCACCTGCCCCAGAGCCCAAAGAGCTGTGGACATCCTGCAGATATGCCTAAGGGATATAGGGGCTGTATATAAAATAAACACGTAGGGCAAAAGTAAGTGGCTTGACTGGCTTTTGGCCAAAGTCTTCTGAGAAGAGGAAAAAGCAAGGCATGGCTCCAATGCCAAAAAAGGTTCAACCCAGGGCAAGTCTTGACCGGCCGATCGATAGGAACGAACCCTTCCAACCTCCTGTCTTTGTAAAGTTGGACTTACAGTAGCCATAGCAAACCACCCTCCTCAAGTGCCAGGAGGTTGTCTTTTAGAGTTACAGGTCACAAATCACAGCAACAAACACATTGCGCCATTTATCGCAACTTAGATTCAGCAAGTGGGAGCTAGGGACCTGCTGAACCGGCAGGACTATATCAGATGTGTGAAAGATATAGGGTTTGGCTAAAGGAATAGGTGATCTTTCAAAACCAGAGAAAGATTTTCACAATGATCAAACGTGAAAATCGACTACAGCTTTCTTCCTTACTTGACGCTTGACCATGATGCTTTACGGTACAGGGATAGCGTCAAGTAAGAAAGTAAGCTTTAGTTGTTTTTTTTTCTGTAATAACCACAGACTTTTCATTTCTTTTATTAAACCAATTAAAATACGAATATCTAAATTATTTGATTTTGTATACTGTTATACAAAACGACTACAATGTCGAAGCACTCAACAACCTTGGCATCCAGTGTAGCGGACGCGACGATCAGTCGCAGGTCCCTCCTCTTCCTCTGAATCTAAAAAAAAAAGAAAAAGAAGGTAAAACTTTAATCTGTTCCGCACAATATATGCTAAAAGACGTAAAGTGACAGAAGCTGTTGTTGGGTTTAAACAGTTTAAATAGTCACTGGAGGTCAAAATGGAGAAAGAAAAAAAGTTGTGTAAAGGGCCATTTCCCTGAGAATCATCAGTTCAAACCTGGTTTAAAATGTCCAAAACTGAGAAAGAGATAAACGACAGAAACAGAGCGAAAGAGTACTAAAAATAAATCTCGTGCTGCAGGGAGCGGAACGAAAGAGTCACCTTCTTGAGAAGGCCGATGGCGATGTCGGTGTAAAGCGTCCTTTCGTGGGCCTCGTCCAACATGAGGACACTGCAGGGTCACACATATACATACACACACACACACACACACATCAGCACACTGTGTCCCAAACTACTAAGTAATAGATCCATAGGTAAGAAGTTTTAGCATTAAACAAAGCCTGACCTGTATTTTTTGAGCAGCGGGTCAGCCATCATCTCTCTGACCAACATCCCATCTGTAAGGAACTGCAACAAGAGAGAATGAAGCCGTTAAAGGTACAAACGTTTAACTTATCATAGAGAATATGCAGTGTAAAGTAGCTTGAAATTGTAAAACCATCAAAGAGGAGCAACACAACAGCGTAACAAAGTAAAGTAGAGTAAAAGGGGAGTAACATTACTGTAAACCAATGTGAGGCAATGAGAACTGCTAAGCAACAAAGTATTGTAAGTTAAAGTAAAATGAAGTAAAAGTAAAGTCACAAATGACTGTAAAATAATGACAAGCAACAGTAACAATGTAAAGCAATGTAAATTTTAGAGCAACTTAAGTAAAGTAAAAAAAAAGTAAAGTAATAATTATAAGTGTAAAGCAATGTAAACATTATTCACAAAGTAACATGTAAATTTAACAAAGTAATGTAAAACCATGTAAAAGTTCAAGTAGCAACATGATGTAAAGTAACAATGTAAGAAAACCCATACTGTAAAGTAATGTAAAGCAATGAAAGGATGTATGAAACAGTGATGTCATGTAAAATATCAAAAGTTTAACTAAAAAAAAATAAAATTTAAGCTTAAATACATCAGGGTAACAAAGTACCAATAATGTAAATTAAAGCAAAATACACATTTAAGTAACGAAACACTGTGAAGCCAAATAAAAGTAAAGCAACATATTAATGTAAAGTAACACAAACTACAGAAAAGAGTAAAATTCTAATTATTAAAAGCTGATGTAACATTGTAAAGTAGTGTGAAAATGGAGTAAGATAGTAAAATACAGCAGCAGTGGAACAAGGTGAAGTAGCCAACTTTCAAAAATAATCGTACCTTTATGCGAGTGGCGTTAGGATCGGAGCAGTCGTCAAAGCGGATGGTATATCCCACCTCGTGCCCCAAAAACGCTCCACGTTCCTCTGCTACCCGAGTGGCCACCTGAACACGTACAAAGTACCAGAACATTTTACACCAGGGATCAGAACTAGCAGTTTTCAACTGGCAATTAACACCGTACTAGATCGGCTTTGGGTACAAAAAATGTAAACTAAAGGTTTTTTTTTTTGCATCAAAATGCCAAACACAATCGTATGGTCATTGTATGGTCTTATGTATTAAAGCCTCATACATTTGCGAAAACCTTAATTTACTATTATACAAGGTGACACAAAAAAACGGGACCTTTTTTACAGTCCACTAAAACTAGAAGTGATAAAAGAAAAACATTTTATCGCCCGTTCCACTGATCCATGATTACTAAAAGGACGGAGTGTTTACTTGCTAAATGTCACTAACCCGCAGTGCTACCGCCTGCTAATGGCTACCAATACGCATTTTAAAAATCCCCGTTATTCTGTGTCACCTTGTATTTATGCTTGTGCAAAGAAGGTCATGCTCCCTAAGGTTGCCAGATCACAGTGAAAAAATCCACATTGTTTTCAATCCACTGAATTAATACCACCATAATTATTGGTGTTATTCACTACATTCTAACTTGGAACAATTGTAAATAATCATGCCTCATATTGCACTTTAATTAAATAACTAAATATTGAATATTTTACTTCGACATTAACACTGGACATGTTGAAATGTTTTAATATGAGCCTGTGAGCAAATATTTTTGCTTTAAATCTCCTGTAAGTCCAATGAGTAATGAATGATGAATATATTTGTCTCCCTTTTATTGCTGAACTGAAAAATGAACTGAAATGTGATCGGATCCAAAACCGTGAGTTTTGTGTACGATGCCTTGCACCCCTATTTCAAAGCCTCCTCTGGTACCTTTAGTACACTTCCAGGACATAAAGCATTTACAGTGAATTAAATCACAACAATATACAGCGATACACACCGACGTAGCAGCTACTCTCCGGGGCTGAGTCACACCGATTACCTTCCCCTCTGCAGCCCATCCAGCCTCCAGGAGGTACTAAGAAACACACACACACATACAGTACAAAGACACACACACTTTCAACACACCGGTCCATTGCACACAGCCTGACACTGCAGAACTGGGCTCAAAGCAATCAGCGTCCTACAGCAGGGCGAGATAAACGTCAAAAACTGCACAACGGCACATTTCCCCTCGTCACGTCAGCACATTACACGCAAAATACAGCCTGTAATCATAACTCAGGCCGTGTGGCGAGAGCAGAAGAGAACGAGGTTTTCAAGGACTCTACCTGAGGGATCTGGGTGCTCTTCCCCGAGCCGGTCTCACCCAGGATCACCACCGTCTGGAAGCTTTCCACCATGTACAGGATGTTGTTCCTGTGCTGTGGGTTCAACATCAAGAGCAATTCATTTATCAGTTTGTATTTAAAAATTTATTTAAATCATAATAAAGTCCTTGCAACCTAAAGTAAAATAGATTAGAGTAAAAGAGTAAACATAAAATAATGTCACGCAAATCGGAGTAAACATAAGAGCAACAAAATAAAGTAAATGAAATGGACAAAGCAACAAATTTAATTAGCAGTGTTAAGTTAGACAAGCGCCATTATAGTATGAAACTAATGTCAAGTAAACTAACGTCAAGTAATAAACCATTAAATGTAAAAAAAAATAGGTAAACTTAAACACATAGGTAAACAATAAAAATGTTAGAACAAAAAGTCATGTAACGTGAAATTAAAGTACCAAAATCAGGTAATGTAACGCAGTAACAAAATCATGTAAAATTATACATAATTTATACATAAAATTATGTAAAATATTGTAAAGCAAGGTAATGTTAAAGTGAAACCTACAGGAAAAATAAGTATTATTATGTAGCACTGAAAATTTACCATAAACTCACTAAAAGATTAGAGTAACAAAAATCGTGTAAAATTAGTAAGTGAAACGTAGGGTACCAAATTCAGGTAATCTACAGAGTAATACAAGCATGTGAAGTAATGTGAAGCAAGGTACAGTTTGGAGTAACAAAAGCAGGGTAAAGTAGATAGGAAAAATGTAAGTAAGGTAAAGCACTTCCACTAAGAAGTCAGGTAAAGCAAAATTAAAATTACAGTCATGTGAAGCAAAGTCATTTTTAAAGTAAAATAAAGAACATAAAATAGAAGCAGTGTGGAACAATAAAAAACTTAGCATTAGGACAAGTAAAGTCGGCTAATAAAAGTGGAAATTAAAGTAGCAAAATCATGTAAAGTCATGCAAAGCAATAGTAAAAAAAAAACAACTAAAGAAAAAAAACTGTTAGACAAACAAAATCATGTAAAGTCGTGTAATCAAAGTAAACTTTAGAGAAACAGTCATATAAAGTATTATGAAGCAATGTAAAAGTTACCGTAAAGTCATGTAAAGTTGTGTAAAGTTTAAAGTAAATGTAACATAAAGATAAGTACAGCAAGGCAAATGTTTGAGGAACGATGTTATGTAACATAAAGCAACGTCAAAGTACCGGAATCGAGTAATGTAAAGTAACGTAAAGTAACATAAAACTGAGCAACAATGTAGAATAAAAGAATGTCATCTGATGCTAGATCGCCAAAAAAAAAAGTTTTAGAAGATTTACATCATTTAGTGTAAACTGGAAAACCTACAGTACAAGAAACCGAGGTATAGAAACATTTAAACATTTAAACATCATAAAAACATGAAAAATATTACATTTTAACAAATACAAACATGTTATATCTAAACTAATCTCTAAGGAATATAATGATAGTTTGATTGTACTGGGTGATCTCTCCGTGTCTGCGGTTCGTGGTGATTGCGGCTGTAGATAAGCTGAAGTTACAGTACATCTGTACCTTAAAGACGGGCAGCTTCTGCCTCTGTTTCTCCACAGACAGGGCACTGTGAGGGTTGTAGATGACGGCGGTGCCGCTCGGTTCTGTGTTCAGCTCCCGCTCCTCACTCACTCCTGGCGCCTCGGCCCCTGTACGTATGAACACATAGTAAGTTATTGGTTTTATACTCACAGCTCATTCACTGGGACTTTTACACCGGACGCTCTACTAATAATAAACTAATTATAATTACCTTATAATAAAAAATAAGGTAATAAGAAATCTATTTAAAGGGCAACCTTTACATTAAATCTGCCTTTCAGTCATATTTACACATCAAGACGGGCTTCCAGAGAGGGTACAAACAAAAAGGTTTTTTTGTTTGTTTGTTTGTTCCTGTTAACTTGTTAAAGGTCGTATTTTTTTTTACTATCACTTTAGGATTTCTTTAAGGAAGGAGCCTCCAGTTTTTGTGTTTCTGAGAGAGAGAGAGAGAGAGAGAGAGAGAGACTGGAGAGAGAACAAGTTTTGTAAAGTTTATGCTGTGACTTGAGTGACGTTAGGAATGTTAAAGCTAACTACAGCGGTACCAGTTCAGTCGCTCGTACGCTGAGGTTCTCAAGGTGAAAAATCGCGGCGGATTCATATATTACCCCCCCAATGTGACCTCACATGAGAAAAGCCCCTCCCATTCATTGGGTTATAAACAAATACATTATCTAAAGAACTATTTCAGCCGGAGCATTAACACACACACAGACACACAGACACACACACACACACACACTTTAAGGGAGCTGTGTTAACTTGTAAAAGAAATAGTGAAATACAGGACCTTTAGGATTTATGGAAGGAGTCTCCAGTGTTGGGGGGGGGGGGGATGGAGAGGGAACGAGTGTGACGTCAGGAGCGTTAAATCTAACTATGAAGTACAACATACTTACAATATGTTTTAATAAATTAAAATGAAATGCTGGTGAACATCAGGGTTCATTCTAGACTGTTGGGTTTTAAATTATTCATTAAAGGTAACAATAAAAATACAGCAGAGGACAAGCCTTTAAATAAAAATGATGTTTATGATTAAAACTGCAGTAATTTTATAACCAGCAGAAACCAGTTTAAGAAGCAGAAAAGCATCTGATTGTATAAGCAGGAACACACACACACACACACACACACACACATACTGATCAGTGCTGCTGTAAATTGAACAGGATTCTGTAACACTTCTAAGCTCTTACATCCACTAACACACCCATGCACATAAACACACACACACACGTGATCTGCGGATGGATTATACTCGGTGTGATCTGGACTCTTACCGGGTTTCCAGAATTTCATGACGGACTGGGGCGCCGCCATCTTGAAAAACTACGTCATCTGTTCGAGCGAAACTTAAAAACAATCGATGCGCCACCAGGGGGAGACAGAGAGCCGAACACTAGTGTTAGTACACGTCGCTGACCGTTAAACAAACGATGCGCCACCAGGGGGAGACAGAGAGCCAAACATTACCGTTAGTACCTGTCGCTGACTGTTAAACAAACAATGCGCCACCAGGGGGAGAAAGAGAGCTAAAACACTACCGTTAGTACACGTCGCTGACTGTTAAACTAACGATAAGTCACCAGGGGGAGACAGAGAGCCGAACACTACCGTTAGTACACGTCGCTGACTGTTAAACAGACGATGCGCCACCAGGGGGAGACAGAGAGCTAAACACTACCGTTAGTACACGTCGCTGACTGTTAAACAAACGATTCGCCACCAGGGGGAGACAGAGAGCCGAACACAGATCAGGGATTGACAATTTATTAAAAACTGCATTTAAACTCAAACAGGTTGTTTTGGGCCCTCAGTCAAGAGGGATGCTTGCTGCAACATGTCCACATGTCTCTTCACAACCTGTGGAGCTCTATTTTCCCATTGAAGGAAAAAGCACCCAGATCATGATGGAGTCTCCTCCACTGTGCCACATAGAAAACATCTCCTTGTCATTCCAGTATAGTTGGAAACCATCAGGACCATCCAGATTCTTTATTTTTTATTTTTTTGTCCGTGAATAAAAATGTCTTCCACCTTTCAATGTCCTATGTTTGATGCTCCCCTGCAAATTCCAAACGGGCAAGTTTGTGGTGTGGGAGGAGACGTGGCTTCTCTCACAGATGCCGTTTTATGGTTATTGGGCTTTAGTCAGCATCCTTTACAGACAGCCCCGTCAGATCCTCCATCTCAGTACAAGTGACATTTTTGGGGGGGGTCTACCACTAGATTTTTTTTTGTCCAATAACTCTCAGGATCTTTTAGGAACTTTAAAATGACTGTCTTACTGCGTCTAACCTCGGCCGCAGTGGTGTGTTGCGAGAGCCCTTGCTTGTGCAGCTCAGCACATCTGCCACGTTCAACAACAGAAAGGCTTTTTGCTTTTGCCATCAGAAGGTCGTGACAGTGTGAGTGTCTGAAGGACAATGACATTAAAGCCATATTTTTGCACAGATTCTAACTTTTAAATGCTATGGTTTAAAACTTTTGATCAGCTGATGGACAGCCTGTTTAAGTTTCTCTTGCTCTTGTTTCTTCTTTTGCCATTTTGAAGAAGTATTTACAACCTAACCTTTTCCTCCTGGTGGTGTGTAACCCTCACTGTAGAAGTAAACAAGTAAGAAAAACTGAAGCATGGATATCAGCATGATGCAAGTCATATGACTCAATTTAAAAACTTTGTTTATTCCAAAGTGACGAATCTCTCTTCCCTACATGTAAATACAGTACAACAATCACATTACAAAAAAATACACTAGCTGCAGTATGTTTGAAAAGGGGAAACAATAACCTCTGAGCTCTAATGATGACTTTCTCAGTTAAAAATGATCCGCACTCAGCTGTAGAATTAATTTTAAATCATTTAAAATAGTGTCTTCACTTCTCCATCCTCGTAGGGCTGCTGTCCGGGGACCAAACAGGTGAAAACCTGATGGAGTTGAGATCAGGAATATAGGGAGGATGCTTTAGCACCTCAAGTGTGTATGCAAAAGTGTGCAGACGTGCATCGTCATCCAAGATCACAAAGCCCTCGGATAGCGGTCCTCTTCGCTCACACTGCAGTTTCAAATAAACGGATGTAACACCTGAACAGCAGTGACCGGGGAGACAGTAGCCACGAACGGAAAGTGCAGATAAGACAGGAGTTTAAATATAACCAGAGTGCAGATATTTTTTTTTTAACTTAAACTCATAATTTCAGGGGGGCACTACAAGTCTAAAATCAAAAGCAAAGCACAGAAACAGGAGTCAAACATTTTTGATGTATAGTGTCTGATTTACAAGGGGGTCTACAGCTTGAGAGACAAATTATTTAACTTTTTCACATTGTAAACAGAACTATTTTTTTGTAAATAAACGTTTATTTTAGTTGAGCTTTAAACTCACTTGACTAAAATCCATCCAGAATTCTTTTATTTTTAACATTATATACGCTATTGTAAGTGTATTTCAGTCTGATCCGTGCTTGTGATATGTAATACAAAACATTTTAATATAACAATATAAAAGTTTTGTGCATTACGATGATTAAATGGCTCGTTAGTTTTATTCTTCTTTTTTATTTATTAAATGAACTCGAAGGCATTTTACAGGTGAATTACAGTTTTTATTACAATGACAAACGTTAAAGAATCTAAAGACGTGTAAGAAAAATGGAAACATTGTGACAATTTTTTTCAAATGAAATGAGGAAAAAGCATGCACACGGTAACGACCGGACTGTTTCAGAAGGAAAATGTCAAGTAAAAAAAAAATTAAAAAATTTAATTTATAAGTTGCATGCACTCCAAAATCTTAATGCTTAATACCCTGCGGATGTGGGATTAATCTCGCTCTAGAACATGTTGTTGTGGGGTGGGGGTGGGGGGATTTGACAGGTTGAATCTGAGCGTAACACCTTGTGGTATCGGCACCAAAACCTCACCAAGTTCGTCTGCGTTCGTATAATCTCCTCTCTAAAATACTGAGACGTAGAGAAATCTCATCAGGTGAGAAACTAGTGAAAAAAGTGAGGAAAAAAAACACAGCTTTAAAATGGAAACTATACATAATTTACACTCAATTTTAAATTAGCAAGACCTATGAGGCAAGACCAGAGTCATAGGAAATGAATGAAATTTAAATTACAAACTAAATATAAAGACATTCACAGAGAGAAAGAGAGGAAGAGAGGAAGAGAGAGAGAGAGAGAGAGAGAGAGAGAGAGTAGTGTCGAATCAGAACACATGGCAGCGCACTGGACGGGCGTTAGCTTGAAACTCCATGAGCCGCCGATCAGGAAGTGAGTGGTTCAGAGCAGAGTACCCACGATGCACCTGGGTCAGGAGGCTCAGGTGTGCTGCTGTTGGTGTGTGTGAAGCCCAGTGCTGGCCGTGTGCGGCCCGTCCCCGGACCCCACCGTCCTGCCGAGCGCACCGCGCTGCTTTAGAGCGGGTCCTCCACCGGACCTCAGTCATAGTGCAGCGCCGTGTAGGAGATTATCCACATCACCTACACACACAAAATCACACACACACACAGGTGTACAGTTTTCAAATTTTCCCTCACTGTAGAAGTAAACAAGTAAGAAAAACTGAAGCATGGATATCAGCATGATGCAACAGTCATTTTACTTAATTTCCAAACTTTGTTTATTCCAAAGTGACGAATCGCTCTTCTCTACATGTAAATACAGTACAATGTGCAACAAACATCACATTACAGAAAAACCTGGCTGTAGAGTTTATTTAAATTAATTTAAAATAGTGTATAGCCTCGTAGGGCTGCTGTCCGGGGACCAAACAGGTGAAAATCTGATGGAGTGAGATCAGGACTATAGGGAGGATGCTTTAGCACCTCGAGTGTGTATGAGAGAGTGGAAACATCCATGCACACTTTTTGTTATAATGTTCATAAATATTGTGATATCTTAATATATTAAAAACAACTTTTGTTTGATCTGCTTCCTTTGTAAAATAATAATTTTTTTTGCAAATATGTCTATTTCATGCAGAAGGAAGTAAATAATATAAAAATGCAATATATATAATAATGTATGATGTTCTGCATCTTGTAAAATACTAATTTGTTTTTTAAAAGTTAATATATATATATATATTTTTTTTTTTTTTTGTTAAGAATGTTTGTTTAAAAAAAGACTACTAATAAACTAGAGGGGGAAAAAACACATTTAATAGATTGTTTAAAAAAAAAAAAACTCATTTAATATTTTATCCTTTAAAAAAAAAATTCATTTAAAAAGAAATAATGAATATATAAAAACGTCTTCTTAACTTTTGTAAAAAGAGTACACATTGATTAAAAAAAAGAATCTGTGTAAGTGTATTAAAAGGTATATTATTAAAGAAAACTAATCTGATTGTTTAAAAACATAATACATCCACATAAAAGATCAAAAAGTTCAACTGTGTGTATATCAACAAATAAAAAAAAATCAACAAACAAATTAAACATGGCAAGTTCTCTCTCTGTATATACGATACTGTTAAATACTCATTAACAAGAAAAAAAAAAAAAAACTAGATTATGGACTAACATTAAACATAACAGAAATATATTGTGTGTATGTGTGAGTGTGAGTAAGAGGCAGGATGTGCGAGTGTATTTACCAGAAATAAAGCAAATGAAGTCATGAAGCCTTCTTTGGTAAGCTCCCAGGTTCCTCCGTACTCCTCCTCGTCCACCTGCTGGAAGCTGCTGAAGTAAAGATACAGGACGCCGGCGTTCAGCATGCAGAAGCTGCGCAAGGTCAGAAAGTGAGAACATCAGAACGTGAGAACATTAGTAAATATTCAATAGAATCATCAGTGTGTATCTGTAAAAATATCTATGATCAGGTTTACTATTAATTACTTTATTAATATTTCACTTATTAGCGAGAAGTGTTAATAGAAGTAAATGAAATTTAGCAGAGGTCTAGCGTGGTCACCTTTACTAACACATGTTTAGTAAACGAGCGCTAAAAACGAGGAACAAAAAAAATCTACTATTACGATTCATGATTTCCTTATCACCACTCTGACTACAGAATATAGATTTTGTTTTTTTGTAATTCATTTTAAATTCATACATTTGCATTTGAGGTGGTGAAATGTTCCTCTATAATCCTACAGGTTTATTCATTAGCAGGCAGCACAGCATTAGAATTATTTGCTGTTTGTTTAGAATTTGAACAAAATACTTATAAAATCCAATCAGCACCTTGTTATCGTCCCAAATGAACACAGCACTCTGTGTTACTCCTAAAAATTGTCAATCTTCACAGCTTACTTTCTTTTTTAGCGGTATTTATTTGCGAGGCCTTCAGCCATTACGCTCCTACTTCACTTTCTCCACACTATGTGTAATTTTACGAACAATTAACAACCAACTATGTGTCTATTAAATAACAAAAATATTTCCAGGGAAATCCAGGTTAGAACTAGTTCCTTTTTTTTTTTTTTTTTTTTTTTTTACACACACGTACAGTGACGCTTAACATGCAGGACAAATATTTTCGAGCATCGTAACGTCATATTTCTGTTAAATTTTTTAGAACAAAAATAAATGAATTAAAGCAGAAATTTAATTCTCAGAGAGACACCTACATGGCGATTCCCAGGAAGCCTTTGAGCGGGACGATGCCCCAGATGACTCCCAGGATAATGGCGATAATCTGCCTGAGCCAGTACACCACGTCTAAAAACTCATCCTGCAGAAAATAACTTTACAGTTTAGTGGGGGGAAAAAAGGAAAAATAAAGTCATCTGACATTATAGAAATCTAATCCATAAAAGTCTGTATTATTTTAGCTTGAACAGGCCTTAAAGGTGCAATAAATAATTTTACAACTCTCTAACTTGCACAAATAAATGTGGATTTTATGTAAAACTCCCAAAAAGTATATACCAGCTTAAGCCAGGGCCATGTATATAAAATTTTTAAAAACTCATTTGATTTTTTTGTTTTTTTACTTTGATTTTGTTTCATTTTAGCCTTTTATTTGACACTTTACAAGCAACTCCTTTTTGTTTAAGGTATTTTTTTTTATACAGTTAATATGGTATTTTTAAAAACATAACTTTCTAGAAAAAATTATATTTTTCCAAAAAGTCAATTTCTACTCGTCTCATAACCCTTTATGAATTTTCCTACAATATGTACTGCAGCTTTATTATTATAATTATCATTATTGTTTTTATATTGTGTAAAGTTTGCCACTTGGTGCCTAAATTGATACAATTAAAAAATATATAATAATAATAATAATAAAATGCATATATAAACTAAACTCTAGTTCAGGTATATACAGAATTTTATTATTATAAAAAAGAAAATCAGTGCTCAGCGCAAAATCCATTAACCATTAAACACCCAAATTGAATCAACATTCTGTGACACAGCACATAATTCATCACAATATAACCAAAAGTAACTCCTAACTGTTTTTCAATCACAAACTGGTTGTTAAGTTTGGGTTGCGCTCAGTCAGGGCTCTGCGCACAACACTTAAGTTCTTTCACTCCAATACACCCTTAACATTAGTTTGTAGAAGAAACACGTGTGTGATGGTCAGGGGTGCACAAAGTTTGGACCTTATGATCATGACGGTTAACACACTGCTTCATAAACTAACTGTGTTGATACCAAAAACAGGAGAGAACGATGTCTGCATCGCCGATGCACTCGTACAGTATTAACACACAGTCACGTTAGGACATTACAACTTTTTTTATTATTACTTTTCTTTTTCATATATATTCACATTTCTGACTTGATGATTTGAGAAAATCAGAGTCATTTTGTTTCTTTCTGAATAACTAAACCAATTGTTTATTAACATGCTTCTCTGACATGCTTTTCATAACAGCAACATCAGATTCCGTTACAGTAATATTTAATTTTAAATTAAATAAAAAAAAAATAAAAAAAACTTAGGATGTTTAATGTAATTTATACATCAATTTTCCCTTACACCCCTTATTCTACAACAATGCTGCACATTTTCCTTACAAAAAATTACTTAAAAGTAAGATTAAATCTCACTTAGTGTAAATCTTGCTTAGAAAAATAAAATAAATCATTAAAATTATTAGATTTTTAGATCTTTTAGAGCTTAACTAATATAAAGCAATATTAGTTTTTATTGCTTAATTATTCAACTTAAACTTGATTTTCAAGCTTTTACCAAAAAACCTCTCATGCACAGCACTGAGGTAGCCCTAGACTTTTAATGGTATATATGTAATGATGATATATGTGTATATGTAAAAATTATTATTTAACAAAAAGCTATTTTAATTTAATAAAATATAGTTTTCTATGTTGTCTGGTCACATGACATGAGATGTGTCTCTAATTTGGATAGAGCATTTAAACAAAAAATCATTTATTATTTTTTTAAGAGGGAGTACTTAATTTTACACAGAATGCTTACATTTGAACAAAAATGTTACAGGTCATATACTTTTAGAAACATACCAATTTTATAATATTATTTTCCACTGAATAACCCATTTATAAATTTTCTTCTTACTTATCCTACATTTCTTATACAATAAAAACAGTAAATTGTGAATTATTATTGTTATTAAGACTATTTCTGGTTATGCAGTTAGAGATTATAATTGGATCGATTTGTGTTTTGTTACGTAGAACGTTATTATTTATTATTTCGAATATTCGTCTTTTCTTTTGCAATAGTGCTTAATGTAGCAGCTGAAGCTAATTAGCCAGTTAGCTTAGCAATGACTGCAAGATAAACTTTACTGAAGAGGTTTAAAGCCGTTTTTGCAATGTGTTGTGTGTTGTGTGTAGTGTGTGTGTGTGTATATATATATATATATATATATATATATATATATAGTGTGTGTGTGTGTGTGTGTGTGTGTGTCACCTTGTCCTCCCACACCGCTCTGCTGCTCAGCGCTTTGCTCCATGTGGATTGTTTCAGTCCTCCGTTCGCCACATGAAGCTCTTCTCTCTTCTTCCCCGAGCCCTGAGTCATCCTCTGTCTCTCCGTAACTCTGTTATTACCCGAACACCAGGAGTTTAATCAGTCTTCTCTCTCTCTGGTCTCTCTCACACGCTTTAACAGTGCTGACGCTTCAATTTGACGCTTTGAGAAGAAGATTGCGCATGCGCAGAACCGGCTTGATCCTTGGAGGTTCGTCCAATCACCGAGTGCGACGTCTGCGCTCTTGGCCAATCAGATTACAGCATGAATCTAGCGGGGGGAAACGAGCGGCTCCATCCAGCGGTCAGGCGTCACTACTGTAACAAACTGAATTATTTACCTATAAATAAAAGAACTCGCTCTTTTAATGATATCTTTCCATTTCATACATTACGGCACCTGAAACCAGTCTCTGGAAAACTTTTGTCTGACTGTAATGAGACTTTTGCAGTACTAAGTTCGGTTAAACATGCGCCATGAAAAAGTTATGAGCAATTTTGTGCCAGATTATAAACCGCACGGTACTGCGCATGCGTTAAATCGACCACTAGACAGAATTTACTGAAACTTTTGCAGTCCTTAGATCTCTGCCTGAAGTTTAACCTGCACCATAAGTGAAATCTAAATGTTGAGTAAAAGTGATGTTATGAACAGTTATGTGTCGGATTTAATCATCTACTGTAAAATAATCTACTAATGCGCTACTGTCTCAATGTAAACAAACACCTGCACCAATAGATATTAATTAGAAAAAATAAAGTGAATATTTTTACTAGAATCAGTTCATATTTTCACTTTGGCTGAAATAACTGCTGAAGTGGTATAAGTGAATTTTAACACAAAATTGACAAATCCTCCCGAAAATGTGTGCAAAACTGTTCACAGAAATTTCGAAAAAAAAAAAGACTTAGTCACGTGACTAGCACTCATTATATAACGTTTGAAGAAGAAACATGGCTGACTGAGTAAAGTCTTTTTTTTTTTTTTAAATCAAAATAGAATTCATAGATTTCAAAAGCTCTCCAAAGAACTTTTTTCTTTTTAAGAACTAATTTTGTAAGTTAAATGTTTCTGACAAATGGTGTGCGTATTTGACATTAGACAAGAAGAATCCAAAGGACCCCTCTTGGTATTTTATTCTCTTTTTCTGGTATGTTAACCAGAGGTGGAAGAGAAACAAAATACAAATAGCCTACGGTATGTGGCAAAATATACAATACTAAAACTTACGCATCTCAAACGCGCATTTGAGTTTGTCGACGGGGCATAGATCCAGTCGCACATTTTCCAAGTACTGAAAAGGAAGATGTGTTGTGCAGTTGTTGTTGGAAATGGGTCCCTCGATGTAGGTAAAAGTAATCATAGTTGAGTATTATTTTCACTCATGCAGAAACAGTTGTGAACAGAGACTAAGTTTGAAAAAGGTGACAGAACAATTCTAAGAGAGATTTAATAAGACGGCACAGATTAACACAGTTATGCTGAGTATATGGATATGTTTTAGAATCTGCTTGAACAATATGAACACTGTCTACACCAAGGTGGTACACACACACTCCGAACACTTACTGTACTTTACGCATACCGTGGTAAATCAACATGCTAATAGTATTTATGTTAGTTTCTTTCAGGACAAATAAACTCACAGATGACAAAATGGTAATATTTTTCTTCATTTCAGACTGTACTTTATTGCTGTTTTTCCTATTGTGATTTGTTTTACTTCTACTCACAACATTTTGTTATTCTCCATGCAATAACAATGTTTTTAACAAACAATTGAAATAACAAAATGATAATGTTTTGGCACATCATTTAACTGTATTGTATTGTGTACAGTAAGCCCAGGTTTAATTGCATAGACTACTTGGATTATACAGGGTAGCAATGATAGCACCTAAGCTACAAAAGTAATGAAAGATGCTAACAATTTTAATGTTAAATCTTGTTGCTATCAATCTCTACTAGACTTCATTCATGTTCATTCATGCTATCAACAGCATTAACAAAATAATTAAAAAAAAACTATTTATCGGAAAATGAGTCAGACTTACTTCTAATACTTCTACCTTTCAGGACAATTGCACACTTCATTCATTCCATATATTATTTGTATTTAAATTTATTCTTGTCTTTACAGATAGGTTTATATTTCTTATATCTTGAAAAATTGTATATTTTGTTTAACTTTGTTATAGTTAAATATTTATTTCTTGCCTCTTTTCTATTTTTCTATTTCTCGTTATTTATTCTTGTTAAATATTTTTTATATATATATATATACTCAGCAAAAAAAGAAACGTCCTCTGACTTTCAACTGTTTTTACTTTCAGTAAACTTAATGTGTAAATATTTGTATGAACACTAAAAGAGTCAACACCATAAGACATAAAGTAAAAATGTTTCCCAATGTGTCCCTGAATGAAGGGAGGCTCAAAAGTACCAGTCAGTATCTGGTGTGGCCACCAGCTGCTTGAAGTACTACAGTGCATCTCCTCCTCATGGACTGCCTATTGCGGACAGTCTGAGCACTGATGGAGGGATTGTGTGTTCCTGGTGTGACTCGGGCAGTTGTTGTGGCCATCCTGTACCTGTCACGCAGGTGTGATATTCAGATGTACCGATCCTGTGCAGGTGTTGTTACACGTGGTCTTCCACCGCGAGGATGATCGGCCGTCCTTTCCGTCTCCCTGTAGCGCCGTCTTAGGCGTCTCACGGTGCGGACATGG
This sequence comes from Clarias gariepinus, assembly GCF_024256425.1. Lineage (NCBI taxonomy): Eukaryota > Metazoa > Chordata > Actinopteri > Siluriformes > Clariidae > Clarias > Clarias gariepinus. The sequence continues at coordinate 1,780,609 of NC_071121.1, forward strand.
CGATTTATCGCCCTAGCCACATCAGCGGTCCTCATGCCTCCCTAGAGCATGCCTAATGCACGTTCACGCAGATGAGCAGGGACCCTGGGCATCTTTCTTTGGGTGTTTTTCACAATCGGTAGACAAGTCTCTTTAGTGTCCTGCGTTTTTAGAACTGTGACCTTAAATGCCTACTTTCTGTAAGCTGTTAAGGTCTTAACGACCATTCCACAGGTGCATGTTAATTAATTGATTATGGTTAATTGAACATGCATGGAAAACATTGTTTAAACCCTTTACAATGAAGATCTGTAAAGTTATTTGGATTTTTACAACATTATTGTTGAAATACACAGTCCTGAAAAAGGGACGTTTCTTTTTTTGCTGAGTATATATATATATATATATATATATATATATATTTTTTTTTTTTTTTTGAGGTCACGAGCGGTCGTGTAAGCATTTCATTGCATATCGTACTGTGTATGACTGGGTATGTGACAAATAAAATTTAAATTTGAACCTGAGTAGCTTTTTAGAATTCTCTCAGAGAGCTCCTATCTTAGCTTAAAAAAGTCCTAGCTGGGAGTCTTAGACTAAAAGTAACTTAGGAAAATTCTCAGAGCAACCCTGAGTAAGGACAGTACAAAAACCTTTATCTTAATAAGGGGGTGTGGTGGACCTCATTGCTAGGGATGATGCAGCAATTCAAGGACTGTGATTGGTTGATAAAAAATCTGTAAACATCTTAAAATGCACTCTTTGTGAAAACAGAATATATGATAATAGAATAGACAGTGAAATCATAATGTTTGTATATAAAGACATTGTATAATCTTGAACGCCGACTACTTAATGCAAAGTAAATTACAACAACCAAATATTGAAAATGTGTCTACTTTTAAAGCAACCGATTTCCACACAGTAGTTACTATATTCTTACATTTATTTACCATACTGATGTTACTACTTGTAATCAGTGTTGGGTTTAACGCGTTACAAAGTAACTTGGTTTCCTTTTTTTGTAATGAGTAATCTAACGCATTATGTCCACCATTTAAGTACTCAGTTATTTAGTTATATTTTTAAAAATGTAATCCGTTATTCAGACAATTTATGTAACCTGTGAGCCAGACAGCAGTGATTCCTTCAGTGTGTGTGTGTGTGTGTGTGTGTGTAAAAGGAACACCTACAAGCCCCACCCCCCCCCTGATAACCCGCCCCCCTTTGTCATTTCTGCTGTTAGGTGTTTACAGGTTATGGCTCATACTTCGCTGAGTGATGATGGTAGAATAATTATAAAGGTCTTGACTAAAACAACATGCATGAGGATTTACAAAGGAGTTTTCATTTTCTGCAATGGAAAAGTACTTAAACTAGTTACTTTTATTAGAAGGTAATGCTGTAATGTAACTGATTACTTTTTTGTAATTAGTTATTTTAAAAAGTAATGTCCCCCAACCCTGCTTGTAATCCATTTTAGATTGATGGGAGCAAAATAGCTTAACTTTTACCAATTTACATAATAGCAGGACAGTCTATTTAAGTTGCATTTTTGGATGGTATGTAGCCAACAATCCAAGAGAGATGGAAGAAAGTAAAAGAAGAAGAAAACAAAATTGGAAGTAAGAGCATTTACTCTTACACTTTGTGTTTGGAGAATATTTCTTCTCTCTGCCTTTTTGTCCTCTGCTATAGAAACTCTTAGCCTCTTAAAAGTCCTCCTCTCTACACTTTACAGTTTTTACCTTAGAAGTGGTTTTAGGTTTAAGATGTTTTGTGAAACATTTTTATCTTTAATAAGATTGTCCTAAATTTAAGATGAAAATTACATAATTTTAAGAATCCGCTTACAAATTCATCATTAGGAGCAACTTTTAGGCTTAAGAAGCTTTGTAAATACGGGCCCTGAAGTAGTATCCATTTACTTGTAGTCGAATACATTTTAAGACAATACCAAGATATTTACTAAACAGGAAATTAAAGTTACAGTCTATGATACTTGACTGTGAACTATGAAACGTGTCTATGATGTTACTACTGCTGTAGGAAATGTTGAGTATAAATAGTATGTATATGACCACTGAGCAGTTTATCATTTTAAATATACTTTTGTTGTTGCATATTTCTTTATAATAACATTCTTAAATATGCATGCCTATTATTATTATTATTATTATTATTATTATTATTATTAGTGTGTCAAAATAGTACATTACTCAAAGTTTTAATGTCAATAAGCAAACATGTGTACTACTTCACCGGATAGTATGCATACTACTACTTTACTGTTACAGTATGTCGCAGCATGCAATCTAGTTACCCTGAAATTTCATAACGATAACACGTCCTACCATACTAAATAATATTTTAAAAAAGAAAAAAAGGGTCACTAACAGTCAGTAATCTTATAAAAATTAAGTTTAATTGACCAAGTTCAGTAGATTGTATTAGTGTACTAAATCATAAACAGGTCAACCGTCTGAAATTCTTTGTATACTATCCCACTAATTAGTATACAAAATTTTGACATAATTAACCAGACATAATGACTACATCATATCATCTGATTAAAAATAAAAAATAAGATATTCATATAAAACCCATACTACATAGTATACTACACTCACCTAAAGGATTATTAGGAACACCTGTTCGATTTCTCATTAATGCAATTATCTAATCAACCAATCACATGGCAGTTGCTTCAATGCATTTAGGGGTGTATTCCTGGTCAAGACAATCTCCTGAACTCCAAACTGAATGTCAGAATGAGAGAAAGGTGATTTAAGCGATTTTGAGCGTGGCATGGTTGTTGGTGCCAGATGGGTCGTTCTGAGTATTTTACAATCTGCTCTGTTACTGGGATTTTCACGCACAACCATCTCTAGGGTTTACAAAGAATGGTGTGAAAAGAGAAAAACACCCAGTATGGCAGTCCTGTGGGCGAAAATGCCTGGTTGATGCTAGAGGTCAGAGGAGAATGGGCCGCCTGATTTAAGCTGATAGAAGAGCAACTTTGACTAAAATATCCACTCGTTACAACCGAGGTATGCAGCAAAGCATTTGTGAAGCCACAACACGCACAACCTTGAGGCGGATGGGCTACAACAGCAGAAGACCCCACCGGGTACCACTCATCTCCACTACAAATAGAAAAAAAGAGGCTACAATTTGCACGAGCTCACCAAACAGTTGAAGACTGGAAAAATGTTGCCTGGTCTGATGAGTCTCGATTTCTGTTGAGACGTTCAAATGGTAGAGTCAGAATTTGGCGTAAACAGAATGAGAACATGGATCCATCATGCCTTGTTATCACTGTGCGGGCTGGTGATGGTGGTGTAATGGTGTGGGGGATGTTTTCTTGGCACACTTTAGGCCCCTTAGTGCCAATTGGGCATGGTTTAAAGGCCACGGGCTACCTGAGCATTGTTTCTGACCATGTCCATCCCTTTATGACCACCATGTACCCATCCTCTGATGGCTACTTCCAGCAGGATAATGCACCATGTCACAAAGCTCGAATCATTTCAAATTGGTTTCTTGAACATGACAATGAGGTCACTGTACTAAAATGGCTCCCACAGTCACCAGATCTCAACCCAATAGAGCATCTTTGGGATGTGGTGGAACTGGAGCTTCGTGCCCTGGATGTGCATCCCACAAATCTCCATCAACTGCAAGATGCTGTCCTATCAGTATGGGCCAACATTTCCAAAGAATGCTTTTAGCACCTTGTTGAATCAATGCCACGTAGAATTAAGGCAGTTCTGAAGGCGAAAGGGGGTCAAACACTGTATTAGTGTGGTGTTCCTAATAATCCTTTAGGTGAGTGTATAACAGTAGTATTATACAGTATAACAGTACTATAACACACGCAAAGTCTTTAAAGTTACATCTACGTATTCTCCAATAGCCTACATAGTATGAAACTATTCATTGATTTGATCAAAATACAGTTTGAATATCATTTTAGTAATCCATACTAGCGTACTACACAGTGCTCCAAACACGCCGTCTGTTTAAAATAGCGTTAACGGGCTACGCTTACTATCGTACTAAATAGTATAAATAACCGTCGTTGATCTATTCTAACCCATAGTGTGTACTAGTGTACTAAATAGTGTGCTAAACACAACACGCCGTTGATTTAACTACACAGCCACGCGTATATTATAACACAATCTGTCTGATATTAACTTTATAAGAATATGATCAGAAGAAAGTTTAATAAAGCTAATTTTAGTGATCCGTACTAGCTTACTAGGTAATAAATAAACGGCCACGCATACTTGCATACTAGATGGTATTTAAAATGACGGTTTAAATTCGATTTCAACATCCTTACTCAATGCTTCAACAGTTAGCTATGCCTACTACCGTACTAAAAGGTACGCGTGAACAGTAAGGGACACGTACTACTCTCCCGTGCTGCGTAGTATGCTAGTAAATAGTATGACGTTTGTTGTTTCCATGAGCGAATCAGTGACGCGAGAACCACGTGACCAGCTTACGTCCGTACGTAAGCAAGCACGCACGCACGTAGTTTCTTTTCCCTGCTTTCAAGCGACACCGATTGGAATAAACGCGAAAGCAAAAAGGGGGTGTTTTTTCTGCGTGTGCGTGTGTGCGAGTGTGCGTATCGCTCCAACATCTCCGGTCACGCAGAGCTGTGCGTCCCGCTCGCGGGCCGTTTTCCGAGCTCGCACGCGCAGCACGTTATTAATTCCAGTTTACGCTTTTGATCGCTGAACTTCAAAGGGTTTGACCTGCGCTTTACAATCGAGCGCGCGCGCAGTAGGTAAGTTTGTGTTTAAAAGTGTGTGTTTATGTTTATGTGGATGTGTGTATTTATATATATATGTGTGTGTGTGTGTGTGTGTGTGAGTGAGTGAGATGGAGTTGTGTGTATGCGCCTGGTTTTGGTTGTGGTGTGGTTCAGTGCAGGGAGTGTGTGGTGGAAAATGGCGACAGGAGGTGTGTGTGTGGTGTGTGTGTGTGTGTGTATGGGGGTATAAGCCAGATTTTTTTTGGGGGGGTCTGAGATTGTTTTTATATACAAACACGGATCATTCTGAGTGTTTAATCTTTAAAACTAACTCATCATCTGTCCAGTTATTGATCTCTATGACATAATATATTTAATAAATTAATTAGTTTTCATGCCTCTATAATAACGCATGACATGTTAGTGATGGTCAAACTAGTAATTAGTGCACTAATCACCTCATTTCTCATCAGGGCTCTATATAAAATGGTCATGACAAGAATAAAAAATAACAATAATAATGCACTAGTATTATATTATTATTATCATTTCTCGTTTTACAAACCTGGCTGGGAGTTGCAAGCTGAGCTCTCAGGTGTTCTCGCACCTATTTGTTTAGAAATCCTTCTAAATCCTGCGCTAGTATGTGTGCATGTGTGTCTCACCTTGCTGAAATGGTAAATGAAGCGTTAAATGAGCGGTAGTATTGCCATGACGTTTATTGTGTATGTGTGTGAGCACTGGGAATAAGGCCATCCCTCATACACACACACATGCTCACTCACTCGCATGGCAGTTCAACGATACCAAAATGATCATATGTTGACGGAAAGAAATAATATAAAAAAAATTCACATGGGTTTTGACCTCAAACGAACTTGCTCACGTTACATGACTTAGTTACGTTTTTGACACGCTAAGCAAGGAATCAAGCCCATCATGGCGTACTGTAACAGGTAAATAATCAACGCGCATGGTGTACTGTAACAGGTAAATAATCAACAGCGCACCCAGCGTGTCTAGGGTGTTTTATTCCGCTTCCACCGCAGGCGTTACAATGTTCTGTATAATGTATCTGTTTCTAGTTACATTAAAGGCTGTGTTCTTTGAAGCAGGTTCGTTCCTGGTTCTCGCAGCTACGTGTAAAGCACGCTTAGTGCCTCTCCTTACAAAAAGCTCTGTCGTATCAACAACAAAAGTTTACGCAGAGCGTCCCTGCAAATGAGTTGTCGCTATAGAAACCATGCAGCACGTTAATATGACCCTGCGCTAAAACTAATCAACACCTTTTAAATTGAGAATTGAGGTTTGCTCGGGTTATTTGACAGAATGTAAGGTTAAAGGAAGTAGAACAAAAATGGCCGACTTGTGTATCATGATGATGATGATGATATCTTACGCCAATTTATTTCTATCAAGATAGAACGTATACAAAGCTCCGGCGCCAGATCCTCCCAGCGAGAAGTGACGTCCCTGCCTCGAGAGAGATATCCATCACAGGTTATTTTTACCTCGTTCCAGCCTCAGATATCAGGTGAATCCGGACGTGTTTCGGGCTGCCGTGTTGCACAACGTCGCGCTCGCGGTATAAAGCCGTCAGGAATCTGATTAAAGAACGAGTGCGGCGAAAACGGGACACTTTGTCTTTTTTTTCTTTTTCCTCAGTGGTGTGTGTGTGTGTTTTGTGCAGGCTTTATTTTTGTTGGACTCGTCTTTCTTTCCAGAGTTCAGGGTAGGTGAGTGCAAATCTACAAACAATCCTCCAAACAAGATCCTGAAAAAGCTTCCTCCGAGTGAGGGAGTGAATGAGTGAGTGAACAGCGAGGGAGTGCGTAGGGCTCACTCAGCGGGGCTTAAAATCACGACGGGCCCCTGTGCTCCAGCACTGGCATTGCACTGCCTCGCTGGGTAAGAGCCTGTGATGTCAGCCATTTTAGGTTGGACCGTACAGCGCGTGGTGTGCCGCCATTTTTCCCCCTCCTTTCATCCTCATTTCTCTCTGTCTCTCTTTTTTTTTTTCCTCTTCCTTCCTTCCAAAACTGAGGTTTAACACCGTGGGTGCTGGGAAGAGCAGATTCTCTTCCCAGACTGAAGATCAGTGATTCGGTCTGATCACCACGGCCCGACGTTAATCAGGACCTTTGAACCGGCGTTAGGTGCGGTGTTCCTGACGATCTTCTCTTCTGGGAGCTTTTACACCGCCGCGCTCGCTCATTGAAAAGCAAATGAAGGCGTCAGTGAAAGGAAACAGGGGCGCAATGATTATTTTATTTTACTTTTTTTTTACCTCAAATGAAGTGATTAAAAATAAAGTGTTTAGTTTTTAGGTAGTTTTCACTTGAAAGCTCAGAAAGATAAAACAAAATAAAATTGTGGATGGAATGAGGCCACACGCTTTTGTGCAAGCATGTGAACTCTGTTCAGGCTGGTGAGGGGAAGAAAAAATAAAACGTGAGGTGCTTAAACAGGACGATCATCAACAATAAGTTTGTAGACCAGCACGGCTAGAGCCACACCTCGGAGACATGGACACCGCGCTGAAATAGGAGCAGGGACAGGACTCTGAGCTCACAGGAGCGTGAGGAAAAAACAAGCCAGTGAGAGCCAGGAACGTGATGGTGTGTGTGTGAGCGAGAGAGGGAGGGAGAGAGACGAAAAGAAACGGGAGAGGGAGAGTCTGGGGGGTTGAGGGTGGCCCGTTGCCATAGGGACAGTAACACACCAGTGGCGTAGTCGACCTGTCTCCCTGCAGACTGGGCCGAACTTGTTGGAGAGAGCGAAGCGAAGGTGGGGGAAGGGAACGAGTCAGCCGTCGTCTTCTTCGTCGTCTTTTTTTTTTGGGGGGGGGGGGGGTGTTTTCACGCTCTTGGTCTAACGGACACATGGACACACGCACACACATACACAGTCGGACAACCTTAAACCTGTCAGTCTGTCCATCTGTGCGTCTGGCCTGTAGATCTCCGATGAACGCTTTCTAAAATAGATCAGCGGGGTAACAGAGGGAACGGAGTCACGTGGCTCGGGTCAGCATGGCGCTTGGGAGATGTGCGAGACATGACTGGGCCTATTTGGGGACAGGCGGCGTGGCTACATACAAAAAGGTCTTCTTACGTTTGTCACCTTGTGGTTTTTAGGAGAACATAGGACAGAATTTGTAACTCGCCCAGACATAGGTGGGACGGTCTGGTGGTGGTGGTGGTGGTGGGGGGGGGGGGACATGTGATGGGATGTGATACGTTGTATTTATACGATCAGAAACAATGTGATTCAAACTAATGATACGAACTACGGGGGGGTACCTTTTTTCGGCAGAGACTTTAGCGTAAGGGTTTTATGCTGCATTTAAAATGAGACATGAGTTAAGACACACACACACACACACGTCTGTAATTTCCAGTAAAGCCCGGTACCTGTGTGTGTGTGTGTGTGTGGTAGATTTTGTTAAACAAGCAGCATGGTTCTCAGGTTGGCTGCCGGCTGAACGGACCAAGGCGGAACATTCCAGAGACTTCGCGCTGTGCCAGAGAGGAGGAGGAGAAAGGGGGGAGAAGAAGAAGGGAGGGAGTGACAGAGACCGAAAGAGAGAGATAGAGAGAGCGTGAGATTGTTTGACTGGGGGTAGGTGGGTGTGGCGAGAGGGTTTTTTTTTTTTTTGAAGGGGGGGCATCGGGTGCTGAAAATTCCTCACAGGAACACCTCAGCGCTTCCTCTGCCCGGTGACAGTTAACAACCCCCGCTAACACACACACACACACACACTCCGGTTCCCCCAGCCCGAGCCGATCCGCCCAACCCCCCACTCCGCCGTTCCTCCTCCCTCAGGGCTCAACCCGAGTGATCGACGGTAGGCTCTGCCCACGCCGCAACCCCCTTTTGTGTCGGTCATGTGACCCTGCAGGCTTGGCAAGGCCATGCCCTGTCATGCAGAACTGAGCGGCAGCGAGGCCCAAAATCTCGGGCATTTCCATCTCCCGAGTAAAGAAAGTAAAAGGCTCGTCTGCTTCCGTCGTAACGGATCCCGGGCCTCCCTCCGCTCGTTTCTTAAGCCGCGCGGATTGTAACTCAGCCGAAAGAGGATTACAGAACGAAAATCCGCAGGCTGGTTCGTTCTAGAAATAACTCTGAGCGGTCACGTGTTACACGGTCCATTTCTTGATCTGTATCTGGTAGAAATGGCGTCTGTTTGATCTGGAAAACTCCAGCTTCTTTCGCCATCATCCGAGAGACAGTTTCGATGAATTAGCAAGAATTACTCGTGTAACCACCTGACAGTCCTGATCAATCACTTGTAATGACAGTCTGAGTCCAGACATTAAAGTCGGGCAAAAAGCATTTAAAATAGATGACTACACACAGTCGGAGTGTTTCACCGGAGTACGCGTGATGTCTTGTAGCGAAACGTGTCCCTGAGACGAGCTCCATCTTTGAAGAGTTTCAACCCTTCATAAAGATTTATTCGTTTGTGCAAACTAATTAGAGTGAATCATTTCCAAAACATCCTGTCAGTCCTTTATATAGCTATGAGTTATATATCACTTATAAGTCGAGTTTCTTCCTGTTGTTCGGTCAAGACGTTTCTCCATTCGTATAAACGTCTATGTTCGAAAGGCGAGGAGTCCTGCAGCGGCGACCTTCGCTTACTTCATCTGGCCCACATGTCGGAGTGGAATTACGATTATCCAGATGCTCATCCAGAACGCAGCCACAACTCGCACCGTATGTTTGCCGAGCTGAATTCCAAACACGTATTTGTTTCATTTGGGTCATTTCTTTCTTTTTTATTTTTTGGGTTAGGGAAACAAGAGCGCAGTTTCCTTTACCACATCTTGCCTAATCTTAAGCATGTCAGCTACAAGTCTTTCTGCTGTCTAAACGCTAGAGAATCCGTCGCTATGATGTATGTTTCAGAAATGATTCATGTATGACATGTAAGCTAATGTTCTCCTTTTTACTGCGTGATGAGTATGTTCGTAAATGTTCATGTTCCAGTAATCAATATCATCATCATGCTTTAATATGTAATATTAAAAGTTTACCCGTAGCATTTACGTGTTTTGTCACATCGTACAAGAGACACGCGGGGGGGGGGTGTTATATAAAATTGCTAAGAAAGTTCACGTGGGAAAAGTCAGTCTAGCTGTATGATGTAAAATGAGTTGTAATTTAATTCTGTGTGTTGAACTTGTCAGTGTGTGTGAATGTGAATCTCCTCAACAGCCAATAGCGTGCTGCTATCCCATAATAAAAGGTTTTTTAAAACTTAACATTTAATAAAAAAAAATGTAACCAACCTGGCTGATCCTGATCGGTTTATACTGACTCAAAAAATAGTTTTTGTAGACTTTCATAGAGTAGGGACAGGAATCACTAGAGATGTATTATTTTTTTATTATTCGTTTTCATTTATGTTTAACGCACACACACCTCAGGCAATACAAAACACAATTCCCATGCAAATATCACACCTAAGGGCAGAATGATAGGCTAAGTTGAAATTGACCTTATATTAAGAGGTGGAGAGAGCTAAATGCCGTTAATTCGTGCTACTGGTCACAGCATCGCGGTATCCGATAGTCTGCGTACTTTTGGCTGTACCCGAGTGTGTGAAATTAAAATCAGTTAACTGCATGCAAAACGTGAGTAACGTTTTTTTTTATTATTATTTTTTTAATGAAAAACAAGCGTTTTGCATTTCTGTCCCTTCACCCGAGGGAAGAGCAGCAGGTCGGATGAATCCGTTTAACTTTTCAGGTCAATCATAATGAAGTTTTCTATTCTTTATCGCTATTTTATTTTAATTCTGTACTGATAATTATACAATCTCACATTCACTCAGGATTATATAATCTACAGCACGGCCCAGAACTCTGTATCCAGAGGCCAAGAGGTGTCTAAAGCCTCGTTTACACTGCAGATCTCAATACCCAATTCTGATTTGTTGCCTATATGTGACTTTTTTTTTTGGACCGTCTGTTTACACGTTCTTTCAACTATGACCCATATCCGATTTAAGTGTTTACACTTGCCATACCATCTGAAACATCGCGCATACTTAAAGGGAGGTTCAAAGGCGGAATATGTTTGATGCTACCTCTGCGATATATGCAAAGTTTGCGAAACGTCACTATGGTTTTGAAACAGAGGAGGAGGGGGAAAAACACCATAACTGCAGCCTGTGCAAATGCTTCATTTATTAAATACTGATTTCTTAATGTTATTTAGCCTAAATAAGCATTAACACAAGGCGGGGGCTTTTTCTTCTTCCATGTCGCCTGCGAGGTTATGATCCCACACGCGCTTCCACCGGAGAATAACATTACAGAACACAATGCCTCAGAAAACACGATTTGTCTGTTTACACGACCATAACATTAGCACGTATCTGATTTATTTCCACATATAAAGGAGGCGTGAAACTGATCTCGAAATATCGGAATGCATGCGTTTTTTTTCTGTTTACATGGACATAAAACATATCCGATATGTCGCATATGAGCAAAAAATCAGATGGGTCACATTAAACTGACAGTATAAACTGGAGCTTAATAGAATAAATGACTTAGATTTGCAGAGTCGGACCTGGGTCCATCCTATGCGTGGTCATGTGACATAGAACAGGTAGATCAGAATTTGTAAGACTTTTTGCCTCTGGCCATGCGTAGAGCGTTTACTGATGTCACCAGCGCAAGGATTTAACAGCAGAGCTAGCAATAGCTAACACGAGCCGTCTGGCTTACTTCTATTGTTAGATTTGAAGGACTCTGGATGTGAAATAAAAATATTAAAAATAAATAAAATGAAAAACGTCTGAGCATACAAGCATGCGGTTCTCCGGATGTTTAGGCTTGAAACAAGCTTCAAGCACCTGGGCAGGTGTTCATGTCAAGCGCTGGCTAGCTACAAAAATTAGCTAACTAACTCAAAAGGATAAGTGTTTATCACCATGGAGCTATACCACCACCTGTTCGCAATGTGTTTGGACAGGTTTGGCGGGAAACGCTTCAACGTGTTCATGCCAATGTGTTAGTTTTATTGCTGGAGTGCTCTGCGTAAGCGAAACACACCATGCCTTAAAAAATCTATTAAATCAGCAACTAATTCTGTGTCGATTTTAGTCAACGTTAAGTCGTATTCGTTGGGCTCCTGGTTACTAATGTGTACTGACTTGCGTTGAGTATCAGAGTAACACTGGCCATGGCACCGATCCCGTACCCAGCACTGGTACTGAACTGATATCAGACAGATAAACAAAAAATGTAGATAGGATTGTGTGTACAGAAAGATGTTTTGATTTTAGGAGTTTAACTGCAGAATGCTTCGGTTTATAAAACATTTTAAAACAGATTTTAAAGAGCATTAGCAGACGAGTAGCGATGCTGGCTTAATGTGAGAATAGTTTAAAGCACACCACCTGTAGGATTACAGAGGAAATGCCATAGTTCACCACCTCAAATACAACATGTATAAATTAGAAATTAATTAAAAAAAAATTATTTTGGAAAAATTATGTTCTATCATGAAACATATAGTGTTCTAGTAGAATCGTCTTTGAGTAGCATAATAAATTTTGTCATATTGTCCACCACTACCATTTACAGCTTAGCTTCGAAAGGTAAACCTCTCGCGTAACTTCATGATGATTAAATTAAGGTGAATGATAAATCTGTAATACAAACAGTTTTCTTACACCTTTAATTTATTTTAGCGGACAAGGAGCATGTTGTGTTTCAATTACATACACGCACACAGACAACTCGCGTCCGATTTCAATATTGAACAAACAAAGGTTTCCAGGGCTGTTATACCTTTATTTAAAGGCTTCATCCTCCTCGTTCAGTCACATAGAAATTTGGGTTACTCTATAATACTGTGCTTTATGCGTATTATTAAATGTTCCCCATCTTAATATTTTTTTAACAAGTTAACACAGGTCTCGGAGCTCCACCTAATTGTGTCTTAATGCCCCAGCTAAAATACCCCTTTAGAAAATGCACTTTTCCTCTAAAGCACACTGTCTATGTAAATGCGCTCTGGCTGAGACCCGACCCCTGCAGAGAGCACCAGAGCTGAGCGGCTCTTCCTATATGAGGTCACATTAGGAGGAAAAGCAGGGCCTGTGTATTTTTTTTTTTTTTTTTGTGGCTTGTCTGTGCACCCTGGAGACACATCTAAATGTCCAAACATGACTAAATATTAAATTTTGTCTAATAGACTCTCTTTAATGAAAAAATACTGGTCTGGAAAGAATCATAGCCACCATTGTCTTGTATTTGTTGTTCATACAGTGAACCCATACAGGTAATTCAGCCAACATTTAAACATAATTACTATCAGTGATAATTAAGATTAAAGACCTCATCCTGGATTAAACATAAGCACTTTGTTTAAAGTGCTTTACTATTAGGTGGCTGAAAGATAAAAAAAATAAATAAAGCAATAAGGTCTGCTGGTCTGTCCTTTCAGCTCATTGTATAACTTAAATTAGTCAAGTATAAGCTCTTCAGACTTTGTGCTTGAGTGATTAGCGAGATACAGTCCTTTTTTAGGTTTTCATTTTGTATTGGGAAAGTGGGAACAATGGGAAGGAGGCGGAGGGCGAAGAGGAGGAGGGAACTGGCCAGTTGCAAGCACTCGAAAAACTCAAAGAGGCCGTAAAAGGTTCTGGTGTGTCTAATTTGAAGCTGTTTACACTGCTTAAAACAATATCTGATCTGAGCCAGAAGCTGGAACAAAACTGGAATAGATTGGTAGCTCTGTTCATGACTCTTTTAATAATAAAAAACTAATTAAATATCACTTGGGTCTTTATTTATAGTTGTTTTTTTCTTCTTCACAGGCCAGTTTTGGGATGCCTTAAACACAATCCTGACATGCCCATAAAAGAGTAGGAGTACTCGTCGTGGGCTAATGGTCATGTTCCACACCAGCTTCCTCTCCATGGACAGTTTATAGAAGTGGACCCCTGGTTATATAGAGGCATTTTGGCAGAGCGACCATATCAAGAACCATGGCTAGCAAGAGGAAGTCCACGATTCCCTGCATGATTCCTTTAAAAACCATGCATCTACAGGATGATCTTGAGCAGGGCGCATTGTCTCCCGCTGCCAAGGAAATTGGTTTCTCCCACAAAGTGGAGCAAGGCGAAAAAGCCTTCCACGGTTTATGTGAATCGTCAGGGCAAGATGGTAGTAATGCCCAAAAGGATAATGGCACTTACACCTGCAGGCCATGTAACTTTGAAACACATGACCTGAATCTCTTCCTCGATCACGTCTACAGCGGGCATCCTGAGTTTCGCACTGACCCTTGCTTTTTCTGTGTAGACTGTGGGGTGAGTGCGGCAAAATTCGAAGGCCTTGCTTTGCACAACGCCCGAGTGCACCCTAGTACCGTCACCACTACACTACAGCTAAAGAGGAAGGACAGAAAAGTCACTGTGGAGCAGAGCGTCATCGCTGGTCCTGGTGAAAGCACTAGCTATAAGGAATCGGAGATCTCCATTACAAAGACGCCCATTATGAAAATGCTCAAAGGGAAATCGGAGCCTAAGAGGATTGCCGTTTCTCATCCAGGCGCAGATGAATCTACAACTGTGAAGCAAGCTGAGACGGCCGATTCTCCAGTAGTATCAGTCACCCACGTTCCTACAATCGTGCACAACGGCGCGGCAAGCAAAGTCACTTTGCCGTCCGCAATACAGATAGTAAATGGCTCCGGAGCCCTTCCTATGCTCAAAACGGCCATCACCCAAGTTGTTTCTGTAGTACAGAACAGAAGCGTCAACCAGCAGTCATCTTCGGCGTCTTTATCAACTTCAACTTCTTCCACTTCAAGCTCCAAAAACTTACCAAAGGTGATGATTCCTCTAAGCAGCATTCCCACCTACAATGCGTCCATGGACAACAGCAGCTTCCTAAAAACGTCCTTCAGCAAGTTTCCGTACCCAACCAAGGCCGAATTGTGCTATCTCACTGTAGTTACCAAGTATCCCGAAGAGCAGATCAAAATCTGGTTTACCGCACAGAGGCTTAAGCAAGGAATTAGCTGGTCACCAGAGGAGATAGAGGACGCCCGCAGGAAGATGTTCAACACCATCATACAGACAGCGCCTCCTGCTAGTCAACATCGTCAGACTCAGCATAGCACCTCTCAGCAAACCATTACAGTCCTTCCGGCATCCTTGGGTACATCCAGCATCCCTCACATTTTACAAGGCAGCCTGGTCAGTCAAGGAGGCGTGATCGTCACACAGCCCATGATTAGTAATGGGATACAGGTCAGCAGCGCCCCTGTTGCCCTGGCTGTAACACCCAAGCCCCAGGCTGCTGCCAAGCCCACGATGCAGGCGAAGCCTGCTGCTGCCCTGGTGGCTGATAAGGGGCTAAACATGGTGGTGGGCAGTGTTGGAAGCAGCAATAGTGGAAATAACACCATCATTAGTAGCAGTAGCATCACTGGAGGCAGCGGTAATGGCGGCAGCAGCACAAGCAGTATTATTAGTAGTGTTAGCACAAACAGCAGTAGTGCAAGTAATCACACCAGTGTAATCAGCATGGGCATCAGCAGCAACGGTAAAATAAAAAGCAACAACAATAAGGTCAGCACATCTAGCACTAATGGCAGAAGCAGTACACCTAGCAACAACAATAGCAAGACGGTTAACGAGAACAAAAACAGCACTACCGTTAAAAATACCGTAGCAAAAAGTAGCGCTGATATTAAAGACAGCACTGATACTAAAGGAAACACTAATGAAAGCAAGAGCAGCCGAAGCAATAGCCCCTGTGTTACAGCCAGCTCCAGTCCCACTCCCACAACCACCAGTGATGGCACCCCGAGTAAGTCCGATTCCCCGTCACCAGCATCTGCTAACTCTCGCACTCTCCCCTCCACTAGCTTCCTGGATCCCAGCTTTTATAAAGCCAAAAAGTCTCAGGAACAGCTGTCTGCCTTAAAGGAGAGCTTCGTCATCAGCCAATTCCCCAGTCAAGAGGAGGTGGACAGGCTTATAAGTCTGACTGGTCTAACAGTTCGTGAGGTACGGAAGTGGTTTAGTGATCGTCGCTACCATTTTCGCAATCACAAGGGCTCAAAATCAAGCACCAGTGGTCAAACATCAACAGCCACTAGTTCTTTAGTGTCCGGTGTCTCTGGTGATAGTGGAGACAATGTCGTGTCATTGGAAAGGCCTAGAACTCCTCAGCAGGTACCACTGAGTCCTTCAAGGCAACAACAGACGACGCCACCAACGCCTACGCGACGTCACCCTCGGCCCCCGTCCCCAGACTTTACAGCAATAAGGTACAAAGAAAGGGAGCCCCACCAGGTCCGAGCCCTCGAGGCGAGCTTCGCCCAAGATCCTGATCCATCCGAAGAAGAGGTGGACAGGTTACGCGCAGAAACCAAGATGACTCGACGTGAGATCCATGGCTGGTTTGCTGAGCGGCGGAAGAGAGTGGCAGCTGAGAAAAAGAAAGAGGAGTTGGAACGTGCAGAGCAGGAGGAAGATGATGATGATGACGAGGACAATGAAGTTGTTGTGGGTGAAAAGGATAAACAAGAGTTGGCAGAAGAAAAACACGACGATGAGGAATCATCAGAAACAAACCAGCAAGTCAAGGAGGATATGTCAGGAACTGCTCCGAAGGTTAACCCGATAAAGATCAATCTCAAAATGCTGAAAGTCACCGAAGCCAATGGAAAAGGTGAAATGGAAGGTAGTCCACAACCAGAGATGACTAAAGTGCCTTCTCCTGTCTCTCAGACTTCCACCCCACCACCACCACCACTGCCACCACCACCATCTCAAACATCAAACAGAGGAAAGAAGACACCAGAACAGCTCCATCTACTTAAACAGGCGTTTGCTCGCACCCACTGGCCCAGCAGCCCCCAGTACAACGAGTTAATCGCCAAAACTGGACTGCCGCGCCCAGAGGTGGTGCGCTGGTTCGGGGACTGTCGATACGTCCTAAAGAACGGCCAGCTTAAGTGGCTCGAAAGCTACCAGTCAATCGTAGATGAGGAGGACTTCCAGAAAGGCAACATCACTATTCTCCAGGAACATTTGAACCTCTATGGAAATCTGGTGGAGAACCAGCTGGAGGAGATGGCCAAGTCCAGTGGATTGAGCGAGGACTTGGTCAGGAAATGGTTTGCAAAACAAACAAAAGCACACCCGCTGTCCGAGGACAGGAAGTCTGAGGACGTGGAACTTCCGCCCTGCACAACCAAAGGCAAAGCCGCCTTAAAGTCACTTCAGCAAGATGATGAAGACGAGAAAGGGGAACCGATGGAGCTGACAGCGACTGACCTTAGTAAAGATCAGACCCCGAAGAAGATAACTGGAGAAGATGTATCTACCAGCGATGAGCCAGGTAAGCAGATTTTGGTCATGATTGGATTTCAAAAGAATGCCTAAAGAAATGTCTTTGGATTGTTTTGTTTTTTTCCACAATAAAGCTAAATATACATGTATAAGCAATTAATATTTACCCAACTTTAGCCTAGTTATATCTACTTGTCTCTATGGAAAAAGGTCACAAAAATAGTTATATTTCTGTTATAATAAATAAAAGTAGTTTAATTTATCTTCATTTATGGATTTGTATATGTTCACTTCAGGGATAATTATATATAAATGTAGTTATAATACACATTTTTTATACAAGTACCATAGATTAATTGGCAGATTAAACCACTAACCCTGGAATATGGCGTGTGCCATCAGTAAAAAAAAAAAAAACCCTCTATAGATGTGATAACCTGATGATTAAGTACATTCAGGTGGTCAGCTGACTTCATTTTATTTGCCCCATAACGTTACTGAGTCTAGACCTGAGCAACTGATCAACTCCAGATCATAACACTGTCTCCAGAGGCTTGTACACTATGCATGATGGGAGCATCTTTTCATGCGCTTGCCTTCTTACCCTGACACGCTCATCACTCTGGTGTAGGGTCAGTCTGGACTCATCAGGTCACATGACCTTTTTCCATCGTTCCAAAGTCCAGTCTTTATGCTCCCTAGTAAACTGAAGTCTTTTTCCTGATGAGTCTCAATAACAAGTGGTTTTCTTAGGGACACACAGCTGTTCAGTCCAAATCCTGAGAGTTCTCCTCACGTTGTGTTTGTGTTGGATAGATCTTATCCCAATTCCAGTCATTTCAGTTTCCTTAGTTGTCGTCTTTGCTTGATGCAGGACACTTAATTGAGCGCTTTTTGAAATGGTGACTTTCTTTCAGCCAGGCAGTGTGTGTGTAATACTATATATATATATATATATAAAATCCTTTTTTTTCTCTCTTTTCTACAGCGCTATCTTTAGATTCAAATGAAAATAACGGGCGGCATAAAAAAGTTTTTATTTTAGATCTAAGTTTGGTTTTATTAAAAAATTGGAAAATGCATTGCGTTAGGAAAGGCAAGTCAAAAATTACATTATGTACACGCATCAGGATTTAAAAGGTGCTCAGAGCGTATACAGTGTGTGATGGACACGACCCGCTGCTGGTAGAAACACTGAATTCAATAAAACATTATAGCTTTTAATGTCTCAAACCAAACCTGATCTGGATGAAATCATTTTAGATTTTTTTTCTCATACATAAAATCTAAGTATGTGACGCAACACATACTTAAGTGGTGAGTAAAACCTGGAAGCACACACACACCTCATCAGAAAGTCTTATCCATTTCCATCACTGAGATCCTGAGTGTTTATTAAAGGAAATTAGGCTCTTTGGCTTACGCAATCAAGTGTCGATAATACTAATGGAAAAAATCTTGTGTGTGAAAAACATGATTTAATCATCGGAAGCACAAAAATGCCCAGACTGTAGGCTTAAACAGAATACCACATGCTCAGTTTTCATGCCCTTTTTTTCCACCAAAGCGGGTCCGGAGCCAGTTCAGAGCCGTGCCCGATCTCGACCAGTTCTTTGTTTTCAGACAAAGTGTTGGTTCCATTCCAAGGGCCTGTAGAGGGCTGATTGGCCGAGCTCTCTCAGCGGGGTGGGATGGGAGGCACATAGCGCTCTCAATCAATCACAGCTCTATAGCCAATCACGAGCGTCTGTGAGCTCACGCAAGTGGATAGCGCTGTGCGCGAGTGAGCAGTTCAAAAGATGCGGTCAGTGACGTCATGCGGTTTGGCGGAAACACGTGATAGTCTTTGGTCCTCCCTGGCTGACTCGTAGTTGTAGCCTTAATGTAGGAGCCCCCTAGTGACAAGGAGGAATCGGAAACTACTAAATTAGGGGGAAAAAAAATCAGAAAAAAAAGTGTTGTTTCCATGGCGGCACCAACACTTTGGTGGGCTAGAACAAAGAACCGTTTATGTCGCGGGCCGGGGGCGGGATTATCGTAGCCAAATAAATGTTTGTGATCGCCGTCTTTTAAATATGCAATGGGCAGCTCAAATGCTTTCTAGTAATAATAAGGACAGGAGAACTGCCTTAAAGCCATGGTGAAGTTCACCATTGTTGGGTTTGCAGCTAGCATTTTTTTGCCACTAGAAAAGTAGAGTCGTCTCTACACAGTGACGTAATGACGGCATGGAAAAACAAAGCCAGTGCATAGGAGGTTTATGGCATAGGAGGTTCGCTATTGAACCGACACAACTAGGACCAGACATGAACTCTCACCTGGCTCACTTTAATGTAAAAGGGGACAAAAGTTTGACTCTGAACTGATGCTTAATGTCAAAGACGCTTACAGAGGATTTTTTTTAAACATTTCTAGTTAAAATTATTTTATCAGCAATGTTACTACAATAAAAGCGTTTAAGAATGAGATCTGAAACTCTGTAGACATTTAAGTTATGATGTACGTGTGTGTGTAAATGCCTTTGAGAATGCCGATGCGTAATCCTGTCGCTTGTTTAGTAATAAACGTCTGTTCTGATTGTTTTTCAGAGTGTGATGAGTAGAGCGGCCGTGTGCGGGACCATGAGCCAGCCAGTGAGCGAGCAAGTGTGCGTACGTGCGTGTGTGAGAGAGAGTGACAGACACGTCTCGCTGTAGGATGTCCACCACAGGAGGCCTTTTTACTGTAGATCGCTGAAGAATCCAGCACTCGATGTGACGTCCTTGTGTATTTTATTTTTTTTTACCCAACAAAATGTGTCATGAGATTCTTTTTATCACTACGCCCCGTTTTTTTTTTTTTTTTTTTTAAATTGAGCGAGAGGGACTATTCAGGTCTAAGGAGACCGGAAAGAGGACGGAGTGACGGATCGTACGGACGTGTGCTAACGGGGCACAGAAGTCATCCGTGTAGGTTTGCGGTACGTTGAATGATTCATGCTGCACAGCTGGACAGAATTTTTTTTTTTTAAGAAAAAAAAAAAGAAATTAAAAAAACAAATCATGAACACCTAGGAGACGTTTATCCGTATTCTGTAGTTCAATTGCCTTTGTGTACATTTTCCTGACAGCAAGTAATAAAAAAAGACGAAGAGGAGGAAGAAAAAAGAAGAAAAACCATCATGATTGTTTAAAGTGTTTCAGCGTTATGAATACTCTTTAGGGTTGTATAATTTTTACAGATATTTGCAGAATAAATACATTTAAAAACTTGTGTGTTTCATATTTTTTTTAAAGTACAATTAAACACAAAAGCCATCCTTGTTGAATACTTTATTTAATCAGGCTTGAATATGTTCCATATGAAAGGCAAAATTAAAATGTTTCCCCCTCCGTTCCCCATCTCAATATAATATAATATAGCGTAGGCACATTACAGAAAAAAGGCTTCGTTTTGTAAATAAGAGCATCGTCGTAACAAAATGTCTGAAATGAAGCATACATGTCCGTCTGTCAGTAATGTATAAATATGTATATATACTGTATGTACACACTCTCACGTCAGAGCAGATGCCTGGAGCGAGAGAGAGATGCAGGGAGAGATTTACACAGCGCAGAAGTTTAGATCAGAAACTACAAAGAAAATAACAGTGGGGTTAAAAAAAAAAAAAACTCTTTCTCCCTTAAACTCATCCACCTCAAGATCAGACAGGAAGTGGAACGTTTCTTGTTCCTGTTTCAGCTGAAGATCAGGATTACGCAACAACCCGGAGCTCAAAACACGAACAGAATCTCACGTGAAGAACAACATCATTATAACGAACTTCCTGTTTCCTGATTACTCTTAAACAAACCGTATAGAACCAAAGCCCCGCCTCCTTTCCTGCTCATTGATTAAGAAGGAATAATAATAATAAACAGCAGCGTTTTAAACTTAACCCAATCCCATCGTTCCGAGTGCTTGCGCTCGTGTTACTGAATTCGCTCGGAAATATAGCGAGCGCGGATAGTTTACAGTGTCGCGCTCCATTTGGTCCTCGGTAAAAAAATAATAATAATGCCTCACTAAAATGATTAAAGCGGCAATCAGTGTATTTTGTACAACATAATGTTTCACAGTCCTGGAAAATCCTTAACACATCAAAAATGCGTGAACCCGAGTCAGGATTTACATTCTGTCGCTAATCTTAGTGGAATAAATTATGAATACACACGCTAACGAGCTGTGGTTTAAAGGAGCAGTGTGTGATTTTTTTTACAGCCCTGTAGTGCCTGCGAGGTGAGCGATGCTTGAAATGACAACGTGAGGAAATGAGAACTGTTCGTTTTGCTACAAGAAACTAGATGTAACGTTGCAGTGAGGGTGAAAGGGGCGGAGCTAATTTCAGGGTCAGGAAGATGAACAGTTTATGATTACGAGGTTAAAGGTGCAGTTTGTAACTTTGGAGAGCGTGTATGGGCACAAAATGGGAAATCAAATATATATTTATTTTTATCAGTCCCGTGTGAACAGGAAACGAAAAAACTGAGCTGAGATGAATAAAGTTTTTGTTCACATGACGTTTAAAAATGAAACGTGAGCAGATTCCCAACGAAGTGACGTAAAACAACAACGTGGTTTCCTTTCTAACGTCCTGGTCCCTTTAAGTTGGTTAAAAAAAAAAAAAACAATCATAAGGATACATAAAAATAAAGATGATGCGTACAGAATGAAAAAAAAAATTAAAAGCCTCTGCCTGGTCCCATTTTTCTGAAGCCTGCCAGAATAATAATAATAAAAAAAAAAAATCAGGCCGGGGTTGCTTCTTCCTGAGCTCTCGGTTTTTACGGCTGCCGGGATTTCCGCTCGACTGGAGGAAAGAAAAAAAAAAAAAAGGAAAAGAGGAAAAGAAAGGAAAACATGATGGGGGGGGGGGGGGTGAACGCTTCAGTCTAATGGAAGAGGAGAGCACGAAAAAGAAAATAGAAGAAGAAGAAGCCAAGCCCTTGTGTTAGACACGTAAAAAAAAAAAAAAAAAAGAGAAAAAGGGAGATCACATTATGGAAGTTAAAAATTGGCGTTTAAATAAACGACACACAGGGAGGAGGAGGAGGAGGAGCTCTTTGAGAGCGGATCAGCTGCAGCTGTTCTCCGGTACACAGCAGAGCCAGAATAAATATTATATATTTATATATTTAAATTTTATGTATATATATATATATATATATATATATATATTTCTGTATAACCAGAGAGAGAAAGAGAGCTGAAAGGGAAAGAAAATAAAAGTAGTTTTAAAGAGAGTCCCGTCCCAGGTGTCGACGTTTCTTCAGTCCTTCATGCTACTGAACATCCCGCGCATGCACACGTCGCTCAGACGGTGTCTCGTTACGCCACGTGACCCTGGCACGTCCCTCCCACCGTCTTCATCTCACACAGAGAGAGAGGTGGGAGTTCTGCCTGAAATGTAGGCCATAAGCGCTGGCGACATCGTTTCCATAGAAACAGGTTTCACAGCAGTCCATGACATCATCAGCACTTGAGCCGGACCCTGGGTGGCAATGTGTCTGTGTGTGTGTGTGTGGGTGTGTGTGTGTGGGTGTGTGTGTGTATGTGTGTGTGTGTGTAGTGTAGAACAGCTACACACGATTGTCTCCGCTGACTCGGGGTCTTCGGATCGCATTTCTGCAGGAAAAAGGAAACATTATCATTGTCATCATTAATGAAGAAATTAATGACAGTGTTGTGGCTTCATGGGAAAATAATCAACAGCAGGATGGTGTGATGGAGGGGACGTCCTGTAACCACCGAGGAGTTGATTGTTTTCCTGTAACCGTGTCTCGAAAGTGTTGCATAGGTTTATATTAATATACACTCGGTTTTATGCTAACAGTCTATTCACTGTCGTGTGTGTGTGTGGTGGATGTTCGGGAGCCTCCAGTGTCAGAGGAAGTGAGAAGTGGGGCGTATAAGCCACACACATACCTGGACCTGTTGTGTGGGTCCATGTCCAGCAGAACGTCCTGCGACACCCTGAAGTCTTCCAGAGGAGACTGGTATCGCGACTCGAACGAGCCCTCGCGGCCCCGATACCCCAGAGCCTGAGCTGGGGACGAGGGCATAGGGGAAATGGAGGACAGGGACGACAGGGAGGACACGCTGTCCCCTAAACGCTCCCTCCCTGCCGTTATCACACCCATCGCCCCGAGGAATGGACTCAACATTTCTCCATTCTCAAGCTAGAGAGAGAGATGAATAAAGGCTGTTTTAGAAATAAATAAAAATCAAGTTTAGAGAGAAATTCTTATAGAAATAGAAGAGGAGACAAAACAAACTAAGAAATAAAAGAATAGATAGAAGAATGGCAAGGAAAGAACAGAGACATTCATCTACAGGTCTGTATTTATTTAATCAAAAATTATCTATCCGTCTGTCCCATACGCTTATGCTTCTGTCTCGTTCTCTAAACGTGCCCGTCTCGTGCTTTACGTGTCTGGGCGTCTGCCTGTCTCACCCGTTCCTTATGCGTCTAGACGTCTACCCTAACTCTGTCTCTCCAGTTCCTAATGTGTCTGGACGTCTGCCTGTCTCTCTAATTCCTTATGAGAGACCAACAGACATGTACATTTAGAATGAGAGATAGGCAGGTGGTTTTTAACATGTTTGTGTGTGTGTGTGTGTGTGTGTGTGTGTGTGTGTGTGTGTGTGTGTGTGTGTGTGTGTGTGTGTGTTTGTGTGTGTATAAACTCACTCTTCCTCTGCTGATCTCCACGTGAACAAGCAGCGATGCTAACTCTAGATCCTCATTATAGCTGTTCTTCAGCGGCACAGCCCTGTAACCTGTACACACACACACACACACACACACACACACACACACATACCACGTACGTCATGCAAGGAACTGCATGCTAGCTCCTGATAAGTAGATTGCTGTTTCTAATCTTTTCTAATCTCTAATTTATAACAATTTGTAATCTATAGAAGTAAAAAAAGGTTTTGTCTGTACATTAGTTTAGAACTCGCTCTTTCAATGATCTTTACATTTCATACAATTAGAGCCCCTAAAACCAGCCTCAGGAAACAGAGACTCAGTCTGTCGGTCTGAATTTAACAGAATTTAACAAAACTTTGCCAGTCCTTCAGCATTTGGCTGATGTTTAACCTGCACCATAAATCCAGTAACAATGTTGAGGAGAGGTAAAGTTATAAGCAGTTTTGTGCCAGACTATAAACCTTAAGTTTTAATGGCGGACTGCATGCGTTAAACTATCTGTCTAGACTTTACTGAATCTCCTTCAGTCCTTAGATCTCTACCTGAAGTTTAACCTGCACCATCAGTGAATCTAAATGTGGAGTAAAAGTGATGTTATGAACAGTTATGTGTGGGATTTAATAATCTACTTTATAATAATCTACTAATGCGCTACTGTCTCAATGTAAACAAACACCTGCACCAATAGATATTAATTAGAAAAGATAAAGTGAATATTTTTACTGGGATTAGTTCATATTTTCACTTTGGCTGAAATAACAGCGCTGAAGTGGTATAAGTGAGTTTTAACACGCTGGAGTGGTTTTAAGACAAAACTTCATCTTTATCCTTTGATCTACTTTTTCCATTTCTCATCTGTGATTCACTCTCCGATTACCGAACAGGGAGTGTATTTGTCTGAGCACCAAAGAAGGACAACTTAGTGTAAACAAGGCGTAAGATACTCAACCTTACAGAATGGGATTTCTTTGTATTAATAAGTTAGACAGAGAGTTCTCTTTAACAGAGTTGACGCTAACAGTCAACGACGCGTACTAACGCTAGTATTTAATATGAAAATCTGACACATTTGTATATGTACAGTGTATAATGCCTTATGTTATAGTATATGTTACCATTTAATTATTTATAAAAATATTTTTAAATGAGTTACTGCTGTAATTTTATAATGATCTGGGATTTATTATAAATACTGTATACATTAAATCAATTAATTAAAGCAGGGAAAAAAATATAAATTAAAGCATGAGAAAAAATATGTGAACAACATTTCTAAAAAATAATAATAATAATAATAATTTTTTGAATAACAGGTACTGCGGTAAAACATGTCCAGGACCTCCTGCGTGACCTCTCACCTGTTTTGAGGCAGTTGATGGGGAAGGTGGCCTGAGCGAGAAAGTTCTGGTCATTGAACATGTCGATTTCGTAGACGACGAAGCGCAGGAAGGCGAACGTGGGGTTATAGAGGGTGAAGCGGAACGGCTTCCGCGGCCACGTGGGGTTCAGACCGTTATCCGCTGCAGGAGAGGGAATGAGGTCGTGAGAAATCCATCAAAACTTACACACACACACACACACAGCTACACTCCTCACTTACCCTCAGAGTCTGTCTTCTGCTTGTTACAGTCGTATTCTGCGCCACAAACCTCGATCTCGATCAGCGGACACACAATGCCCCGCCCGTGCTTCGGTAAGTGTCGCGCTCCCAACACCTGTAAATAAACAAATAAATAAATTAATTAATTAATTAAAAAAACAGCATACTTAATTTCTCTCAGAAATTTTCAGAGAAAAATTCACTTCAGCTCTAAAACATACATATTCATTCATTTACATCATCACCCTCATTAATATTAAGTTATGTAATCAGGTGTTTCTTCTTGTTTTTCCTAAAACCTGCAGACCTTGAAACTAATCTCTCTTCACAATTTATACTTTTAATCAATTTTTTTTTCCCTTTCTGAGGCCTCTCTTATAAGCCTTTGGTCTTACTGTATTTTATTATATGATTTTATTTGCATTAAATATTATTTCACTGTGCAGCCAAGATAAATTATACAGTATAAAAACACCTACAACATACTTTTATATAATACATAAAATTAAATATCGTATTATTGTAAAACGTACATTTTCTCTTTTTAATTCTGATTATTAAATTCAAACAATGTGAATAAGAATGCAACAAGATATTTAAAATTTTATATTTAATTATCTTTATATGGACCATAGAGTGAATCATGGAGAGATCTATTTATAAGTAAGAATTAAATAATATATTTTTTTTAATCTTTGTAAATTTAAATAATATAGATAAATATTTCTTTTTTAATGATGAAAAGGCAAAATTGAAGAAATCAATTATCAAAAATACAATTTAAAATATAGAAAAAAACAAAAAAACAATTCTGTTAAATACTGAAAATGAATAAACAGGCTTTATTGCTTTATTTTTAAACAAAGTTCTAGCATTTGCACAGATCCTGATGTTTCCACCAAAGTAAATCCCTTAGTTAGTTTGGTAGTTCCGTTAGTTTGTGATGGAAATCGTTTCTTTTTTTTCCCTGCCGTTGTCTCACTAATGACCATCAATAAATAAAAAAAATAATAAAAAAAACCAATAAAAAAAAAAGTCATCTTTCCTTTCATGCAAAAACCTCACCAATGTCAGGTACCTTACATTTAGCAATAAAACAATAACATTCTTCTTAATGAGCTGAATTGTTTAAGCAGGTGTTTTCTTCACCTCTATAATGAGCGTGACGTGCTCGACTCCTCTCAGCGTGTGTTTGTCGAAAGGGTCGAAGTTGTCGTCTCTCATGATGGCCGGCTGCAGGACGTAACCGCTCTTTCCGTTCAGCATAAACAGAGCCTGGTTCATCTGCATGGGCTTATCTACACCGAGAGAGAGAGAGAGAGAGAGAGAGAACATATATAAACACCTTCTGACCAATCAGAACGCAGGATTCCTCAGCACTGCGCTCTCACCAGGTATAAATAATACGTTACTGAATAAGTCTGCCGTTCTATAACCGTCCTCACGCTAATGTTCCTCATCTCAGTCCTGGAGTTACCTGCTGTCTGGAAGTTGAGCGCCACCAGCTGGCTGCCGCAAAGCCACATGGGTAAGGGGTCGTAGTTGGAGGAGTCGAGGCGCTGCCCGCGGGGGTAGATACGCGACAGCTGAAGACGGTTGTACTGCAGGAACTTCTTCCCTTTCACCCGGTTCACGTATTTCTCAGCTTTGGTCTCCGGGAATGAGGACATGTCTCTGAAACACGCTCTCTCCGTCCCGATCTCTGAAACACAAACAAACCATAATCACATCATTAACATCACACTCTCCTTAGTATGCGTGTTTGTTGTATTACTGTTACTTTGTTGTGTTCAGTGTTAAGACATAATTAATTGATTTGATTGATTGATTTGCAGTGTTCTTGATCCTCCACCAAAACAGGGAGTGAACCGAGTCCCTAATCTATTGTGATATCATCATCATGCGACACATCTGGCTCGGACCCACAACTAGATCATTATTCAACTATTTAAGCTGAATCACGCAATAATCTCATTTTGACAAATTAAAGGCGCAAAATGAGTAGCATGTAAATATATAATGGGATAAAGTATTAATACACTGTGTAAAAAGGCTGATAATGAGGCTTAGCTGTGCTCCCTGGCAATGTGTAAGTGATTTACAGCGCCACCTGTAGGATTGTGCAGCATTTTACCACTTAAATGCAAATGCATAAATTAAAAATACATGAAAAAAAAAAAAAAAAAAGATTTTGGAGTCAGTGTGAATATATGATGTATGAATTGCAACAATTGCTCTTTATCTATCTGATCTAAGGCAGTAAGTCAGCTAGAATCAAGCTGAGCTGAACCGAGTTTATACCGAGTATTTATTTATTTAAAATGACGTACTGACCATCAGGTTTAAACTAAAAAAAAAAAACGCTAGGAAAATATTTTTTATACACTGCCAGTCAAAAGTGTGGACACGCCTTCTAATTCCATGGTCGTTCCTTATCTTTATTTCTCTCTACACTGTGAAACAATACTGAAGGCGTTTATCAAAAACACACAATAATCTCCTCTGAACAGTTGATATTGAGATGTATATCTGCTACTTCTGCTCTGTAAAGCTTTATAACGGCTCTAATCTGAGGTGCTGGTTGTTAATTGGTGATTTCTGAGGCTGGTGACTCTAAATTAACATCTGCTCTGCAGCAGAGCTCAGTTTTGGTCTTGTTTTCCTGGGAAGGTCTTCATGAGAGACAGTTTCATCATGGAGCTTGATGGGTTTTACAAACACACTCGACACAATACTGTTCTTGTAAAAACTGATCCAGAACAGCTGACCCTCGTGTCTTACAATAACATCTGACTGTTTCTGTTATTAATGGATAACCTAATGCCACACAGTATGTGCTATTTCATAGTTTTGGATTTGAAATCTTTAGTATTGTTCTAGAATTATAGTGGTGCTCAGAGGACTAAGACACTGTGTTACTGATTGGAAGATCGGCGGTTCGATCCCCAGCTCCACCAGGTTGCCACTGTTGGGCCCTTGAGCGAGGCCCTTAACACTATCTGCTCCAGAGGCGCTGTATCATGACTGACCCTGGGCTCTGACCCCTGTTACACTCGGATACGCGAAGAAGGAATTTTACTGTGCTGTAATGTATATGTGACAAATAAAGGCTTAAACTTAAAGAATGTAGCAAATAAATCAATAAACAAACAAACAAAAAAGAGGGGGCGTGCAGACTTTTGACTGGCACTGTACATGTAATTTTTTTTCCAGGACAGAGAATTAAATAGAGTTTTATCAGTCTGAATGATCTGGGGGCGTATGGTCTCCTGTATGGAGCATGACACAGGAGCGGTAGAGGCGGTGATGATCACATTCATTATTAGATTTATTACAGTTTTTAATTTTTTTTCTTGTTGACCCACTTAATTATCTGCTTTACTGTATGTCGTTACAGATCGACATAAATATTGATCCAGAAATATGATCTTTTATGCTATCACTTACACGTTTATTGGTCCTATCAGGCTTCACATTTTTGTTTGTTTAATCTTTTTAACCCTTCGCACATATTTTGACTGTAGGAGCCATTAATTCTGATTATATATTTTTGAAAACGTTGTTGCAATTTGCAAAAACATAACAAATAAAGACCATTTAAGTGAGTGAAATTCTCAGATCTCATCAAATTACCTACAACATATATTTTAATGTTGTACATAATTTTATTCACTTAGATTTATCAAAGATTTTTACCTACAGTATTTCTAGACTGTTTTAAGTACAAACTATATTCTGTAGCTACCAGTTTATTCACAGTACTAACATTTAAACTTTTTGTAGTTTTTAGTTAAAAATGGCATGATAACAAAAAACTATGACATGATGTTACTGTAAGAACTCATAAATACGAGGCGCATCAAACTACCAGGAGAGAAAATTTTAATTATTAAAGCTGACCCTAATTATGTATCATCTTGTATCTGGAAAAATATATACTTTTCAATATTTAAATAAAAAACAGAATTTATTAATCAGATAATATCTAAATTTAGCAAATGACTTTTTGCTATTAAAAAAATTATCCACCTCAATGCATCTCTTTTAGTTTTTATTTTATAAAGTTCTTTCGATTCAAAATCACACCATTTGATAAGAATAAAAGTAGCAACTCTTTTCATGAAATCATAATTTGTTTCCAGTAATATTAATAAAATTATTTAAAAATATATTTAAATATTAAATACAAATACCAGTGCGATCTCTGATGTGTATTATGAGAATTTATCCTTATAGCGATATTATATTTTCATATCATATTATTCAGCCCTAATCACTTTTTACCCTCCAACTCCGCCTCCAAACTTTAGGCCACACTTCCTCTTCAATAGAGAAGTGTATAAATGTGTTTTTGAAGCTGAAGTGTTTCTTCAGAGTGTGTGTGAGAGCCCTTACTGTCCTCGTCGAAGGGAACGGGTCTGCAGTACACCACCAGGTCTGAGAGCTCCAGTGCGATTTTCTTCCTCCTCTCCATCATCTTCCCTTCTTCCAGCTGAGAAATAGAGACACACACACACACACACACACACACACTTACTTCACTTTCATCAAATCGCTTATGTTAAAGTCTTCACTCACTTTAGAGTCAAATAGTTTGTTACAGCTTTGATCAAAGCCTACATTCTGTCTGAACGATTAGATAAACAACAGCCACTGGAACTCCTCGTCTGTCTCACTCTCAGTTTAAGTCTGTCTGTCCATCTTTTCTCCTCCCTGTGTCTCTGTGCAGTGATATTTCCCTCTCTCTCACACACACACCAGTGTGACTGTGTGTGCATCACTCTCGCCTGTCATTCTTTCAGTGGGTCTTCCTGTCTCAGTCCGTCTGTGCCTCAGTCTGTCTCTCTGCCTGTTTCTCTCTTTTTACACGTCATTTGTAAGTTTTCTAACCTTGGCCTCTGATGTCATTGTGACCTCACGGATTTTCGTCACCCAGTCCTTCAGCTCCTCCTGAGAGCTGGCAGCCACGTCCAGCAAGGTGCCCGAGCGCGGAGAGCCCATGGGGATCAACGAGAACACGTAGGGCCGGCTGCCTTTCCCCTCAGTCCTCACCACTGCAGAGACACAGAGAGAGAGAGAGAGAGAGAGAGAGAGAGAAAGAGAGAGGGAGAGATAGTGAGGAGTCGTTGTAATAATAATAATAATAATAATTCAAGATTCAAATAACTTTATTAATCCCAGAGGGAAATTGCTTATAACAGTCTGTATGTTAAAGCAATTCACACCACAGTGCTGCTTAATCTTGATTGGTCTGATTTTTCCATTTTCTTTTTAACAGCAGCTCTAATCACTTATGTTAAAGTCTTCACAACACGAGCGCAGGTTTGCGTTAATGCACTTGTTTTAATACACCACTAATGTGATGTTGTATTGAAAAATTAACAATTTCCACTAGAGGGCGCCATGACATGGAGAAGAAGGACAAACTCACCGATCTGACAGGAAGACACGTCCACACTTCCTCTCAAGAGGTCTCCAAGTGGGCTGTTCTCTGCCGCCTGCAGTGTGTGTGTGTGTGTGTGTGTGTGTGTGTGTGTGTATAAAACAGGACAAAGAACAAAACAACACAGGGTGAGGCCACAATTAAAAACAGCACATGGAATAAACCTAATAAAAAAAAAAAACTGTTCTTTAAAATTACTTAAACTTTAAAGAGTTTATGCGACCGAACTATAAATAAGTATTTTCCTTTGCCCTCTCAGTGTGTGTGTGTGTGTGTGTGTGTGTGTGTGTATGTCTAAAACTCACGCCTCTGTCCGGTTCCAGTGCCGTATGGCTGATCTCTTCTACATAATTAGCAGGAAACCACAGCTGCTTCTTTCCCCCAAAGTCACCTTTCCACCTGTGGGCAGCAGCGCACACACACACACACACACACACACACACACACATTAACACAAACCTAAGAAAACAAGACGCCTATTATAAACACAGCTGGTAAAAATGATCAGTTTAAAGGCAGCTTTAGCTCTTATCCTTAGTCTGACGCGTGTGTGTGTACGGCACGGTGCTGAAGCTTACAGTCATTTATTTAATGAGCCCCCCCCACTTGTAATAGACACACACACTAATATACTACTCAACGCAACACTACACTCTGTAATACCACACTACACTATAGCATACAATACTACATAATAAGGTAGTACACTGTTATACTCTACAATACACCTTAATCACCGAAACCATAAAATACACTACGCTATGCGATAGTACACCATACTGCACTACAGCACAGGGTACACCACCATACTATACTACTTCTGTGTGTACTACTACTGTGTGTACTACTACTTACTATACATTCTGTACCACACTAAACAGTATTACACCAGAAAGTACTACGTTACATGGTACTAAAGCATACTACACTACATCTTAAGGCACCCCGCCATACTACACTATAAAATACCACACTACACAGTAACGTACAATGTATTCTGCATGGTACTATATTACACCACAAAGTAATAAACCATTCGGTACTACACTATACAGCACAACATCATACCGTATTACACCTTAAGGTACTACACGTACCACACGACAAGGTGGCTACTTTGTCATACTACACTACACGGTACTACACCATACTCTACTACACCATACTCTACTACACTACACTGTACTACATTTCAAGGTACCCCACCATATTACACCATACTATACAGCACTACTTAGTAACGCATCATAATGTACTGTACTATACTACATCATACTATACTACACCATAAAGCACTAAACCATACTGTACTACAGCTCATGGTACTACACCATGCTAACCTACAGTACAACGAACTTCACCATACTAGACTATATCAGAAAGTACTACACCATATAGTGTATTATACTACATACTGTACTACAGCTCATAGTACTACACCACACCTCAAGGTACTACATGGGACTACACAGTACTCCACCAAACTCTATTACACAATACCACATTATACTTTAATTAGATTACATTTTATTTGTATAGCGTTTTTAACAAATTTCATTGTCGCAAAGCAGCTTGACACAGTTAAAAGAAATACTATATAACACAACAATGTACCGAACTATAATACCACAGTACCACGATACTACACAGTATTATTCTATCTTATATTACACAATATGGTACTCCACTATACTGCATGCTTCACAATGCTACACTGTACTACACACTGCATGATCTACATAAAACTATACACATCACACTATGCGATAAAATATAAAACATTTATACGGTAGAATACTGAACAATATGTCACGGATGATACGATAGAGTTAGTAAAATAATAAAAGTGCAGAATGAGCTGGTGTATTTCTGGTGACATTATACACACACACACACACACACTCAGAGTCCTGACTCTCATCTCATAAAAAACAAAAACAAAACAAGAAACCTCCAGACTTCGTAAAGACTTTTAACGAGACTTTATAAACTTTCCAGACGACTTGTTTTTAGTTTTATAGTTTAATTTTTTTTTTTAAGTGATGTACTGTTTCATGAAGAAAACCATGACACGTCTCACTTACCAGCCTCCTTCCTGTTTGTCTACGTTCTGAATGATGGCATTTTTACTGAAAGAGAGCTCGTCATCGCGCTGAGCCTTATACTCGAACATTGCTTTCACAGTGCACTATGTAAACACACACACACACAAACAAACACACACAAACAAACACACACAGAGTGAGTCAACCTTTCTAAATAAGCACAACAAACAACTCGAAAAACTGAAATTTAAAATTAATTACCTTAAATGTAGGCATTTGATTGGCCTCCACATAGAAACCCGGGTTCCGTCCTTCATACAGGGAACCATAGTCCGGTTCCTGTACACAGATACACATAGATGGGCACAGACGCAGACAGACAAGGTGACAGACACGGAGGGCGCAGACAGACAAGGTGACAGACACGAAGGGCGTAGAAAGACAAGCAGACAAAAACAAAAACATGAGGAAGGTGCAGGCAGACATTTAGACAAGGAGACAGACACGTAAGTGGAGAAGTGGAGACAAATACACACAGACAGGTAGACCAGACAGACCCACGAAGGGCGCAGACACACAGACAAAAAGGCGGGCAGAACGTGCAGGAAGACAAACAGACAATGAAGACAGACATGAAGATGAAGCAGGTGACACGCAGAGGGCGCAATCAGGCATGTAGACAAAAAGGAAGACATACAAAGGTTGCAGATAGACATTAAGACAAGAAGACAAACATTTAAGTAGAGACACAAACACGCAAAGAGAGCAGACAGACATTTAGACAATAGGACACGCAGGTGGAGCAGACAGACAACAGACATGAGGAAAACAACATGCAGGGAGTACAGACAAACAAATAGACAAGGAGATACAGCACAGACAGACGGGGCGCAGCACAGACAGACAGACAGACGGATGGGGCGCAGCACAGACAGACAGACAGACGGATGGGGCGCAGCACAGACAGACAGACAGACGGATGGGGCGCAGCACAGACAGACAGACAGACGGATGGGGCGCAGCACAGACAGACAGACAGACGGATGGGGCGCAGCACAGACAGACAGACAGACGGATGGGACGCAGCACAGACAGACAGACAGACAGAAGGGAGGCAGCACAGACAGACAGAAGGGAGGCAGCACAGACAGACAGAAGGGAGGCAGCACAGACAGACAGACAGACAGACAGACAGACAGACAGACAGACAGACAGACAGACAGACAGAAAGACAGACAGAAAGACAGACAGACAGAACGCAGCACAGACAGACAGACAAACAGAAGGAACGCAGCACAGACAGACAAATTTTTAGTGTCATTACACCATTCTGTTCCACATTAATTTTGCAAAAAATGCTCATGATTATAAGACACACAACAAATATAACCTGTAGGAGAAAGTGTGTGTGTGTGTGTGTGTGTGTGTGTGTCACTCACAGCAGTGCCGATCTTCTCCAGTGTCTCCTCGTTGATGGGGTAACGCAGCTTCATCTTGCGGTACAGCGGGTGTTTCTCATAGTAACTGATCAAATCCACCAAACTGTCAAACTCTGAGGTACCAAGAACAACCGTCTGTCCCTCCTGCTGCACACGACAGTGTTTAATCTTCCCCTCCGCTCTGAGGGAAAGAAAGAGGGGGGAGAGAGAGAATTACACAAAGATAAAGATCGAGAAAGAGTAGAAATGAGAGAGAAAGATAGATGAGGGCACGAAGAGAGAGACATAACGAAAGACAGAGGAACAAAAGGAGACACAAAAAATAGCCAGGACAGAAACACAGAGGGACATGCGGAGAGATAAAGATAGAAAAATAAGAAAAGAGTGAAAATGACAAAAAGTCAGAGACAATTACCGAAAACAGAGGGATAAAGAAAAAGAGATCAACTAAAAATAAAGAGAAAAATAAGCAAAAGGAAAGAAAGACAAAATGTCAAAGACAGACAGAAAGAGAGGGAGCTCTTTAATAAGACTATAAAGTTTGAAAGAGATAGAGAGAGAGTGATAAAATAGAGACGGAAAAAAGAATTTACCGGAAAGAGATGGCGTAGGAATTTAACTCCGTCCTCTTCCTCACGAGGAAGGCTCCGTCACGCGGCACCCTCATCAGCATGTTCTCCGCCTGGCTCCGGGTCAGACACGCGTGATACCACCTGGAACACCGGAGACAGTCAGTACAGCACACTTCTGTCGCTAATAGCATGGTAATAACACGCTAATAACACGCTAATAGCCAACAGCGTGCCAATACCACGTTAATTTAAAGAATTAGAATAAACAATAAAAGATTGACAAAGATAAACTTTTGGCACTCTTTCTCTAAACCTCGCCGCGGCTTTTCAGCACGTCAGACTCACTCTTTGCTCTCGTGAGCGTTGGTCTGAGGCACCGGCTCCGTCAGCTTCATCTCAAACTCATTGCAGCGCAGCGCCACCTGCTGATAGTGTGTGATGAGGGCGAAGAGCGTGTCGAACACCAGGTTGTCCGTCAGGTAGAATTTGGGGCTTCCGGCTTCCTGGCGAGAGTGAATCCTACAGTGCTGAACACGACCTGAACGCCTGGGGCGCACCAATACACACACACACACACACACACACACACACACGGATAATTAAACAACTAGTAAATTACATTAGGGCTGAAACGATTTTTCGAATAACAAGTACTTTTATTACTAAAAATGATCAACGCAAAATCTTCTGCCTCGAAGCTTCTTTTAATTAACTTTAAAAGCTTCTCGTTATGTTTTTGCTCAATTATTTGTTTGGCGTGACACAGCGCGCACTTCCGGGTGCAAGCCGCCAGTAAACACCGTTAAAGAAGAAGCGCTTACGTCACCCACAAAGTGGAAGGAGACGCAAACAGTAAGCTGTGTATTAATTTCTGGTGCGGGAACGAACAAAACGCAAAATGTAAGGGAGCGATAACAATTATCAGCAAACCAAGAAATGAAGAAATCAGCAAGAGAAAATGACAAGGCTTATGTTTTGTTGCACAACTTAATGTTTTTTTAATAATTATTTATTTTAATGTTTGCCTTAGTTTTTTGATACTTAAATCATTTAAAATAGGCTTTAAAATAAAAATGTATGGCACTCTGTCTACTTTAAGCTATTCCTTGTATTCTTAATAATGACAACGTTGATTTTTTTATAAAATGCGGTGTTCATTTAAAAAATAAAAAGTTGATTTATGAAAAAAACACAATTAATCTTTGTTTCTCTTATATATTTTATACTGCTGTTTAATTAAGCAAAAGTACATTTTATCCGATTACTCTATTAATCGATTAACTTTTTGGTGAAATACTCGATTACTAAAATATTTGATAGCTACAGCCCTATATTACATATTACAGCTTTGTATGAACCCCTGAGTGAGACATGAAATTAATTTTTTAATAAAAATAAATAAAAAAATTTATTGTAAAAAAAAAAAAAGAAAAAGAAATAATATTTAGTATGATAAATTTTACTAAACTTCAATAAAAAGTTTCTCAAATTTCATTAAGAATCCATAGGAGATTCTAGGTGAGAGTAGGTCTGTACGGTCCGCAGTACTGAGGAGAGAGCAGCTGCCTGACTAAACCCACATTCACACCCAGTCACAGAAGCACTTTCAGTAAGAACACATATCTGATAACGTTATGTCGTCTTAAACAACACGCCGTCTCTGCACTAATCACTTTTAAGTCGCATCTGAGCCATCACTGCTCCTTTATTTACGGCTACAAGGCTACTAGTTCTAACAACAACAACGCTGAATCCCAAATCCCTCTCCAACCCCTGATCAAGGGCACTACCTGGTGTGTTGAACTCAGGACTGTCCAGCACCTTCATGGTTTATTCTCCTTACAATTTGGCTACACAGTAGCGGTAGATGTTTAAAACTACCTTCACCTCCTGTTAATTACACTAACTGACACTTGATAATTGTCGCTCGTCAGCTACAAACAGCAGCTTCTATTGCCTTAGCAGCAAAATAACTTTTTTAAATAAAGAAACTAATCATAATCTGTTGTTGATAAACGCTGTCATATAAAAGTAATGTCACACTCCAGGTCATGCTGTCGTGCTGAATATCAGCACAGCTGTGACATCTTCAGTACTTCGGACGCGTCCTCGTGCCAACGACCAAATCACAGCCGTACAGACCTACTTAGACTCCAAGCTACACCGCCAGTTAGTGTAATTAATGACTGTAGTTAAACCTTTCAGTGCTGTTATGCTGTATATAATCACTCGTGGAACGTCTAACTAACTTGTGTGCAATTCATGATGATCACAATGTGAAATCTTACCAGAAAGATAAAGTGTAGTCTCCCACAAATGTCTCGCTCTCCCGAACCAGGAACGATCCGTCCGGAGCGCCGGTCTCCAGGCAGTACTCCGAGAGGAGACGCTCGGCGATCTGACGGCCATCCCTGCCCGCGCCCAGCTTTCCGTGGAACCACTTCTCGCTGACGTGCTGATCCATACCGTTCCCAACCTGGAGAGGCAGGATCAGGAGATCACAGAGGTCAGGACGGCAAATATGAGAGAGACACTGGCTGCGTTTCTCACTGAGAAAGATTTCCTTCCTGGAGAATTTAGATTTTTAAAAGGGCTTATCTGACAACTGTGTGGATTTTAGAGCACTAACTTCAGATAGAATCTTTTTCTTGTAAAGTTATGAATGATTATAACTTTTTATACACACAGCACTGTTGAGATCTGGATTCTGATTGGTCAAAAATGGTTGATTAATTTCCTAGAACATCTATTTGGGCAGAACTGCAGGTTTATGTTAATGCACTCGTTTCTATAGCAACGGCTCAGTCAGAAGTTAAAATTATAATAATTTCTCAGTGTAAATGGATAAAAAAACTAATTTATTTAACATTTATGGAAAGAGTCTCCAGTATCAGTGTTTTGTAACAATCAGAAGTAAAGTGAACAATCAAAGGTGAACTTTACTAGTTCACTAGCGGTTACTAGATAACATAAAAAGGATTGGTGTTTTTTTAAAGACACAGAAAGAAGACAAAAAAAGATGAAAATTTAAAAACGGTAACTATAAATGGTGCATTTACAAAGTGCATTGTGTAAAAATCTACAAGTTGTTGTGGTACGTTTGTTGCTGGATGTGCGCTTACTTTGTGGTAACAGTGGATCCGCTTGATTACATCACCTCGTCACTGATTAATTTCCTTTTTGTTTTGTATTCCTTAAACTGTTATTATTCACTTCACACCATCACCACACAGATAAGAAGATTTTAAAAAGTCCACTCACCTCGCGATGTTCCTCCTCATCCTCGTTGCCTTGGTTACTGGTGGTTTCCTCCGAGTAGTAGACCTTAGTGCTCGTCAGGACAAAAAAGTGCGGGTACCACTCCTGCACCGCAAAGTGAACCAAGCTTTTAGACAATTCCAGTGTTAAGGATGATGAGAAACATGGTTCTGGACTAAGGAGAAACAGAGCCAGGTTCTTACGTGGTTGATAGGATCCTCCAGGAACAAGATTCCATTCTTGATGGAGTTGCTGATGTCGTTTTCCGAGTACGGCGTGGATGTGGAAACCTCTTCGTACGCACTTCCTTCTGCTAACTTCTTGTGCTGTTGATGTGAACAAGTGTGTAGTAACGAGTGATGTTATTAAAAGGGACAGTGAGAAAACAAGGCAAAGACAAGACAAGATAAAGAGGAAGCAATTCTGTGGTTAACACCAAAAACCAAACACATGAATAGAAAGACCACCAAACACACTACGAAATATAAACAGAACTACACAACGTCACTCATTCATGTTAAAACATTAGATGGATGAAGGTTTGAAATATAAACCATTAATTTGGTTACAGGGGTTAGGTTATACCAGGTGGTTGCTAAGCTGTTGCATGATGATTATTTATGGTATTCCAAGGGGTTGAGTCCAAGATGGTTGCTAGAATATTACAAAAGTTTGCCAGAGTTTTGCCAGGAGTTTGATACAGCATTACACATGTTTGCTAGAGTGTCGCTAGGTGGATCCTATAGTAGTCAGGGGTGGTTCAGCGTCTGCCAAATGCCTAAATGTAAATGTGGTTGCTATAATATTACTAACGGTTGCTAGACTGTTGCTAGGTGGTTGCTATAGCATTACATTTAGTTGCTAGGTGGTTGCTATAATATTAATAACTTTTGCTAGAGAGAGTTATGCTGCTTGGTGGTTCATGAGTTATTTTAATTTGGTTGCAGGCATGTTGCACGGGGCTGCAACTAGCGCCCAGAAACTTACTGTTTCCACAGGTGGTTGCTAGGTTGTATTAATTATTAATTAATTATCTGAGACCCCTGATATCATCATAACTATATCTTGTACAGTGTCTGAATATTAGGGTTTTTTCCAGGTTCCATGCAGTTATCCGCAGGTCAAGTAAATATTTTTTTCCATAATTCCACACCGAGTGCTAACCTTGATCAGAATCTTCCTCTTGAGCTGATTGGGTGATGGAAGTCCGTCTGCAGAAATGTCCACTGCTTTGGTCAGGAGCATTTCACCGAAGACCTTCTTAAAGTACGTCGCCATGTTCCTCTGCTGCACGATGCTGCAGTGGTCCTCGATGGAGAGAATTATGGGAAATCTACGAGCAAAAGAAAACAAATCGAGATGAGATTTACTCAGCGATGTTAGCTGAAACAAATGTCTAAATAAAAAAATTAAAAAAACAAATAAAAAAAAAAAAAAAAAAAAAACACCTACTTCTACTGCAACTCGATTACACTAGATGTGCTTTTACCGTCTTTGTGAGATGATAACTTTATGGTGTTACTTTATATCAACAACAGGATTTAAACTTTTTATACTTCTAACATAAAATCTATTCCCACTGCCCCCTGCTGGATACTGCAGTAATACAATTACTTCATTTAAAATCATTCATCACATTATCTGAAAGTACACTGGAACTTTGGATCACAAGCATAATTCGTTCCGGAAGCACTTCGTATTTCAAAACACTCGTAAACCAAATAGAATTTTCCCATAAGAAATAATGGAAACTTAAGTAATCAATGAATGTAAGAGACGCACACTAAGACCCAGCAGGGGAGACGATTACCCACAATTCCGTAGCACAAGAAAGAGAAAGAACGTTAGCTCAGTTGTAATCACGTGACACTCGGCGTCAAAACAAGAAACGCATGTGTGATACTCGGTACTCGTAAACCAAGACTTGTTCATTTTCCAAGTCAAAATTCATTAAAAGTCTTTGCTCGTCTTGCAGAACACTCGCAAACTGTGTTACTCGTAATCCGAGGTTCCACTGTACGCATATAAATAGATTTTAGTCTGATCATAAAAACAAAGAATTTACATTTGAACCGATTGATTAAGTTCTTATGCTACTATGCATGCTACCAATCTCTCTCTCTTACACACACACACAAACACACACACAAACACACACACACACACACACACACACACACAAACACACACACAAACACACACACAAACACACACACACACTGCATGAGGGCAGTTCCACATCTTGGACACTTACTCGGATGTGACGAAGGCGTGCTCTTTGATGGTTATAAGAACATCACAAAACTTGATCTTGGTGGTGAGTGTGTGTCCGTGATAGATGACCGGCATCCCATCAGGACCGTCCCAGCAGTCCACTGCAACGCACATGATTTCCATAAGCATGAGGTTCTGCTAAAAGCTGCATAATTATTATTAAACTGAACCAGATTTATTATTTATATTTATTTAATCAAAGTAAGTAAATCTTCATATAATTTATCAATTACACCTACATACATTTTATTTCTTTATTTTTTAATATAACCCCATATTTCTTATAACAAATAAACATCTCAATTAAGTATTGTAATATTGTTAACATTTATTTATTTATGACAATAACCCCGGAGGATTTTTGTTGCTTGATACATTTTTAATATATTATTATTATAAGGATTTTAGTCATTAATGACTTTACTTGTCTTCAGGAGTGCAGAAAGATGAATTAAGCTTTTGTTTCTGACCAAATAAAAGTTAAACAGTAATAAAATTAATTAAATAAAGAAATAGATAGATAAAATAAATGTATTAATAACAACCTTTTAACAAACTGCCTTTTGTTTATGAATTAAATTTTTACATTTCTCCAACTTTAACATCAAATTGGTATTTTAAGTAACAATTTTAATTAAGAAATTTTTTTTTAAACATTTTCAACGTTTGAGGATTTTTACAATTAATTGAATTATGGTGCAGGTTAATGATGCCGGTCACATGATTATGATGTTTTGGAAAGAAAATAAATAAAATCTTGTGCAAACTAGAGGCATATCAGATTACTAATTAGTTTAATAATTACCATGACACTATCAAGCTGATCTATTATGTTATTATAGACTGAAAAGAACAAAGAATTTTATGGCTTAAATTGATGTTTTACTCTGTCATTGCTTGTAGGTTTGTCTGTGTGTATGTGTATATTTATATATATATATATATATATATATATATATATTCGGTTCTGTATATACGTGTGTGTGTATATATATATATATATATACACACAGTATATGTATACGTGTGTGTATGTATGTATATGTGTGCACGCTCACGCTCGATGCATCTGCAGCCCATCCTCAGGCAGCGGGCGTACGCCTCCAGAGATGACTCGCTGGAAAACTGGTCTCCCGTCAGGTAGCTAAAAACAGACACATGCGTCAGGGCCAGGAAATGTGTGTGCTGTAGTAAAACGCTCTCCCGCACACCCACCTCTCTCTCACTCCCTATCTCTGTGTGTGTGTGTGTGTGTGTGTGTGTGTGTGTGTGTGTGTGTGTGTGTGTGTGTGTGTGTGTGTGTGTGTGTCGGCTTCTGTTTACAAAACAATCTGCTCTTTGTCACAGCAGATCCGACTCCACTCAGACCCGACTCAAATTTCAGAAAGCAGCTTCCTTTAACCAGGGTGCACATACTTTTAGTAAAACCACACTCGGGGGTGCAGCAGCTCTAAAGGCCTGGCTCTGTCAGTAAAGACGTTTCCGCTGTAACACCTCTGTGTGGTCAAAGCGGTCTATTTTCGCTCTCCTGACTTCAGGTCGAGATGTGTTCGAGTTTGTATTAAACCTTAACACCTTAAAGATCTGAGTCGAGTGAAGGACGACACACACACACACACCCACACTCGCATTTAAACCCGAATCTACTGATAGAGGAACATCACAGCCACTATTTAAAGAGATTTATTTTAACCTGTACAACAGGAAACTCTGATGGCTTTATTTATCAGTTTTTATCGTCTGCATCAGGGTGCATCTCGTCACCGGAGCTCAACACACTCAACATCCCAACGTATAAAACACCAGCTTCAGAGAAAGACGCCAAGGCTAGAGGTTAGCTCCAGGGCTGCACGATTCAATTAATAATGATTTTTTTTCTAACTGTACAAATAAATAAATTAATTAATAAATAATTGACCATTCCTGCATGAATGAACTGCAATTTATTTTTATTAGATTAGATAACTGTACAGGTCTGTATCACAATTTAAATTTCTCTAGCATTATACACTACAACCTCCATAAACACATACAATATAGTTTCAGTAAAATATATTCGTTTTCTTTGATTTAGCCTCTTTTTTTTTTATGATGTTCGCATGAAAATGCCAAAAAAAAAAACAGCAGTAGGCGGTAGAACTAACTGTAAAGCCATGTTAGCCAATCAGATACCTATAAAAAATTATCCTAGCGTGTGATAAAAATTAAAGAAATACATTCATTTTACCCAATTCACCATCAAACCAATATTTAACTTTAAATTAACCCAAGTAATTTAAAAAAAAATTTATCTTGATTTTTAAAAAAAACTTTAATTTAGATTAAGATTCAATTATTTGTCACATGTACCTTAA
Source organism: Clarias gariepinus (assembly GCF_024256425.1). NCBI lineage: Eukaryota > Metazoa > Chordata > Actinopteri > Siluriformes > Clariidae > Clarias > Clarias gariepinus. Next base: position 1,823,405 of record NC_071121.1, read on the forward strand.
AACTCAGTGAAATTATATATTTTTTCCACATATCCCAGTTAGGAAGCTGGTGTCAGAACGCAGGGTCAGCCTGGATACAGCGCCCCCTGGAGCTGACAGGGTTCAGGGGCTGGACAGTGGCAACCTGGCAGTGCTGGGACTTGAACCCCTGACCTTCTGATCAGTAACCCAGTAACCCACAGCCATGTTATGTTCACATCACACAAACTGTTCAGGTTTGTATTGCAGATTGTGATTTTTATGCCATTAAATGTTCAGCTTTAGATCCAACACATCCGCAATAACATCACAGGTATTTTTTTTCCCATGTCCATGTAGAAAATGCAAAAAAACAGCAGGAGGTGGTGTAACCCTAACTGTAAAGCCATGTGAGCCAATCAGATGCTTTGAAAAAATTATCCTAGCGTATAAAATCAAACACAGCAAACCTTCCCACTGAAAATGGATGGATGGTCCAACCATCCAATCCAATCCGATCCAGAGCATTAGTTTAAATTAAATAAGTGTTAACGCAGATCTATGGAGCAAGATGACCAAGTCCCAATTCCAATATAAACCTTAAGCATCAGCTGATTTTATGTTCACACATTATTGCTTTATTTAAAAAAACTAAAGGTTGAAAAATATCCAAAAACAAACATCTTACACTGCACATATAATAACGTTCAGGTTTATGCAAATGTTAAATAAAAAATAACGGGTTTGAGTGGGGCTGAAAATCAGTCATGAAAATCAACAACCTAGAGTCTTGGCCGTCTTATCATTCTTACATTTGATGTGCTCTTGTAAAAAGTTCCCAATTTTTTTTTTTTTTTTTTAAACCTTTTTTGAAGCTGCTCCGTTTTATAACGGTCCTTCAGGATTAAATGATTTATTATGATATAAAACCACGATCAGGGGAACAAAACTCAGAAGCAACTTAGCAACCTCAAGACAGAACTAAAGAAACGCTTACACTGTTGCACGACAAATTCGACTGAGTCAGCAGCTTATGACTGACCGAGGCTTAGATCATCACAGAACTGGAAACACTGAGCGGTTAAAGCTTCTGCACTTCAGCACACGTTACAGGAAGAACTGAGGTGGAGTCAGCAGGTCTCAGGAGACTTCTCAGGAGACATCACCACGGTGGTGGTCTACACAAGCAAAACACTCATGTGATTTCCATGGAAGATTTAAAGCAAAACCACAGTGTGACCATGCCACATCAGCAGAAACGAAACCTCCGAGAGACCGTGTGAGAATCGGCTGACACACGCGAGCTCGTGACGTCCAGCCCAGCTCGCACCTTCATGCCACAAATCACCTGATTTACTGCAAACGTCATAAATGCTCCGGCTTTCACTTTCAGACGCCGTCACTCAGGTGTGGGGGGACGAGAAGGGGCTTTAGATTCATCATCATTTTCAGTGTAACGAAACATTTTTCATTTCTCTTAAACCAGTTATATTAATCATTTAGAAAGAATGAAAAAAATATTACAGTACATTTTCTCAACCTGACTGTTCCAAATCTCCAACACTGAAGACTTCCATTAATGTTACATAAACACACTGAACAGAGAATCTTACATCACACCAATCAGAAAGAAAGAAAGAAAGATTAGATATCCTAGACATCTGACACGGCTGTTCACACATGCTTTTCACACTGCACCAACTATTAACAAAGAAAAAAAAAATAGCTTTCCTAAACCTGACCGGTGTAAATCACTGACACTGGAGACTCCTTCCCTAAACGGCACATAAACACCGTCTATACCGTACCTGCATCACAACATATAAACACCGTCTATACCGTACCTGCATCACAACATATAAACACCGTCTATACCGTACCTGCATCACAACTGTTTGCGTGGTGGTTTATCCCTCTGTAAACGATCTGTTACTATGGAAACGATACCATATCAGAAGGAGGGTTTTAATTTAACCCTGCGCTACTGTCTGAACTGCTGCTCTAGAAAACTAATCAACAGTTTCTGACCATTCAGAGTCCAGACTTAAAGAAAAGCATGATAGAAACCTTGCACGTTTTCTAGAACATATAAAACTCATTGTGTGTCGTGCAGCGAGCAGAATCTACGGAAGAAAAGAAGAAATACATTACAGGCGATAAATAAACCGTAAAACATTACATCGTTTGCCAAAACTGTGATGTCAGAACAAACTGAGCAACATGACTGACCAATCAGCAGCTTGCGTTATTTGTAGCCCTGCCCCTTGCTGACTGTGCAAATTTAGCCCTGATACTTATTCGGTCACGGAAATGTTTGCTACAGGAACACGCCGCCACTTTTAGCACAGACGAAGCTTTGTCCATCTTAGGTTTAATGTGAAATATTACAGAAATATTATTTAGGCAAAAAAAGTGGGTTTAGGAGTAACATTATGCGAGCACTTATGAATCGTAAGCCTGTACTGTGTGTGCGTGTGCGTGTTTGTGTGTGTGTGTGTGTGTGTGTCCTTACGTGTTATGTGAGGAAGAAATCCAGTAGTGCGACAGAGGGTTGTTCATGTCCTCAGGACGGACAGTGTCCAGTGTGGAATCCCAGATAGAGTTCTCCTTGGAGAACAGGTACGTGAGGAGCTGAGAGAGAGAGAGAGAAAGAGAGAGAGAGAGAGAGAGAGAGAGAGGGAGAGAGAGAGAGATGAATATGTGACAAAACAAAAGCTGAAATATTTTAGTACGAAGCTGTGTAGAGCATCCTGAAGATTAAACTCCTGCACGGTGGAGCGTTCATGACTCGAATTAAACACACTGATGTACTGGGGTTCTTACATCACACCACCTGACCACCATCTCAGACGTTCAAATTATTGGGCTCCATCAATCCTTTGTTTCACATTTTACACAAAATTTATTTGCTTAACTTAATTATTTACTTGTTAACATTGTCTACTTAATTATTTACGTATGTACACACTGATGCCCAATAATTACTTAATTCATTACAAATGTATTTATTTATTTACCGCTCTCACTTACACATTGTCTATACCGGTTTTTCCTGTATTCAGGGTCATGGGGGGCCTGAAGCCTATCCCAGGAGACTAAGGGCACGTGAACACACCCACAGATTACAGGGAATTCCTTGGGAGGAAACCGGAGCAACCAGAGGAAACCCACCAAGCACGGGGAGAACATGCAAACTCCATCGAACCCGGACCCTGGAGGTGTAAGGCGACAGTGCTAACCACTACACCACCGTGCCGCATATTTATATATTCTACTTATTTAAATATTAATATATTTAATTCTTTACATAATTATTACCTGCTCATTATCTGCTTACTTGTTTACAAATTGAAAAAGTATTAATAATTAATAAGTATTAAAAATGTATTATTTTTATTACTTATTTTCTTAGTTTGTTTATTGACTTATGTAGATAACTTAAATAACTGCATGCACATTTATTTATTTATTTATATAATAAACACCTTTACTTTTTGAATAGTGCCCATACTTAAGTCCAAAACTACCTGATTTGTTTGTTTATTTTGTTGATTACTTGTGTACTTAATGGCTTGTTTACTTATTGACTTTGCTTCACTTCCTCTCTTTAGTTATTTGTTCAGTTATTCATTTCCTCCATTTTAAAACCTGAATGTTTTTCTGTAAAAGAAGCTCTGACTTTGTGGAACTACTTTTTCCGGCGGATGAATCTGCGGTTCGATGGATGGCGGTACGATGGCCGCGGCTCAGCGCTCAAGCACGAGAGCGCGCTTCTGATTGAAGGGTTTCGTGGAGGAAACTTCAAAAAGGCCGAGTGTACAAGTGAAACCGTTGTGGTCCACGTTCAAAGCTCCTGCGCTCCGAACTATTACAGACGCTTACGCTGCTGTTATTAACGTAAGAACAACAACACTGAAGTCTCTGCATTAATTACTTTTTAAAAGATCAACGTGCAGAGTAACGACACTAAGCGGTGGATTGAGGTCAGACTTTTGTGCGAACTAGAGAGCCACAAAACCTCAGTGAAGAACGCGGAGCGTGCCGGAGCGACGCTGCAGAAAGAGCAAACTCACAGCTGACCTGCGGTGACCTACATTTACACGACACGACGACGGGGTTTAGATCCAAAACTGAGACTACGAGACTGAGACTACTTACTGTTACTGAACCCGACGAACAGGCAATGCTACATACATACGTATTTCACTGTCTTACAATATGTCTACAATTAAATCATAATTAGAGTGAAAGTAACATAACTCCATAAGACTGGTCACGTGACCCATGAGAAACGTAAGCAAGAATCCATCATTTTTACGGAAATAAACTGGAAAAACCACAAATACTGTGTGTGTGTGTGTGTGTGTGTGTGTGTGTGTGTATGTTACCTCATCCTGATAAAAGTAAGGCTGCTCGATTTCCCTCAGTGGATCCTTCAGATAATGAAACATAAACTCCTGAACCTTGTTATTGTCTGTAGCCCAGAGCTCCTAAAAAACACACACACACACACATCACACCATCATTAACCAGATCTACAGCATTATAAGAAATGTGTATCAGAGGTTACAACCCAAGGCGACAGAATGTAACCAGTTTTAAACAGGTTTATGAAAAATAAATACATTTTAAAAAACAGGCACCAGCGTTAATCTCGTTGATCTCCTGACCAATCAAATCACACGTTTAGGCACAGGCAAGAAAAACAAAGTAACAGTCGGAATCGACAGCGTTCTAATGTTGAGACGAACAGAGCGCACGTGTCCAGTACGATGCGTACATGTACAGTATGTCAGCAGCGTAGGACGGGTTGCCATGGTTACAGCAATAGCTGCATGACGGGCATGACGGTTAGCAACTTTACAGCAGTGGTGTTCTGGGTCAATGTAAACAATGTAATTAATTAAATAAATATAAGAACTGTTGATTAGTTTCCTGCAGGTTTGGATCAATGGACTCGTTCTGACCTTGTTATAGTTTCTATTGTATTGTGTCGGTCAATGGGACACAAGTGAACAGGAACTTGGTTTGTGGACGTTTCACAACATTAAATGCAACTACGTGGGGCGTCCGAGACAAACCAGGACTGACAACCTCAAGCGCAGTATGATGATGAGACTCTTCACCGCTGTAAAACATTTGACCGCTGTAAACGTTTTAAAGGAGGGCGTACATCAGTGCATGACCATGTGGCTGTAGAGGCGCGAAGCTCACCGATTGCTCATGAAGTTCACGACCGCACCAACACCACTTGCACTCGGCTGAAAGTTACTGCCACGTCCCCTTACTGTCCTAACCTCGCTCCAAGACTTCTTCACATGTTTGGGCTATTAAAGGAGTTCCTGGGAGGCCGGCGTTTTAGACGTGAAGCAGGCAGATTGATCATGGCATGAAAAAAAACTTTCCACCCTGATGGTGTCCAAGCTCTAGTGAGACACTGGGGTAAGTGCATTGGTGTATCAGAGGATTATATAGAGAAATAAAGGGAGTTTTTACTTCCAGAACTGAGTTTTGTTATTCTGTACAATCAAAAGTCCTGGTTTGACTCGAACGCTCCTCGTGTAAACGTTAAAATTAAGGTATGACATGACATTGATCTTATATTATGACACAAAGTGCTCAGGTATTAAAGGCTCGAAATTTTCTCACGGTTTCCTGACAAACACTTCAGACTGATCTGCATCTCCAAGCCACAGTCTTTCAGTTCGTCTTCACAAAATCTAAGACTTTGAGATTCGACCAAAAGATAACCGGTCTTGAGAAAACCATTGTTTCAATAAGCGGGTAATCTGTGGATAGATCGCAAACCAGAGAAAACATCGTCTCACCTTCTGATACTCGATTAGAAAGTGCTGGAAATCCTCCAGCGTGAGCCTCTGCTCGGGTCTCTCGATGAAGCTGCGAAGAACGGCACAGAGAGTTACTAACACCATGTGGGGTTAGAACAGAGGGCAGTTAAACAGAAGGGGGAGAGGAAGAGAGAGAGAGGATACCTTTGAAGGAAGGGGATATCCATCTGCAGGAGAGAGAGAGAGACAGAAATCAGGATTATATCAAATTTAACAAGCTAACTCCACGCATCAGTTCTGATATTGATGTAATATCGACATCATGCTCATTTACTGGTAAAATAATCAACATAAACACATCAACACATATTGTTAGTAGATTATTAACAATAATCAAAGTAATTTGAAGTAGAAAGTGTCTGTAAAACATCAAAAGCTAACTATAAAACTAAATGTTGTTGGTCTTTCGGCTGCTCCCAGCGAGGGGTCGCCACAGCGGACACGTGGTCCGCACAACAACACTCGGTCCACACAACGCCAGATGCCCTTCCTGACACAACCCTCCCATTTTGTCCGGGCTTTTGTCCCAGTGCCCCTCTAAATATAAAACAAAAATCCAAGTATAAAGATTAAACTTAGCGTAACGATCTTTGCGCTAGCTGCAAAAACTGGCCAAGCCAGAAAAATCTATTCTTTTAGAAACATTAACTATTTAAGGTGTTGAAAAAGGAAAAGAGCTTTAATACGCTGCCTTAAAGGCAAGGATGTTACTGTGGGACACAATCCCTGTTCTAAAGTGGAACACAGTACAGCAGTGATGTTATTGTCCTACATACATTCGTCTCCAGGTGTCGTACGAGACCATCAAAAAATATTAAGCTTCTACAAGAAGAACATACATATATACTATACATGTACACACACACAATATTACCAAAAGTATTCGCTTGCCCGCCTTTGTTAAAGCTGTTATAGCTGCAAAGGGCCAAGATCATCTTAAACTCTATGGATTATAAATTGGTTGTTACTCAAGTTCATATGAAGGCAGGAGAGTGAATACTTTTTGGCAATATAAAATATGTATGTGTATATATGAATATATACATAGATATATATAGATATATATAAAATCTAGAAATTTTAAAGCATTAAAAAAAAAATGTAACACACCTTAATCATATGATCAAGTTTGACCCTAATGGCTTCCCATAATTGCTGTAGTGTGTGAGATAAGGACATGTTTAGCGCTGAAACCATATTAAATAAGAGACAAATGTGCTTCCTTTTATTAAAATCAACGGTCATGTGTTGTACAAAAAACGATCACAGCTACATCCAGATAAGAACTTCACACCTACACACACATACCTACACATCTACACACACACACACTCTGTGCTAAAGATAATCAGTCTCAGACTGGCACATAATACGTCTGACACGCAGCTTCTCACATTTTATGTTGTTATGTCATTTATAGTGGCCGGTTTATTACAAGTGTCAGATTACAGAAGTTTATTTCAGCTTTAAGACCAGACAGAAGATCTTGAAGATCTAGATCAGAATTCCAGTGGGTCAAACTTATCATGCACACCTTTTATTTTTTGTACGTCCCTTTGCGCTTGCCCTGCTGGTCAGAGTGCAGATTAGTGATATTGCTCCGTACCCGAGTACATCTGTGTATTTACGTTTTCCGACACAGCAGGTGGCAGTATGCTAAGGCGATTGTTTGGTTTATGAGCCACAAATAAACTCAAAAAAGAGATAGAGTACAAGAGGACCTTCTAACCTCCTGAGTAATATTAGAAATATTCTAAAAACTGAGTCCCTCATTCTCTTCTTTTGTGTGTGTTAAATGCCGGTTTACAAACTAACTAGGGGCATACTGCAACCTGCTGTATCAGAGTGAAAATATGCAAGTGTACCCGAGTATGGAGATTAATAATAATAATAATAATAATAATAATAATAATAATAATAAGAGCCTCCGAGTAGGGCAGTGGTAAAGTGCTCGCCCTATCATCTGGAGATCGCTGGTTCGGTACCCAGGTGATGCTGTTACCTCTCACAGCTGGAGGTCTGGAAAGAGCTGATTGGCCGAGCTCTCACAGAGGGGCGGGATGAGAGGTACTTAGTGCTCCCACATTAATCAGGGCTCTACAGCCAATCAGGGGCGCCTGTGAGCTCGCGCACGCGGAGGGAGCGGATATCGCTGTCATGTTACGCCGCCCCTAACGGTGCGTGAGTAAGAAGTTCGAAAAGATGCGGCTGGCTGGCGTCACATGGTTCGGAGGAAACATTTCTTTAACCCCTTCCGGCTGAGTGGTAGTAGTAGCACCCTTAATGTGGGAGCCCCCTAGTGACGGGGAGGAATTGGACACGACTAAATTAGGGAGAAAATCGGGAGAAAATCCCAAAAAACTATTTATTAATAATAATAATAATAATAATAATAATAATAATAATAATAATAGGAGGAGGGAGCAATCGTTCCTGGGCATGGCATGGTGACCGAAGCGGTCATCAAAAAAACAAACAAACAAAAAAAAAACATGAACTTGAACCCTACAAAAAGTATGTGAGAGCGAGGAGAGAGCTACAATCCAAAGCCCGAGTTATTAAAAGCCAGCAGCAACAATAACAAATTAAATATTAAAAGCGTATGTCAACTTCCGAGCCACCGAAAACCTGATACTGTAAATCAAAGTAAAATAAACCTCTTCTCTTAGCCGTTATTGTGAAATAAATCTCTCTTATGGACGTATACAGGAAATGTTTAGTAAAATGAAACGCATAGTGAAGCTTAAAAAATAATAATAATAATAATTCCAAGATTGGAAATATTTAAAGTTTTTCGTTTTATCATCAAAACCGATAAGGACCAAAAAAGGAAAATAAATAAATAAATAAAATAAAATGCCTAAACTCCGCCCACTAGCCGGGCTGATTACTAACCTAACAGAGACGAGACTTTAGAGTGACAATGAGACGTTATAAAGCTAGTGCACTCATTAGGTGCCCTTTGTAGGGCAAGTGAACTGGATCAATATGAGCAAATAATCATATAATACGTCTGACACACAGCAGTGATTAAATCATGAAAGATAAACACACACACAAAAAGAGAGAGAGAGAGAGAGACTCATGGGATTGAATTGTTTAGTCAGTGGACTCAGAGGTCATCTCAGCGTGTGTGTGTGTGTTTCATGACAGGCTAATGGCTTTCACCAGAGGGATGTTGGGGCTTTTTAAGGGGCCGGTATTGATTCAGTGGTCATTTGAGAACACACACACACACACACACACACACACACACACACACACACACACACACACACACACACACACACACACACACAGTGATGCGGTTCAAACTGAGATCAGCTGGAGAGGGTTTCAGTTATGGGGGCTGAACATGATTATCTTACCATTACCCCAGACTATCTCACTCACACACACACACACACACACACTTACAGATTTCTGTGCGTCGAACATCAGGTTACGGTAGAGCTGCGCAAACTGACTATACGAGACATCGCCGCTTCTCAATTCGCCGTCCTGAAACACAACACACAGCACGGTAAACAACAACAACTGTAGAAAGGTTTTACAATTTAACAATTATTTAGCTAATTACTGTTTAAACAAATAAAAGAAGCATTGTTCTAACCGTAAATCACTTTTGAAAGCTTTCGCTGCTCGCATCATTTTAACATTTTCATTTAAAAAACAAACAAATACAGACTCAAATATAAAAATTTTGGGCCAGGGGTAGCTCAGTGGTTAAGGCATTGGACTACGGTTCGGAAGATCCCAGGTTCAAACCCCACAACCACCAAGTTGCCACTGTGGCGCCCTTGAGCAAGGCCCTTAACCCTCAACTGCTCAGATGTGTAATGAGATAAAAATGTAAGTCGCTCTGGATAAGAGCGTCTGCCAAATGCCTAAATGTAAATGTAAACACCGAGCAGATATAAAGTGAGCTGCAGAGGAACATTTGGAACAGTCAGGATGGGAAAAGGTGCTCTGTGTGTGTGTGTATATGTAACATCACAAGCTGTTCTGTTTTTTCCTTTTGTTAAGGTGAAGAGAGATAAAGAGAGGCTGCTGAGGGAACGAGTGTGTACAGCTGCTGTAACGGAAGCGTCGAGAACAACAAACATGCAGCTTAACACGTAAATAACACAAGTAAAATAAAATCTAACAAAAATCCTAATATTATAAGGGGAATAAAACACTTATTGAGTGTGTTTTTTTATTGGATGCACACTTACTGAAAAACAATCAACTCAACTACTGCGTGTGTGTGTGCGCGTGTGTGTGCGTGGTTTTACCGGAAGCCTCTCTCGTAGAAACTTCATGTTAGGGACTCGGTAGTTGACTTGGCTCAGCATGTTTTTCAGATCCTTACAGGAAATTCTGTAAAAAAACGACCAACCAAATAAATAGATAAATAAATAAAACAATTGCATTCAATTCATTTCTTTACTCATAAGCATGGGGAACATTTATGTAAAATAATGACTTTTTATACACCTGGACTAATAATCGCCAAATAAAGTCAAAGCTTGGTGCGATAGAAAGCCACCAGAACACCCAGTGGACGCTCTGCACAATCAAGTCTAATTCACAGCGGCCCCGCCCTGCAACCCACAGCACCCAAGGGATCCACTGTAGACATCCTGCCAGAAACCACAGCGCCCCCCAGAGGCCCTGTTAGCCACGACCCGAGGGGCCAGAGCCGCCTGGGGGCACAGGGGAAACCCAAAACCTTAGGTGGCTTTATTGGTATGGTGCGCACACACACACACACACACACCTATAGATCTATATACACACACATGTAATGCAGACAAGTCTTTCAAATTTTCTACAAAAAATACCCCAACATAAATATTAAATAAACCATTTAGAAAATATTTCATAATTTAAATTTACTATCGAAGAAATTTAAATTATAAAGTTGCTTATTATGTTAACACAGTTAATATTTATACATTTCTTATTAATTAAAAAAATTACTAATTAAAAAAAATAAAACGCAGCTATAAACATAGATGTACTTAAATCACTACAAAGAATGCTGAAAAAATAAAAGTTATATTGTTATATTTATTTCCAAATACAAAATACCTAATGAAATTGCTTGTAAAGCAAAAAAATACTTTATTCTATTTTTTATTTCATTTAATCTATAAAAATATCATTTAATAAAAAAAAATACAGATAATTGTATACAATATAGTTTAATGTTTTTTTTTATTATAAAAGTACAATTCAAATGGTTATGTAAAAAATGTTTTTACAAAAATAAACATTTTTGTCTTTTAGATCAGATTTATTTGTGCGAGATATATTTACGGTCAGTGTTGTTCTGTTTAAAATAATTTTCTGAGCTACTTTAAAACAATTAAAGTTTACAGAGTTTATTTGATTTATACTATATCACCACACACACACACACACACACACACACACACACACACAGAGAGACAAAGAGGCAGCGGACACCGCATGTGTTTATTGACATTAAACCAGGAAGACCAAGACAAACTGAACCCCCTGAGGACCGGCCCTGCGACGCTCTTCCTTTCTTCCTGCCTTCCTTTCTTTCCTCTCCGGCTGTGTTGTTGTGCTGATGAGCGAGAGGAAGGTGCACGCTCGTTTCTCTAAGCCTTACTTCCTGTCGCAGGATGTGGAGCTGCTCACGGCCCCCAGCTGAGAATCTGCACTCTACCTCTCTCCCCCGACAGGTCTGAGTGTGTGCATGTGTGTGTTCGTGTTTGCGTGTGTGTGTAGACAAAGCTGATAAGGCCTCAGCACCGAGTCAGCAAGTTTACCTCCTCGCAGTGCAAAAGCTTAACATAGTACAAAAAGGCTTCATGAAGACAGGAAACATACACACACACACACACACACACACTCCCCTGAAATTTGCCTATTAAAGATTTTATATCAACACCATAGGAAATACTTGCTTCTGATTGGTTCCTGGAAACTGATATTTTAATAAACAAACATCGATCAAAAGTAATAAATCAACATTGCTACCAAGTAAGCACGATGGAACGTAACCATGACAACCGTTATTACACAACATTAACATTAATCATCAGGTAAATACAGTATGTTCACATGGGAGTAAAGCATGAATAATTTCACCCGAGAGATGTGACCTTGATGAGGAATGAGCTGTAGAGTAACACTACACACACACACACTTAACTCCAACATCGTCTTTATACACATTCGTGTCTGTACCGATGACCTTTGATGACCTTTTTTTTATCAAACAGATTTTTTTTAGCCACACCTACAAAACTCCACAAAAGGGGAGTTTAATTAACACAGCTCAGACACTGCAGCACATCAGCAACCACAGACACACAGCATGAGGAATTTCATGAGGAACGCTGAGAAATGCTAAGAAACTCCATGGAACACTGCCAACTGCTAAAGAACACTGAGAAACATTCTAAGGAACTTATGCCAAGCAATGCTAAGGAACACTACGGAAGGATGAAGAGGGATAAGGAACACTGAGAATCAGATCATTGTATTTTTTTTAAGGACCTACACTAAGGAACACTGAGGAAGTGTGAAGAACACGAAGAGATGCGAAGGATACAAGAAGGGTCAGGAACACCAATTTAAAACTACTGTAGCTTCTTAATAATGCACCATAATGGTTCCTTAGCAACATCATTATGTGGTTCTAAGGAACTGCAATAGGGGACTTTAAGGAACGCAACACTAACAATCATTGTATGGTTGAGAAACTATGCTAAGGTACATTGTGGAAGAATAAGGAACACAGAGTAACACTGGATAACGACAAGGAACCCTAAGAAATGTTAAGAACCCCAATTCAATGCTACTGTAGCTCCTTAATAATGCACCATAAAGGTGTTCCTTAGCAACACCATTATATGGTTTTAAGGAACTGCACTAAGGAATGCTAAGAAGCATTAAAAATCATTGTATGGTTCTAAGGAGCACTAAGGACTGCGGAGAAAGGCTAAGGAACACCGGAGAACCCTCATTCCTCTCTGGATAGAAACAAAAACTACTGACATTATTCGAATACTGAACTGAGCAGTGATGAAGAAATATCTCCTCTGCTTTAACCAGGATAAGTTCTCGTACGCTGTCTAGTGATGAGTGAATGATCCTGTGAGCCATGTGTAATTTAACCCCATCACCCTCAAAACACACACACATTAACAGCAGCTCCTTAATAATGCATCAAAGCACATGAGGATGAAATTTGTGCTTATGTATCGAGAAACATAATCAAAACCCAGGAGATCGAACCATATGTCACTCAGGAGGGGATTCACTTAAAGTTATGAATTATGAATAAAATGAGACAGCACTAAGCTCTTTGGACAGGGGGAGAGAGTGAGAGAGAGATGGCCAAACGTCTTACACTGGCAATAAAGAATCGTCTGATTTATTCTGGTCTACTAAACACGTTCAGATTAATAAACCTGATGGCCAAATAATCTTTAGCTTTAAAAGCACTGGAGTGAATAATTCAAGAGCTGGAGACAGAACTTACTTGTCTTCTTTGTTGCGATCGACGGCGTAGAACTGCTTCCTTAACCAGCTGAATGGGTGGGGAAAAAGAAAATGCATTATATAGCCATTATATCCATGTACTAAATATTAAGAAACATAATTACATTTCTTAAGTTTGCACAGGTGCTTTAAGGCGAATCTAACTAACAAGTAAAGGAACCAGTTTAGCATCACACATTCTCCTCAAAAGTTACTTATCGGCACAATCTTTTATTAAACAATCAATAAATGTGAAAAAAATATATAAATACACTAAATCTAGCTTCAAAATACATGAATTGCCTCCTTATCGAGAGCAGTCTGCACTAATTCAACACTAAAGGTGGAAACTGCAAACAAATGTCCTTTTTTGTGTGTGTGTGTGTGTGTGTGCGCATTCGTAAAATCTCATGACTGGCTGAACTACTCCTTTTAAAGATGAATAAATGATTGGAGGTCAGACGTCAGTAGGTAGTACAGACCGTTCTATCTGAAGAGGAGTGGGGGAGCGCAGAGTGTCAGCCACAAGCCAGTTCAGACCCTTTACCCACATGGACATCTCCTCGTCTGACGTGGCTAAAACAAACGCACAAACACACACAGGTGTTACACACATTCACTGCTTATGATCAGCAGGAAGACGTGTTTTTAGACTTAGCAAGAACCAAATGTCCTCACAAAAATGTCTGACAGTTTTGTTTGTGTGTGTGTGTGTGTGTGTGTGTGTGTGTGTGTGTGTGTGTGTGTGTGTGTGTGTGTGTGTGTGTGTGTGTCTCTACCTGCCAGACTGAGTGATTTAAGGCGGAACTCCGTGCCATAAAGAATGACGAAGCAGTGTGCCTGGTCCGGTCTGGCGGCCGAATCCTCCACATAACGCTCGAAATCCCGAGACTTCTGTCCCGTCCGGATCTCCTTAATCTCCCGAATATCAACTGCACAAGATAGAAGAGAAAAAAAATAAAAAATAGCACAGGTTTAATACTTAAAGGTAACAAGTTGCCTTTTTAGCTATATGTACTTAAATCTCACAGCCTATTAGGTTCTAGAAATAAAAGTTTTAGACCCCTGAGTTCCGAAGTGCCTATGTTCTATAAATACCTTCTTACAGGCAGAAACAATGGTGTGCGTTATTTCAAACTGCATTCGTATAGTGCACCAGACAAACCATATACTATTAGAACAGGCGTGTTAATATAACCCCACCCTCTCACCCCAGATGCGCTAATTGTGTACAATAGCACAGTCTGACGGGTGTCATTCCATTTAACCAATAATTACAACGTTTAATTTATTACCAAATTCCAAGTTGCTTATTTATGTGGTTTATAATTAGTTATTTAAGCTCAGTTGCTCTATATCTGCTAACGTCATTCCCTAGTACCTTATAGGGCTGTTGATTTAATCTATCTTTTGTTTTTGATTTAGAAGTTCACACTCTTAAAATTATTTAGGTACATTTACAAAATGTTAAATGATCAAAAACAAATGAATGTATACATCCTGTGTAAATACTCGAATTTTGCAAGAGTATCTCATTTTCATCTTTGAAGTTTATGTGTTGTTGGTATAACACCACCACCTCGTCAAGTTACACAGCATTTCAAAGTTATTAACTGCTCAAATACTTTTAACTAATTGAAAAACAGTAAAATAGAGCTGGTTGAAACAAATCAGGGACAGCAGAAGTTAGTGCTACAAAATCAAACAACCGGAACTTGCAATTCTCAAAAACTGAACCGAATCCAATCAACAGTTTACCTGTGATTCACACGTCTATTCCATCGCCAACCTTTCACTCTCTTTATCTCTCCATCTATCGCTCTTTCGATCAGATCACTCACTAAAAAAGATGCAACCTTTTCATTTTCCTGAGAAACCAGAAGGTGTAAACTTCACCCTTCTTGAACACTTTCCCATGCTAAGAAACTTACACTAACAACAGAGACTTCTATAAACGTTTCCTAAAAATGGAAAACAATAGCAACACATCAGACATTACAAAATTAACTTAATGTTAAACAACAATGTTTTGTGAAGCAGTTTATTATTAATTTGCGGTTACGTCGTTATAACTTGTTACCATAGAAATATTAAACTATCAGAACAAGCACCATAGTTAAGCCTGATTTATACTTCTGTGTCTAGTCTATGCAGAGCCTGTCACTCCGCAACGACACCGACAAACCTCTAGTTGGCAGTAAGGTTTCTGTGTGACTGAGTCTCTTTGCCACTTTCTGGCGAATTGTTTTGGTGTACCACAAACAATGGTGAGAGAAAGTGAGCGGGTCTTGTTGGAGTACAAGAATTTATTTGAAATTACTGAAACATAGAAACAAGAGAAGATGAGTCTGTTTCAGACACATCATGCTGTTCTTGAACACTAGGACACACTGAACTAGCACACACCAAAAACATTTTTTCCATTCATCATGCAAAGAACTAATAAGCCAAATGAGCCACAATGAATAAGAAAGAACCTTTAAACAACGTCAGTACATACGCTATATGGTTTTGTTACACATTCTTTTTAAATATTCTAGATTAAATCAGATCTTGCAGACATTCTTATTACACCACACATTCTAGACACTAAAATAACAACTTAATGTTAATGGACAACTGAAAATAATACAATAATATGCTAGCTAGCAAACATTAGCTGACAGGAATTCTGAAATATGTTAATAAAAGACATCAATTATACTAACTAACAAACATTATTCATTAGCTTTTCACTGAACAAATGCTAATGATATGGCTAATCTAAGCTAACCTGACAGCATTAATTCACTATGAGTATTAGCAAACACACAAGATACCATCTTTATCTTTTATTTTTAATGCTAGGGAGCAAGCTAACATGAGCATTCCTGACATCACTTCATACTTCAGGATTTTCTTGATCTGTATTTATACTTTTCTTTTATTTCTATATTATACATTTTATTTTATATTACCTTTTTTTTTACTGTTAATTCTAAATAAAATAGTTTACTTTGAGGAATGCGAGCTAGTGTAACTAGATCTAAAATCTTGCAAAATGTTTAAAAAACTACCTGGCTAGCTAACAAGCTAAGATAAGCTGAATGAATTTTTAGGCCATATTTATGTCCTTTAACTTCCTTCCCAAGTGTACCGAACTATCTAGCATAAGCTAACATTATAACATTTCTAAGCAATATTAATTGATAGTGGTAATTATCAAAGCTAATGCTAGCTGAGCCAGTTATATGTCAGGTTCTTGCCAGTTTTTCTGACAGAAACGTTTCTAAAAATGTTCATAACATCTAAATTCCTATCTTATACCTAACCAGACAGGATTCCTGACAGGATTTTAATCATCTCTAATAATGCTTGTTTGTTAACAAACAATTTCCCGCCCTGGGACGTCAGATTGCAGAGATGTTTGTAACCCTATCTCCTTTACTAGTTACCTCACAGTCAAGACCTAACCAGATTTAATTGCTGACCGGAATTTCAAACACTGTTTACTGCTAATGCTAGTTAGCTGTTCAACATGAGCAAACCTTGACTTAAGATTTTCAAGCCATAATCATAGATGTCATTACTCTTCCCTGTTAATGCTAATATATATAAATTAAGTTAGTTGGCTGATGGGAGATTTTACCACTACATTTGTAGACAACAGTATTCTTCACAGCTAATACTAGCTTGCAGTTTAAAACGCAAAAACTGAACAGGATTCCTAAACGCAATATTTACAACTGATCATAATCTTTACCGCTAATAATGCTATGAGACATGAGGTAATGTTTTCTGACAGGATTTTTGTTACATTTATAGAAATTCTGAATTTTATCGCTAACGCTAGATAGCTAGCAGTAGGTAAACTGCAAGTATAGTACCAATGAAATAATATACTAGAATAAAACAGTATATGATTGAGGACTATACAGTTTCAATAAAGCACTTAAGAGAAAAGTAGGGTGTGCGTGTGTGTGTGTGTGTGTGTGTGTGTCCCTCAGTGCTGAGGTGTTAACACACATCTGGCAGCAAAAGTGCCACACACACAGCCTGCCTTTCAGCAAGTGTCCCATAGAAGAAACACATCATCTTGAGAAAGGTGTGTGTGTGTGTGTGTGTGTGTGTGTGTGTGTGTGTGTCACAAAGGGGTTCTGTCTGAATACAGGTAGGTAGGCCTCATATAGAAAGCAGTTTAACATGAAAACCATGACCTGATCTGACCTCAAGTCTGCCTGTGTATGCGTGTGTATGCGTGTGTATGCGTGTGTATGCGTGTGTATGCGTGTGTATGCGTGTGTATGCGTGTGTATGCGTGTGTATGCGTGTGTATGCGTGTGTATGCGTGTGTATGCGTGCACACACTAATGCTGACTGGCTGTAACTTAAGCTCAGGGCTTTTGTTGTGTAAATATGGCCAAAAGATGTCCACCAGTATAAAACTTTCATTTAAAGATCTCGTCAGCCAATCCTGTCAAAATATAGCGTAACCATAACTACAATGTCTTCTAATTTACTTATATTACATCATATAAGTTAGGTACTTTACCGTACTATTTACCGATGTGATCGGATCAAACTGTGACATTACTAACTGAGCTTGTGATTAACACAGTCACGCCTTCTGAAACCAGACGCACGGAGAAAGTGTGTTTTGGGGGGAAAAAACAAAAAAAGCGTACACGTGTTAAAGGCTGCTGGATAGAACACTTTCAACTTTTTATATTAAACTGTAAACTGCAGATAAAGTGTCATTTCTTCCTTATTCCTTCTTTCACCTGCCGCTCTAACCACACTTCCTGCACTTCAACACCTACAACCACAGACCAGTATGTGTGTGAGTGAGCGTATTTAAGAAAGCCATCACAGCTAAGTAAAGAGTCTTCCATAGAAACAGAAAAAACATTTAAATTAGCAAGATCAATAGATAACACATAGGTGCAAACGAAAACTGGCATCTTGATGGCCCCGAGATAAACAAGTTGTGTGTGTGTGTGCACAAAGAAGCCAATAAAATAACCCAACCCAATTTTTTCCAGAATTCCCTGTTCACCTCTAAATCCAAAATAAAACAGAAATCTTAGAAATCAAAACGGTTTCCTTAAACAAAATTCAATTCTCTCCAACATCCAAACGCCACAAAATATTGCGTTTGTCTCAGTTCATCCGATAAGCAGACTTTGAATTTGTAAACAGGAAATATCTATCTATCTATCCATCCATCTATCTATCTACACACATACACAAACACACACATGCATACACCTTGTGCAAAAAGATTTGGAACCTTGTGAAGTTTGCTAGAACACCAACAGTGGACTTTATTTCTCTTAGACCGAAGCAAATAGCACAAAATAGCAAACAATAAAACAATACGTTCAATAAAAATCAATCAATCAATCAATTTGACCACAAATCAATATCACGATTAATTGAACGTTCTACCTCGATTATGATTAAATAAAGATTGTTTTGGAGTTTTTGTTTGTCCTCGTCGTTTACGGACAAGGTTGTTTTTAAGAGGCCAGCACATAAACACACCACAGTGGGAAGAGTATTAGTTTCTGAGTTGCTCGGTCTAACTTCATACAAGAGTCAACACTTAACATTCCATAAAAACAACCAGAGCCAATTCACTGATGAGCGACACCTTACTAACCGCCTGACGACAACCACAAACACCACAAGCGTTGTTTTAGAACAGGTCATTTATTATCTATAAATTTATTTATCTATTTATTTATCTATTTTATTTATCTATAAATTAATTTTTACATATCTACCTATTTATTTATTTATTTATTGGTTTAAAAAAAAAAAAAACTGGTTATCCGTGTAGCCAGATTGAATGTCCACTAAAGGTCAGAAAGTTAACAAGAGTTTTACTGCATTAAAGTGCAAGTGTGTTTTTTAAACCTCTTCCAAATAAGGCTTAGAGCAAACTTGCACAGGGCTATAATATGCAGCCACGTGCATGCACAGCGCCGTGGCTTTAGTTTTCATTTCTGTACTTTGGAAAGCAAAAGGCGCAATCGAAATCTCATCAAGTCGCATCAAAGAAACTGAAAGTCGACGCTGTCAGCTGGGTTCAGGACCGAGCAGAAAGCCAGCAACTGCTACATATCAGATTACATGTGGGATTATGTACGGCACACACACATATACACACACATACAGAATAATCTAATAAACAAGAAGGGAAAAGACCAAGTCTGCTCAATAAAATCTGTTATTGTTCCCTCACTGTTTTTAAATAAGTATAAATGTGATGTCATTTCATTACTAACACTCAACTAAAAAGTTAAAGTACAAAAACTACAAACTAAAGCAAGAACATTAACCACACAAACACAAGTTAAGAAAAAAGTTAAATTAACCTACAAACTAAAGTGTAAAGTTAACTAAACAACAAACAAAAGCCGAATCAAAGTATAAACCTGAACTGCAAACCCAAGTGTAAACCTAACCTAAACAAAAACAGTGTTAAAACTAAAGAGCAACAAACAAAAGCTAAAAGAACTTAAAAGCCTAAGCTATTAACTAATTTAAAGATAAATTGAACTAAGCCAAGGTGTTAAACTATACTAGAAACTACAACACAAACCAGAACACTAAAACCATAAACAAGAACAAAGTATAAGACTACAAATTAGTTTGCGGTTAAACTAAACAACAAACAAAAGCTGAACAAATGTGTAAAACTAATTTACAACCTAAAATTTAGGGCTAAACTGCATGTAGAAAAGTGAAACAAAGTGTAGACAAAAGACTAAACCATGTCTTGGTTTAGTGTAAGTGTACTACACAATACCAATTGTAGCGGGGTATAAAACTCCACTAAAAAAATCTGAACAAAACTATGCAAAATTTAACTACAAGTGTAAAGTGTAGGTACTAAGTGTGTAAAACCAAACTAGAAATGAAATTGTAAAGTTAAACCATACAACCAAAAGTTAGAACAAAGCATAAAACTATAAAATTTGTAAAACTAAACTACAAAGTGTAGAGCTAAACTAGGCAAAAGCAAAATAAACACAAACTAAAGTGTAAGGTGTAAACGAAACAAAAACCTCTAAAAAGTAAAGTATACTTTTAATAAATGTATTTAGATCTGTACTACAGTCAAAATAAAAACTTAAATGCAAAAGTAAGGCTTGTGTGTAAAGCTAAACACTAAACAAAAAGTTTAAATCTACACAAAAAGTGTAAAATTAAACTAATTTATAATACTAGTATAAAGCTAAACTAAAAACGTATGTGTGAGAGTTATGTGATTAGGTCACTTAAGGCTAAACTTAACGTGTTTACTACATTAGCATTGTATTTCCAGTGTAAAAGTAAAATAATTGTACTTTTTAAAGAAGCATAAAAACATGATGAACCACATCTGGAGTCTTGAGAGGTGCGAGTGGTACATTTCATCACATTCAACATACAGATGTGTTTGTGTCAGCTTCACACATGCACACACACCGCACAGACTCACAATATTAACCTCTTCTAAAAATTATCATGCAAACTTTTTTTTATAGCAATGACCACAAATTTAACCGTTCTAAAGTTAGGGTAATGGCCTGCTGACAAACTGACAACTTTCAGTGTGTTTTCACACCTTTTTATGTGCGTGTTAGGTCTGAATCAGAGTGAAATTGATACTTTTGGACCGTTTGCTCTTTGGCTTGCACTAGTTTAACATCGTAGCGTTTTGCATTTCTGCAGCACTACAGCTCTGTACTCTGGTTCAGTTTAGCACCTTGTGTAAAAAATATAAGCAAAAAAACACCAAAATCCATAACACACAGCGTATCTGATTTTCTGATTCACTTCCTTTAGGTTAGTTGATTCAGAGTTGAATCGATTTCGTACTGCGGTTGACCAACACCACTTAGCCCAGACGCTCTCGGACCCAAGCGGCTTCTTACTGACTAAAGGACCGCGCACACAGAGAGAGAACACAAAAGGACTGCATTTCATCTAATCAGGAATTAGAAGTGATCATCATAACTCTGGTGCGTCATAATCAATCCTGAAATTTCTTTCTGATTTGTGACGAAAAAAAATCTTATATTTTTGTGAGAACAGAACAGAGCTTCCTTTTAACACAAACTAAACGTTTTGCTAGGTTTGTCTGAAAAAGTCTGCAAACCTACCAAAATAACTTTATTCACATGTTGTTTTTAGTTAATTCTTGTCTGAATGGGGGGTGGGGGAGGGCAGGGTGGGTGTGTGTGTGTGGATACACATGGGTGAGCGACTTTCCAAACTCGCTGGCTAAAGAAAGTGTAAAGCTAATAACGCTTTTCCTGTCTCCTTTTCTTTCTTCATTGAAACACACAAACACACACTTCCTCCTCTCATAAAGCCACAGTGAACGTTAAACGGGACACCACATTTATTTTTTTCTCTAAACCCTGCAGCTAACTATAGTGAAAATTTAGAGAAAAATGCAGTACACTCCTGTTAAATGTTCTGAGTTAAATTGGGAGGAAACCACTCTCCATCTCACACACACACACACAGAGTCTGCGGGTGAACTGACCAGTCGGAGCAGGGAAAAGCAGGAAACAAAACTGCACAGTGCAGCTGAGGCCTTTCCTGTCTCTCTCTCACACAGACACACAGCCGTCCCGCTAACTGACACAGACACACACACAGCCGTCCCGCTAACTGACACAGACACACACACAGCCGTCCCGCTAACTGACACAGACACACACACAGCCGTCCCGCTAACTGACACAGACACACACACAGCCGTCCCGCTAACTGACACAGACACACACACAGCCGTCCCGCTAACTGACACAGACACACACACAGCCGTCCCGCTAACTGACACAGACACATTTACATTACATTTACATTTAGGCATTTGGCAGACGCTCTTATCCAGAGCGACTTACAAAAAGTGCTTTAATGTTTACAACATTGGATACATACTTACACTGGGTTAACTAGGTTAATAACTAAGTACCATTAGTCCAACACAACTGAGAAGAGTTTTTTTTTTTTTTTTTTTGGGGGGGGGGGGGGGGTTAGTCCAAGTACTGGAGAAACAGATGCGTCTTGAGTCGTCGTTTAAAGATAGTCAAAGTCTCTGATGTACGGACATCTAGAGGAAGTTCATTCCACCATCTAGGTGCCAGAACAGAAAAGAGCCTGGATGAATGCCGCCCTCGATCCCTGAGAGATGGTGGGATGAGGCGAGCAGTGCTGGAGGATCGGAGGGAACGTGGTGCAGTGCGTGGTGTAATTAGCGCAGAGAGGTAAGTGGGTGCTGGGCCATTTTTGGCTTTGTAGGCAAGCATCAGCGGGACACACACACAGCCGTCCCGCTAACTGACACAGACACACACACAGCCGTCCCGCTAACTGACACAGACACACACACAGCCGTCCCGCTAACTGACACAGACACACACACAGCCGTCCCGCTAACTGACACAGACACACACACAGCCGTCCCGCTAACTGACACAGACACACACACAGCCGTCCCGCTAACTGACACAGACACACACACAGCCGTCCCGCTAACTGACACAGACACACACACAGCCGTCCCGCTAACTGACACAGACACACACACAGCCGTCCCGCTAACTGACACAGACACACACACAGCCGTCCCGCTAACTGACACAGACACACACACAGCCGTCCCGCTAACTGACACAGACACACACACAGCCGTCCCGCTAACTGACACAGACACACACACAGCCGTCCCGCTAACTGACACACACACAGCCGTCCCGCTAACTGACACACACACAGCCGTCCCGCTAACTGACACACACACAGCCGTCCCGCTAACTGACACACACACAGCCGTCCCGCTAACTGACACAGCCGTCCCGCTAACTGACACAGCCGTCCCGCTAACTGACACACACACACACACAGCCGTCCCGCTAACTGACACACACACACACACACAGCCGTCCCGCTAACTGACACACACACACACACAGCCGTCCCGCTAACTGACACACACACACACACAGCCGTCCCGCTAACTGACACACACACACACACAGCCGTCCCGCTAACTGACACACACACACACACAGCCGTCCCGCTAACTGACACACACACACACACAGCCGTCCCGCTAACTGACACACACACACACACAGCCGTCCCGCTAACTGACACACACACACACACAGCCGTCCCGCTAACTGACACACACACACACACAGCCGTCCCGCTAACTGACACACACACACACACAGCCGTCCCGCTAACTGACACACACACACACAGCCGTCCCGCTAACTGACACACACACACACAGCCGTCCCGCTAACTGACACACACACACACAGCCGTCCCGCTAACTGACACACACACACACAGCCGTCCCGCTAACTGACACACACACACACAGCCGTCCCGCTAACTGACACACACACACAGCCGTCCCGCTAACTGACACACACACACAGCCGTCCCGCTAACTGACACACACACACAGCCGTCCCGCTAACTAACACACACAGCCGTCCCGCTAACTGACACACACAGCCGTCCCGCTAACTGACACACACAGCCGTCCCGCTAACTGACACACACACACACACGTCTAGCTAACTGATACACACACACACACGTCTAGCTAACTGATACACACACACACGGCTCTTCACCAGCACAGTTCTGTAACAGCGCGTCCATATTGGTCAGGGCTTCCAACTTCTATGGGTCCCAAGTCCACCATCTTGGAAAGGGCGAGACTTACAATAGTCACGTACAATAACAGACTGACACTCCTGTAATGTCCAGGCTTATAACAGATGCTGTTTTATTGCTCATCATAGAAGACACAACTGGAAACAAACACAAACTCTGAATATTTCGCTCGAGTCCGCGTCCTAGACCCCTTGACGTAGTGTTACTCTGACTCGACAGAAAAGATCTCAAACACAGATGTGTTCTTATTCCATATGGACTATAATGATCTTGTTCTAACCTAATTATAAGGCAATTCCACCTTGACCCATGCAAGATGCAACCAATCCAAAGCTTAGATTTGTTTCTTCCTAGTGCGAAACATTGAACGTCACCCAGAGATATCCGTATCAAGAACGTGTCCGTGTTTTACTTTTCTTTAGTAAAACTACAGCCTTCATTTGCTGATCACGATTAGTCGAGCTGAACCTGGCAGAACAACAGCGAGATCAGAGAGCAGCGCGACCCGAGCGCGGAGAGACGTACACCTGTACTCTACTGAACACTCTGACCTGGGTACCATCCAGAGACACCACCACCACCCCGTCCTCTCATACACACACACACACACACACACACACACACACACACACACACACACACACACACACACACACACAGGTTCATGTGGTTTTAAGCCAACTTCTGCTTGAAGGGAACTCCACTCATGGTTTTTCTATTTCAAATGAACTTCACCATTTTCAAGCATGACTCAGTACTATGTTTTGGGTTTTGTTGCCTCGTGTCCGTGCCACAAAACTATTTCATTAGATTAGCCGTAGCTAATAGCACGCAGGTACCATAGCAACCACGCGTGCGAGGATCATGTCTGTCATTTACAGTACGGTTGCCATGTGACCAGCATCGCTCTGAAAAAATATTTCTTAATAATCAGGAAGAAAAAACAGTCCTGTTACGGTTACTGTGACCGTGTCGTTAATATGGGAAAGAAACTCGAGGTACCGGAATACAGGGGGGTGTTCAAGTCAAAACGGGACTGGTGCTGAAATTTATGGTGAACAAAAGGTGTCAAACAGGCATGTACAGGAGACTTTAATCACAGTACAGTGATGAGACTTCGCACCAGTGATGAGGTGCAAACTTTTAAAAAGGAGGCTGTACATCAGTGAATGACGATCCCATCAGAACTGGCTTAAAGCCCACTACACTTATGAACACTGTGAACATTTAGTGAGTGAAATGCCTGGTTCAACATCGCCAACTTGTCACATGACCCATACAGTCCTGACCTCGCTCCAACACATTTCCACATGTTTGGGTCATTAAGGAGTTCCTGGGAGGCCAGGGTTTAAGATGTGACGCAGGCTGTATGATCATGACTCTGGAAGAAAACTTTCGACCTTGATGGTGTCCAAGCACTAGTGAAACACTTGGATAAGTGCATTAGTGTAGCAGAGAATTATATAGAAAAATAAAGGGAGATTTTACTCCTAGAACTGGGTTCTGTTATTCAGCACAATCAAAAATCCTGCTTTTTTTTTTTTTTTTACATAATAGAATGCAAAAATCTTTTAAGAAAGCATCCTAAAAAAGTCTCAATTTGTAAAGTTTTTGACATTCATATACAGGCCTCTGATTTAAAAAAAAAAAACTCTGAACCATAAAGTTTTTACATATAAAAAATTATTATTCCCTAAAAAAAAAAAAAAAAAATTACATTTCTGCACTATAAATACATTATATATTTCTAAATAATGTGTTCTACTTGCGGCGCCCCCCTGTGTGGCAGCCTGCAACGGCAGCTCTGCTCGTTTCCGAGCTTCTTTCTTATTTTCCTTTTATTAACAAATTTTCCACTTGTGGGACTAATAAAGGTTTATCTTATCTTATCTCTTATAAATAAAACATTAAAATAAACCTGAGAAATCTTAATATTTATCAAACAAAGCACTTAAATATTTATATAAATACTTATATTTATTATATAAAACGTGTTTATGAGTCAATTAGCCAAACAATTTTTGAACCGTATTTAAGATAATGTTTATTGCCATATTAATATCAAAGTCATTCTACATTGTTTTTTGTTGTGGCACTATTTTACAATAATTTTACAATAATCCTTAACACACACACACACACACACAAACACACAGCAGGATTCACTTTTAAACACCTTGTGACTCCACCCGCTTAGTTCGGGGAGTTTTTGTCGGGAAATGCCACTTCCTGTTACTACATTAGCACTAGGAGCAAAGTGTCACTAACCCCGCCAGCTCGCCGTGTGCCAATGACAAGGAGGAACGGCTATTTACCGACAAAAACTAAAACAAACAGAAAGAAAAACAGAAGCCGTGGCTAACACAGACAGCGAGGGACGAACCTGCTAACGCCTCGAATCAGCGCTATTTATAAACATCGGTGCATCATGTGTCCTGTAGGGGGCACATTTCAGTCCAAAACTCAGGCCACTACTTGTGGAGATTTGCAAGAACGTAATGTACAAATATTACAAGAAATCTATCAAAATCACAAAACCAGAGGGCAAACATGAAGAAGAATCTGCTAGAAACCAGTGAAAGACAAAAGGGTTCATACTTTTATACTTTTGCGATACGGAGACGCGATACGAACAACACGCATCCTTTTATAATCAGATTTAAAACGATCAGTTCGAACAATTCCTCCGGATTTCAGATTTCCTTCTATAACTCCACTTCCTGTTTACTGTTTAAATCAATCAACAAATAAATAAATAAATAAACAAACTAACAAACAAAAATGATGAACAAAAATGGGCGGAGAAGTTACGAGTATAAAAAAATTCATTAAAAAACCTGGGAAGAAGTAGCAGCAGTAGATTGTCAGTGTGCGCTATCTGGAGAATGTACGTCGCTAGCAAATGCTACACAGCAGACAAACTACAAGTAATATTAGTGAATAACTGTTTGCTAGCACGCACCTCGCGCATGCTAAGCTATTTTAAGTCCTGTCTGTACAAGTAGCGACTTTCTAAATGACTAAAAGGTGCACGGACCAAAACCTTTTTTCCATCCATTACCTCGTTATTTATTTACTTATTTATTTAACTTCGTCTGACATTCTGCCATGTCTAAAGCTGCCAGGATAAACAAACACGTTTTTTTTTTTTTTTTTTTAAAAACACAGCTCCGTGTGAGACGCAGCGCTCCTGTACACAGCGCATTTTCCTCAACTAGCCATCGCTGTAACACTTCTCCTTTCATATCCTCAGGACCGAGCGAGCCACAAACACCGAATAAAGAACAGTGACGCGTAGCTTTCCACATACACGCAGGAACACCACACGGTCGGGTTCCTTCTGCGGCGCGCGAAAATTAGAGCTCACGCACCGTTTAATAACTTTATACTGCTGTGGTATTGTGTGTGTGTGTGTGTGTATAAAACTGTCAGATTACCGTAACACTACTGTATCATTGTTGTGTTTACACTTTTTAAATACAGATATTTTGTATGTATGAGTGTACATGTATGTGTGTAATATATTACACACATATATACACGTATAATGAAAAAAATACTTAAATAAACGAATACCTAACAATGAATCAACGCTTTTTTTAAGTTAAATTTTTCAAGAACTTTACCTCTTTTACTTAAATTTTTTCTAAAAGATTTTTGTATAAATGCTTTTTTATCATTTATTTTATTACACTTATTTTTACGCACCTACATTATAACACTTTCTCCTTTCTTTAAACTCAGCACTGTTAAACATGTGCTAATACCATATGAGTAATACATGTTTAAGACCACATCAACGTGCCGTTACAAACGTGTAAAGAAGTCAGACGTGTTAATAAATAATGTGCGTGTGAAAGTGTCGAGGTGGTGCGAGCGCTCTGTGTGATATGGAGTTTTCCCCGTGCTGGTGATTTTCCCTTTTAAGTAATTATGCTAAACAATTTTAGTCTAAAATTTAAAAACAAAAGACAGAGAGAGACTGAGACAGGAAAGTGAGCATTTCCACCATTTCAGGTTGACGGGGGGAGAGGGTTGGGTGCGGCGGGCGGGGCCTGATAATATTACCAGCTGTGGAGCCGTGGTTAAAAAAAAACAAGCTAGTTGATGAATTTTAGGTGTTTTTTCGTTTTCAGTTACAAAAATAAAAATTAAAGGGAATTAACCATTCCTCATCCCCCTTATTGGTTATTCATGAAATGCCAGACTGGAGGTTTTAGGTGAACACCATTATCCCTCGTTCTCCTTCTGATTAAATAAAAAAAATAAATAAACAAATAAATAAAAAGTGCCTTTTTTTAATAATTTTCCAGCTAAATAAATATAAACATACTGATGTTAGGTATAGATCTATGATTTTAATGTTATCAGTACTAAATGTGTGCTAATAGATTTTACTTCATGGTAAAGACCTTGAAACGTTTCCCTATTTACCGTTCCCTAAGGTACACGACGTTAGTGAAAGAGGGTCGCGGGAGGTCTAGAGCCCATTTCAGGGACCTCAGGGAATAAGGCAGGGTACACACCCTGGAAGGAGGGTGTTGATCTACTACAGAACACACACACACACACACACACACACACAATGGGCAATTTGGGAACCCCAGTTAGCGTAATCTGCAGGTCTTTGGACTGTGGGAGGAAACCAGAGTACCCAGAGGAAACCCACCAAACACGGGGAGCAGATACAAACTCCATGCACACAGACCCCGAGGACGGAACCGAATTTCGACCCTGTGCAAGGCGACAGTGCTAACCACTCTGTCAGTGCTCTCTACTCATTCCTCCTATGTTTTAAAAAATAAATGAATAAAAAAATAGAGGGAGGAAGGGGCGAAGCTTCCAAAAGGTTTTTATGCAAGTGTCAATCATTCCAGATTGGTTCAAAAGATTTACTTTTTATTTTGATGTAATTTTAAATCGACAGGTTGTAGAGTGACGCTTTATATATAAATAATATAACATGAAAACATAAAAAGAAAAAGAAAATAATTCGATTTTTTTGACCAAGAGCTCACATACATAAGGAACCTTAAAATAAAATGCCCTTGTGAATGAGGGACAAGGCGTCTCTCTCTCTCTCTGTAACGTCTTGTCTCATGAGACTGATCCAGCCTGGTGAGGCCACGTGCTACACAGACGCTCAGCGCGGCTCTGCTTTATTTCACTTTAAATGATCTTTTTAAAAACCACGTGACCCCAGCGTTCGCCGAGCGCCGTGAGCCGAGAGAAAGGAGGGAAAGAAAATCTCGCGCGGGCCAATTTTCCTGCTCGGCTGCTGCATCCGGAGCAGAGTGCAGCTGTGTGTGAGGCATCCTGCTTTCTGTGTGTGTGTGTGTGTGTGTGTGTGTGTGTGTGTGTGTGTGTGTGTGTGTGTGTGTGTGGACAGACAGCTGCTACACAAAGGCCCACATGACGTTCACTGCCTGCGCGGTACAGAGTCGAGCTCCAACAGCAGCGTGGTTACACGCGGTACACCAAAAAAATGTCATGATAGAAAGAGTGAATGAAAACACTTGTTTCTGTCACATCGAATAGAAACAAAATGAAATTTGAGCGATGTGCGTTTTAATGACTCGGATTTCTGTCGCCGCTCTAAACTACTGAACTTCTTAAACGAATTTTTAAATCCTACATTACGGCTACAGTAACATCTCTTACGATATACATAAACTCACATCTAACAGCAATTAAATAGAAAAAATAAAGAAGAAATAATTATCTTATCATCTTAGGTTGATCTCTGTTCGTTATCAATTATCCCAATTTTCATAATTATTATAAATTTTTCTATATATGCATTAAACCTTTTCGTCTTTAAATTTGTAATAACAAATTATTACCAAACAACTAGCTTCAATTGTTTTAAAGAAAACTCAACATAAACTTAGATTACATTTAAAAAAAAAAAATTTTATTTTAATTTAATTTATTAAATAATAAATAGTAGCTGAAGTTGACAACTTCAAGTAAAAAATTTCTAAAGTTCTAAAGGTTTAGGTTTAAAATATTACAGATTTTGTCCTGGTCTCCAAAAATACCAATTTGCCCATCTATAGATACACAGAGTTTCTTAGCAATTAAAAAAAATTATAAACAACTACAAAACAAAAGCTGATATTCAAAGAAAACTTGTTTATTTTTCAAGAGCAAAAAAATAAATAAATAGCTCAAATGGTCAAAATTCAGAATTTTCTCTTATTTCTTATAAATTACTTTCATTTATTCTTCCCAGCACAGACGCCTCATGGTCTGTACGATATAAAATAAATAAACTTTATCATATAAAATGATTAGTTCTTAACTTTTTGTCTTTTCTGATATGCTGTATACATTTTTTTTTATCACATACAATAATCGTGTCAGACGTCTTCTTTTAAAAAGAACAAATTCGAACAGGACGTGCGAGTAACCAAGACGCCATTCACGCGTCACCGTCGGCCATGTTGGATCGAGAGAAGCGACACACAAGCAAGAATTAAACACAGCGCGGGTTCAGAGGTTGCGTCAAGATTTTATCATGATTTTTTTAGTTGTTTTTTAGATTTTATTACAATTTTAAACATGTATCAATACACAAAAAACAGCGATACTGAATGGATTTTACCCCAATTTCTATTGAGATGTAAAAGTAGAAAATGCATGATCACAGCGTCTCCATAGTATCAGCTCCCTACCTTTATACAGCGCTAATGAAACGCCGAGTATCAGCTGTTGGTTAAACAAGTATTTCTTTAAAAACTGTTCAGCTCTGGTGGGATTTTAATAACCAAAAAATTCAGCAGCTGAAAACACGACTTTATTGAAATTATCGAATGAATTAAATTGCAACGTATGACAAAGTTTAAATACAACAAATATAATAAAACCATCCCGCTTGTTCAACTTTAAATATTTACAGCTTCTAATTTTCCAAATTAAATTCTTGTTCTTTTGCATTGACTTCCGGAACAAATGATTTCTTCCTCCCCGATATCCAGTCCTGCAGTTTTGTTGTTGTCCTGACTGCAATCCTGGGTATCGGATCAGTACCATCAGTACAGACAATGATACAGAAATATATAGATGTCCAATTTATGGAATGTAGTGACGGGACTCCAGGAACTGGCCGCTTAGGCGTCATCGTGATTCCCGCGATCTGCCGATATGATTTGTTTTGCGATTCTGTCTGCATCAGTGTTTTCTAAACAGCCCGAATTCTAAACAAAGTTAGCACATAATTCACTCTTACTGCACCGAACCCTGTGCTGCCTGCCAATAGTTTAGCGTACGCCACCTGTAAGATTATAGAGGAACTGCAATATTTTATCACCACAAATTTAAAGACACATACAAATTACGAAATAGTTAATCTAATTTGTGATGATGTATGAATTGCCACATTTTATTGCCACACTTCCTTTAACAGAATAATAGCACAAATCACCACAAAGGCAGCTGGTGCTGTGATCTCCCAAACAACTTAGCCTTTGTTCTCTGTATGTTTTTGTATATTTTACACGGTTTTCACTCTAATGTCCTCCACATCAACACATCTGGACATAAGAAGAACAATGAGGACATACAGACACATGCCACCACTTCACTTCACTGTTCACTGAACTAACGATGTCTTCATGTCCTCTCATTTCTTCTAGTTTCTATTATTTTTTTATTCTTTACTCATTAATTTCAGTATTTAGTATTTAACACTTATTTCTATAAAACTTTTCTTTACCTGACTCTTCTTTAAAAAACTAAACTAAACTCTACACTAACTAAAGACATTTTAAAGGCATACTTTTAACCAGATCAGTCTGACGCGCACAAGTGGAAACTTTTCAATGAAAGACAGACATTCAATCATCATCATCATCATCATCACCTCTGTGTGTGTTAAACCTCACTTGCTAATGAGCAAATAAAGCCACACATACACAACAAAGAAAGACAAAACCCAAGTGAGAAAAATACACCACTGAAACACAGACAGGCCCGAGTTCAGCTAATCAAACCCTGAGGCTTTAACAAGACGCTTATTTCACATCAGCGATTTTATGCTTTTTAATGATTTTTTTTGAAAAGTACTACATTAAATTACTTACACACTTATGACACAAATTATTCAGATTTTGTCAAACTATTGTGCTAAATGAAACTGGTAATTTTAAGATTTAGCTAGAAACAGGCAAAAGTTTTTTTTTTAAATGGTTTTAATGACCTATTGTCTATCTGATCTCCTACCTTACTGCTGTAACAGTTACCTAGCAAAGAAGCAACTCCAAAGCGAAGTTGTTAAACACTGAGCACAAATCCAGGAAGGGAAACAATGACCAATCTCCAATGCAAATTCTTTAATGTCCAATCTGTGATCTTTCATTTTAAAAAATAATTTTCCAGTCTAAGCTCTAAAACAAAATTTTCTAAAAAGTATCATGTTCTTTAACGTCTAATCTCGGACACCCGCTCCGCAACGTCTAATCTCGGACACCCGCTCCGCAACGTCTAATCTCGGACACCCGCTCCGCAACGTCTAATCTCGGACACCCGCTCCGCAACGTCTAATCTCGGACACCCGCTCCGCAACGTCTAATCTCGGACACCCGCTCCGCAACGTCTAATCTCGGACACCAGCTCCGCAACGTCTAATCTCGGACACCAGCTTCGCAACGTCTAATCTCTTACAGCCATTCTGCAATGTCTAATCTCTTACAGCCATTCTGCAATGCATTCTCCCTGATGCCAATTCTAAATTGTCTAATCTCTAGCATCCAATCTGTAGCCTCTATTATTTAACATATGTAAATAAATAAATAAATGAATTAAAAAAAATATATATATACGTCCAATCTATTCAGCGATACACAATCATTAGCGCCAAACCTTTAATGTTAAGCCTGGAATATCTGACCCATTATGTCAAATCTCAAACATCCATGATCAGATATCTATTCCTTAATGTCTGTTCGTTGGCGTCTGACCTGAAACATCTAGTCTCTTCTTTATGGTCTGATATCTGATCTTCATTCATTAATCCCTCTATTTTCCACTAAGCAGCGTCCAACCTTTAACATCCCATCAGTTCAGTAATATCTAATGTCTAACCTTTGTCCATTGAGTAACAACAAATCTCTTCCCTAACATCTAATCCATTATTAAAAAATTAGGACTAACATTTAATATCCAATCTCTTTAAATTGTGCATGTCCAATGTCTGAGATCCATTCTGTAACATCTATTTTAATGTCCGAACATCCATTGTTAAAATAAATATATAATCCATCATAGAACAAACAATCTAATTTGTGACATAAATTTTATAATATAAATATCTTCAGTGTCTATTACATAATGACTAATCCACAATATCAAACATCTATTTTGTAATCTCCAATATAAAGTCCAATCTCTAATATCCATTGTTAACATTAACACCCAATCTCCAACATCAATTCAGTGGCATCATCAATCTTAAAACAACTAATCTCTACTGTCTATTGTATAAAAACATCCAATCCATTCTCTGATTCAGTTCTGTGACATTTTATTTATAATTTCCAATCTCTCAGGTCTAATCTACAAAATCCAACCTCCATTCTGTAACATCCAATTCACTCTGTAGTGTGATCCATTAAAATGCAAAGAATTATATATATACAATATGCAACATCAATTCTACTAGATGTAGAATGTCAAAAAAGTTCATTCACTGTGTCAAATCTAATTACATCCAAGCTCACACCTGTCAAACAATTATTATGGTACATGTGCTCATGGTAACTTTTATTGAGAGATCAGTATCGAGATACAGCAAATCTTATGGAATCATCCAGCCTTTTACTGACAGCATTTAGATATCTGCTGTAACCATATCATGACGTTAATAAATCACAATATTGATATAACGTCATATCATATCCAGCCCTGCTCTCCAACAAGCACCCCACACACACAAACCGCTTACTACTCACTTTCTCCTTCAATTTTGTCCGTGCCTCTCGTCCATATGATCTGCCTCGTCTCAAGCTTCACCTGAAACGTCCTCCTCTCGGGCCTCTGAGATTTCTTCGAGTAGAACAGCGTGAGCACAGTGCCGAGCTCCAGGTCTCGGTAGACGTTGTTCATCTCTGTGTCACTCGGCGTCCACGGCCCGGGTCCGTTAGAAAAGAAGGAGGCAGCTGTAGCCATGGCCACTTCCCCTGTTTGTTCTCCTTTTCCCCTTTCAGAACAATTTAGTGGCTCCTGCACCTCCTCCTGAATGGGACACCTACCAAAAAAAAAAAAAAAAAAAACCCAGGCCGGGAGGGGAGAGGGCCGAAATTAAACTCACGGCCTCCTGGGTCTGTTTCTCTCTTACACAAACACAACAAGAAGGTATTACGAACAAGAAGAAGAAGGACAAGAAGAAGGAATACAGCCAGCCTGGACAACACCTACATTTTTTTTTGTTAAAAAAAAAAACAAACAAAAAGATTTTTTGTCTCTTTGCGTGTCTGAGCTGCATTATTTTGGGTGGTGTATGGAAAGTAAAGTCATAGGTATTTAACACCTCCCAATCTCCAGAAACATGAAAAAAGATCAGGTTTGTGAGAAAGAAAAAGAAAAACACACACACTCGAACCTGAAATCACACTCACGCAAATACAAACACAAAGAGAGAACAGCCACCCTGTTGTTCGTTATCTGTAAAGTCAAACACGTCACTTTAATGATATTATACTAATGACAATGATCAGCATTTTAATTATCATTGCTATAATTATAATAATCATTTAGTTTGTTTGCTTTTTTGTGTGAAAGCCGACACTCTGCTAAGCTAACAGCTAACCTGATCCCAGCCTGTCTGGATGAGCTCCAGGTCCACATTACCTCCTGAGAAGTTCCCTTTCTAACCCGGGACCTGCTTCTGCTCGCTTTGATCTGATTTGTTTGTTTGTTTTTCTTTGAAAACGCGAATGGATACAAAGTAACTCTGGTACTGCGTGTAGGCCGCGCGCGCTGTTACATTTCAAAGAAGCCGAGCGCACGCACAGGAGTATGGCTGAAGGAGAGAGACAGAAAGACAGAGAGACAGAAAGAAAGAAAGAGAGAGAGAGCTAGGGACAGGGAGACCTGACTGCATTTTATGTATATATAGAGAGAATAAAGAGCAGAAAGGCTCCGGTGTTTACCGTGCGGTAATGAAGCGCGGGGAGGCGGACAGACGCGGCGGAGTCTCGGCGCAATCTCAGTCCCGCTGCACATCTCCGGAGCCGCCGCACATCGCTCTTCTCTCTCTCTTTTTATTTCTCTCTCTATATATAAATTTCTCTCTATCTATCTCTCTCTGTCACGCTCCGTCCAGTAATCACAACATGTCTCCTGCGCAGGGCGAGGCGTCTCAGGCCCGGGTTCCAGCCGGTTCTCTCTCTCCCTCTCCCTCGGTTCTCCGTCTCCGCTCCTGCCGCTCTCTGCTCGCTGCTTCCTCCGCGTTTGCGCCCAGAAGCAAAAAAAAAAAAAACCTGAGCTGCTCGGATTGAGACGCGGCCGCTGCGGCCCTTCCCCCATCCGAGTCCCCTTCACTTCCAACAAAGCGGCCTCTTAAAGGCGCAGAGCACCCATTACTGTATAAAACACCTACTGTACCTGGAACACACACACACACACACGCGGGGAAAAATGTTACTCGTGTTCTAAAACCGTCATATTCCAGAGTTTCCTGATGATGAGTTCTGGTTCTTGAATCTCCAGTGTGGCACAGTCTGCATCAGCATCATGTTCTAGAGCGCTCCGATGGCGGGTTCTCGTTCGAGTGTAAACTGCATAACTGTCATATTACAGAGTGTCAACTGTCTGTTTTACTCTGAAGATTTTTCTCCAGAACTGTCATTTTCCAAAAGAGCTTTCCAAAAAATGAGTTATGGCGCACCATATTCTGAAAAGAACATTTAAAAAGTGTGTATTATGTCCTAGAGCATCCCATTGACAGAATGTCAACTGTCATGTTATTGAGTGTCAACTCTAGAACACAAGACGATCATGACCTAAAAATTTTTACTCTGAAAAAAATGTTTGTTCCAGAACTGTCCTATTCCAGAGCTTCCAGATCATAAGTTCTGGTGCATCATATTCTTAAGTGTTCTGATGACAAGTTCGGGTTCTAGATAAAAATGTAAGTCGCTCTGGATAAGAGCGTCTGCCAAATGCTTAAATGTAAATGTAGAGCGTCCACACTAGAACACCCCACATAACCATCATAGTCTAGAGGTGCTAACATTCTGGATTTTTTTTTAAATAAAGAGCTAATAATTGTTTTAAAAACATCATATTTAATAAAATGTTCTTGCTCTAGAATGTCTAGATGCAAACGTGCACACATGCACTCGCACAAACACAAGTTTTAGAATGACCTTGGACATTGGAGATTATGATGGTTCTGAAACATAATGATTCAATTCTAAATTAGTTTTAATTAATTGTTTAAATTATACATTAAATTGTGGATTAATAATATTGTCTCTAAAACATTTATTCGTCCCTTAATATATTCTAGAATTAAATAATATGAACGTTTCAAATGATATTTTACTTTTAAAAGCATTTTACCTAAAAAACATTTTATTCTAGAATTAGCTGGACTTTGTTTGCCTGAAATTTAATTGCACACACAAAAGGGCGTATTAAAAAATGTACAGTGCCATCTGTTGAATTTCGAGATGAACTAATGATTTTTTCAAGGTCTTTTTTTATGATATAAGGACGTTTTCCATTTAAATTTTAAAGTAGCATATCTTCTCTTCTCCTATCTCACTCTCTATTGCGATAAATCTAAACCTTAAACTTGTCCAAATACACCTGTGAAAATCACATTAACATTCATTCAGTAGTTTTTACATGATGTGTGCACAAACGAACAGACAAACAGACAGTCAAAAATTCCAAAAAACATCTTGATGTGTTCTATTACTCATCTTACCAAATTATTTTTCCACAAATATTTTTAATGTACAGACACGCCTACTTTACAGTTTTACAGTTCTTATAAGAACCAAAGCCAAACCACAAGCACTGCAACTCGTCTGGGTTAAATTCAGCTCTAACCCAGAGTCTACAGAGACACGACACACATAACACTGATAGAGGTTCTATTAACGGGTTTTATTCTAGAACTATACAAATTATTAGTTGTCCATTCAGATGCGTCCCTGCAAACAATTCTACGGTAATCTACATGTACTTTAAAGATTCAAAATTAGATCTAATTCTTTGTCATGTTCTAAAAGTATCATGTTCTTAAACCTCCACATGGCCTTGTACATTAACCGAAGGAGGTTCTAGAATGATTGTATTCTGGAATTCCCCACTAACTCTGCAATGTTCCTCTGCAGAATGAAAACACGCTATTGTGTTCGCTGTTAAACCATGTCCCAGTGTCATTTTTAAAAAATAAATAATCTGTAGCAAAATATGCATTTCTGCAGTTATTTAAAAAAAGTAAAATGTATAAAAAAAATTCTTAACATAAAATGCATGGATTTATGAATACGTATGAATACGTCATTTAAAACACCCCCCACTATGATGCCATGACATCATCATGAACTATTGTGCATGCTAGCATGTTGCTCATAAAAAAAAAATAATAATTTTTTTTTTAGCATCAGTCCCAGTTTTCACAAATGCTACAAAGCGCTGACACTGGAGACTCCTTTCATTAATGTTATTAATGATATTTTTTTATCTTCTCATGCGAAGCCTCCGCTGTAGTAGTCGCTGTGAATAAGCCGTTGCTATAAAAACGGTAAAATTTTTTACGTATAAATTGATAGAAAACAAGTGACTAAACAGATGAATTAGTATCCAGAGTTCAGGATCCCTGTGGTCCAGGAAGCTAGCGTGATATTAGATAAATGTACGGCCACGTGACACCTTATAATGTGATAAGATGTTTCGGTGTTATCTGTGCCACTTCTCTGCAGAAACTAACTTCAAGCCGAAAAGCTGCGGCGGTTGTGGTTTGGTTTTTGCTTCTTGTGAGAACTGTTTGCAAAAATGTGCAGTGAGGAACCTGCACAGGAAAGAATGTGAGGCGTCTCTTACTCACTCACGTCCTCGCCCTGTCGTAAAGACAGATATAAAACGGAGGAATAGAAACTCGAGCAGATGAGAGAGAGAAGAGAGAAAAAAATGAAAAAAGATTCAGGGAAAAAAGATGGTTCCCATCTGTATCATGTCCTGTGTGTGATCTGCTCAATAAAAAACGTCTGGAGTGAAGCCACAGAGTGACGTTTTCAATATCAGACTCGAGAAAATCTCATGTTCGGGGTAAGAAGGGCCTCTTAACTAAAGCCAGATGCACGATCAGGATTTTTTTTTTTTTTGTACTGACACTGTGCTACTGTAAATCATCACATTCCGTTAAAGGTGCAGTAAGGGAGTCTTGTTTAGGTTCTGAGTGCAAGACACACTGTATTGCTGCGTTACCAAACTGGGGGTTCGTCGCTGTGGAATTCTGGATCTGTTCAGTCAGAAGATGTTGATTTATTCTCCAGTACAATACTGCATCTGCACTGTTATTGTTTCTATAGCAACAGCTTATTCGCAAGAACTTTACATAAACTTATTATAAAACCATGTGTAAAGATGATAGAAAGTGGAATTAATTATTTGGCAAACTAAAACGTGTTTATTAACATGTCTGGAAGGAGTCTCCAGTATCAGAGCGTTCTAACAGTGATGAATGACACGAATGACGATGTTCATCTGTTGGTAACTTTGGGTGGTTTGTGATGTCAGAACAGATGTAGCGCTGTGGTGAAAGTGCTGATTGGAAGATTGCAGGTTCAAACTCCAGCACTTCCAGATTGGGAACAGCCACTGTTGGGCCCTTGAGCAAGGCCCTTAACCTCAAACCGTTCAGTTTTATAATGAGTTAAACGTAAGTCACTCTGGATAAAGGCGTCTGCCAAATGACATATAAATGTAAATGTAGGAACATGAGGGTGTGTCCCAAATTTGCAAACCAATGCACATTCATAGACACTGTCGATACTGTGACGTTTAACGGAAGGAGTCTCTAGTGTCAGTGCGTTGTAAGAGTCAAACATAAAGCTGGATTACCGCAGGTTAGATCAGTAACTAAGTTCTTTCGTGGACGTGTGAACCGGCTAAACTTTCTTTCCAAACCACTCCTTCTGCAGTGCCACGGGTCAGCGTAACACCATCGGAGGAAAGCGATGCCCACCTACCTTCAACTGCAAGAGCTGCCAGACGCATTGTCGCACTGAGACAGTCGCACTGAATGAAAAGACAGAAGGCAGAGTTGGAGGTAGCAGAGCTGAAGATGTTGAGGTTCTCCTTGGGAGTGAAAAGAATGGATAGGATCAAGAATAAGTTCATCAGAGGGACAACCCATGTTAGATGTTTTGGAGATAGTCAGAGAGGCCAGATTGAGGTAGTTTGGGCATGTTCAAAGGAGAGATGGTGAATATATCGGTAGAAGGATGCTGAGGTTGGAACTGCCAGGCAGGAGATCTAGAGGAAGACCAAAGATATATATATATATATATATCTTTGGTCTTCCTCTAGATCTTCTGCCTGGCAGTTATATATATATACATTATATTTTTTGCTATATACTTAGCAAAAAAAGGGGCGTTTCAGTCCCTTTTTCAGGACTGTGTATTTCAACAATACTGTTGTAAAAATCCAAATAACCTTACAGATCTTCATTGTAAAGGGACTAAACAATGTTTTCCATGCATGTTCAATTAACCCTAACTATTAATTAACATGCACCTGTGGAATGGTCGTTAAGACCTTAACAGCTTACAGAAAGTAGGCATTAAAGGTCACAGTTCGAAAAACGCAGGACACTAAAGAGACTTGTCTACCGACTGTGAAAAACACCCAAAGAAAGATGGGTGCTACAGGGAGACGGGAAGGACGGCTGATCATCCTCGCGGTGGAAGACCACGTGTAACAACACCTGCACAGGATCGGTATATCCGAATATCACACCTGCGTGACAGGTACAGGATGGCCACAACAACTGCCCGAGTCACACCAGGAACACACAATCCCTCCATCAGTGCTCAGACTGTCCGCAATAGGCAGTCCATGAGGAGGAGATGCACTGCAGTACTTCAAGCAGCTGGTGGCCACCAGATACTGACTGGTACTTTTGAGCCTCCCTTCATTCAGGGACACATTGGGAAACATTTTTAGTTTATGTCTTATGGTGTCGACTCTTTTAGTGTTCATACAAATATTTACACATTAAGTTTACTGAAAGTAAAAACAGATGAAAGTCAGAGGACGTTTCTTATTTTGCTTAGTATATATATAGGGTTAGGGTTGTATATATATATATATATATATACAGAGGTGTCAAGTTACGAAGTACAATTACTTCCTTACCTTACTTAAGTAGAAATTTTGGGTATCTATACTTTACTGGAATAATTATTTTTCAGCCGACTTTTTACTTCTACTCCTTACATTTTCACGCAGTTATCTGTACTTTCCACTCCTTACATTTTAAAAATAGCCTCGTTACTCCTATTTTATTTCAGCTTGTCATTCAAAAAACAAACAAAAAAAACATCTGGATAAATCGCGCCATCCGGATGGAGCGAATTTGATTGTGGTTGGATATATATATATAATTTATTTTTTGATGAATCACTTGGATTAATCATTCATTCTGACAGCACTAATGTTTATTGTAGACAACCATACACGGGTAATTGTTACTAAGCCTGCCCTGGGTACACTAATTTTCTTGTATGTTGCCCTCACAGATTCCTGCAGCTGAGCTTGGTTGTACATTTACATTCCAATAAAGGTTACTAATGACACGCCTCTGAAGTTTAAATTTTGGCACCATTAAAATACTTATAGGCAACTAGTTATCATCTTCTAGCTATCTTCTTCTCCATAAAACATGTTAATGCTCAGTAGTACACATATATGCTTCTTTAATGTATTTGCATTGTACTAAAATGCATTCTTTTTAATTGCCATATACAGTATCCCAAATCACTATGGCCGTTAAAAAAAACCCCGAAAAAAACCCACATTTTTCTTTTTTTTTTTTATGAGGTGTTAGTGCAGTATATAGGCCCGTGGCACAGCCTAAGCTTTTATCCTTAATGCTCCCCCCCCCCCCCCCCCCCTCACGTTACTTTTAACTTTTATACTTTAAGTGGTTTTGAAACCAGTACCAGAACAACTTCTAAAGAATTTCTCTTTTCCTGATTTATTTTTTAGCTGACGCTGTATATTAGTGCTGTAAAGCGATTAAAGTTTTTTATCTAAATAATCACAGTCTGAATAATTCCGATTAATTTTAGCATGTGCTTCGACACAATGTCTTTTTTCTGTGTTTAACATGGGCAGAGTGAATGGATCATTGATTAGACATGGTTACATCGAGGTGGTTTAGGTTAGTTACTGGTCTCCAGTGGTCTCCAGTAAGTGCCATAAAAGTAGCTTCTGCCAACTGTCTCAATTTCACAGCCTTTGCAGTGTCTTACATTTGATGTATTCTTGTAAAAATGGTTCCACTCGAAGGCAGCTCGAGAACACGACTTTGGTTTTTATCCAAACTCCCATCTAAAAGCTTTTTATAATGAAACATGCAGTTCAGTACACCTGGTGATCTTCCCTCAGTCATTTTATTATCCACGTTAAACGTGCCAGGTAGCCGCGCTGAAATTATGGGAAGCCATTCGGGTCAAATTTGGTTACATGATTAATTTGCTTTAGAAAAAAAAAAATGGGAGAAGTAACAAGTCAGCCAGTAAAGAAAATGTTTTGAAGAAAGGGTGGGAGTAAAAAAAATAAAATAATAAAAACTTTATCTAGTACTGCTGTAAACATTCCCTTCGCCAGCGTGTGCTTGGTTATTATCTCAGTCACTAATTTTAAAGCAGCTTCCAGGAGCCTGAGTAAAACTACACAATGTAGAATTGAAACTTTTGGAAGTGGGGCTTAATACAAAAAACAACTAGTGAAACAATTGAAATCACAAAATAATTCCAACTATTTAGTCAAATTTTTAGTAATTGTATAAACAGAGTCAGCCAAAAAAAAAAAAACCATCACGCTTCAGGCAAAGAAAAATAGTATGATGCATATTATTAATATAATATAAATATATAAACATCATTAAATTTAGTATTAAATATTTACATTTAAGTTTTTTTCCCCCTGAAGTGTGTATCAACTTTTTGTTTTTATTGTTTTAAAAGCCACTGAAACACCAAGAAAAAAAATATTGCAATACAAAGTTTATTTAAATTCTGAAAACAGAAAATACACAAAAGCAGGACGTCAGGATGAATGCAAGGATGTGAAACAAAAGGAGAGAATAAGTGGCATGATTTATTATTTGTAAAAAAACTGATATTGATATTTAAAAATAATAAACACATGATTGCTTAAGGCTAAATGTGGTAAAAATGTTGAAGTTAGCTTTAGCACACTTTCTAACAGCTATAAATAAGTGCAGAGCCTCACATTAAAAAGTTAACTTCGGACACTTTTGTTCCTAATTCTTTACAAAGAAGACCCCGAATCTTCTGCATGTACACTGTAGTTCATCATACACATCTGTCTAAATCATTTGGCAAAAAAAAAAAAAGAAAAAAAAAGAAAAATTGCATCTCACATATATAGAGAAACCAGTTCTTCATGTTAGGCTTATCACCATGTGTGTGTGTGTATATTATATATACTGTATATATATGTAAATATATACGTACATCTCACCCAGCCATGTTTCAAGTCAGAGTGTTGTAACTGTACTGCCCAAGGAAAAAAATAAAAATCATCATTGTGCACAATTTTAAAGAAAAAAAAGAAGAGAAAAATAAAACACAAAGTAAAATTCACTACGATGTCAGCGTTAACGCACGGAGCTCCTACCCTTTTCACATATTCGCAAAAATAATGAAAGAAAAATGTACATCCCTGATAGAAACAAAAAAAAAATAAAATACATATAGAATTTTTTTTTATTTCCCCTCGGAAAAAAAAAAAAAAAAAACCCTAAAAGTAGAGATGCACCAATCCGATATAATGGACTGATTTTTTTTTTTTTTATCCGAGAATTTTCTCTTCCCCCTGTTGTTAAGGTTTGTTAAAAACACAATAAAGCGTTAAGAAAACACTGCTGCGTTTACAGAAAAAAAAAAGAAAAAAAAACATTGTGTAACAAAGATTTTTTTTTTGTTTCAAGTTTTAAAAATAAAAGGAAAAAGGAAAAGAAAATCTGCTACTTGTCTGCGCTTTCTTACAACTACATTTACATTAAAATATAAAGGAAAAACAAACTTAATTTTATTGATTATATAGGAACTAAAAATGAGAAGGAAAGCGTTGTATAATTTATGTTCAATTACTGTAACTGTATATATATATAATATATATTTAATTATAATACAGTATGGAGTTTATTGCATTGAAAAGCTAAACTCCATGATTAAAAAATATTTTCTTAACCTTTTGTATCATTCATCATAAAAAAAACAACAGTAATTTCTATATTACATTATTCCTTGCATTAATGTAATATAGAAATGTTTAAAACCATGTTTTTTTTCTTTTTTGAAGGGGTTTAAAAAAAATTAACTCAAGAATTAAGATTTTTAAAACTGAATGGAGTTAAATTCCATTTCATCCACGTCGAGTTCTGGCTCAGAGATTCACAATAAAATATAATTCATTAAAAGGAAAAAAAATTAAACAGAACGAGACGAAACGATGCGAGAAGGGGGGGGGGGGGGGGGGTTAGGTAACACGTGTGTGTATGAGTTTGGGGGGGGACTGGATTGGTGCATCCCTGTGCCGTGGATCCGTGTGATGGATTTCTACATCTTGCTCAAGTTTAAAATTGCGCGCGCGCGCACACACACAC
The DNA here is from genome assembly GCF_024256425.1 of Clarias gariepinus. Taxonomy (NCBI): domain Eukaryota; kingdom Metazoa; phylum Chordata; class Actinopteri; order Siluriformes; family Clariidae; genus Clarias; species Clarias gariepinus. Next base: position 1,867,271 of record NC_071121.1, read on the forward strand.
ACACACTTTCTGTAGTTTAGTTCCCTCCTGGTGATGATCCTCTTAAAACAGCTCTGATTTATTTCTTATATTAAAATATAGAATTCATTGATAAACCCCGGCGCCAAGACCCAACTAGACGTTAAAAACCACGAACGCAAGAGTAAAGCCTAGTGTGTGTGTGAGAGAGGGGCTCATCAGGGTTCCATTTCACCTTTAGGACTCAGATGTATAGGGAACAGTTTTGTTGTGTGTGTGTATATGTGTGTGTGTGATTTGATTTGAAATGGTCCAGTTTGGTTTCCTGACTGTTCTCCTCACACGGTGGATTAACACACTAACGCTCGTTTAAAACGGTGAACCGTCGGCGCTCTGAAGCTCCGCCCACTAGAACTCGTAGTCGTCGTCGGCCATGTCGATCGCCCAGGCGAACTTCTCCCGCTGCGTTTTGTTGTAGATCTTTTCGATGGGGATTTCCCACTTCTTACACCTGGAGAGGAGACAAAAAACAACATGACTGTTTATCCTGTTCACACACACACACATATATACACAATGGATATACTGGAGGAAAGTTCAAAAGGAGGGGACAAATAAAACATCTTCCACAACAAACTCTCCAAAACAGAACACCCCTCCCGAGTGTGTGTGTGTGTGTGTGTATAGACTAGGTTTAGGGAGTTACTGTAGCCATTGTGTCATCAGGAGAACATTTCTCCCAAAATAAACCTGAAGGCAGCCCTGGTCTGGTCTCACACACACACACACACACACACACACACACACACACACAGACAGACGTCCCCAAATCATCAGTCATTTCGTCTCCTATAGCTCTCTATCCGCCTGGATCTGTCACTTTCTCTCTCTTTTGCTCTACTGACTTTAGACACAAACAATAAATAAATAAAATCATCCAAAATAAATTAATAAATACATAAAAAACTTATTTTTTTCCAAGTTTTATTTACTTGAAAATCTATAAAAATCTTATCTAATTAAAACCTGTAAATTCGTAAAATATATAATTAAATTTTGTGCTTTTACCCAGACTGTGTGTCTGCAGTAGCGTAAACTCACACTTTTTTCCCCAAAAGTTGCACAATATTGTACTTTTTTGTAAATAATTTTATACCTGAAATGTGTATATAATAATAATAATTGATAAACTATTAACATTTGTATTACTAATATTGCTGCCATAATTATGAAAAAATGATATTTTAGTCATTCTTTTAGCATTATTTTTTTTAATTATAATAATAATTATTATTATTGTTGTATTAACAATTAACTTTTTTAAATCAGAGATGATTATCTGTAAAACTTTTTACTATATAGTTCTATACATTATAAAAATAATGTATTATTAGAGCTTTATTTACTATATTATTATTATTATTATTGATATATCTGCACTAACGAGGTTTAATAATATTTAAATGATTTTAATTAAAAACTCATTTTTCCATAAAAGGGTTAAAATAAAACACACAGATCAGTGTTCAGGGTCTCAGTGTTCAGGTGCTCGAGCGTGTGAAGACAGAGCTACAAATATTTTTCAGTTAGTCATTTCCCACAGAGTGTGTGTGTGTGTGTGTGTGTGTGTGTGTGTGTGTGTGTGTGACGTGGCCTGCTCTCTGGCACAGTAAACGAGCCTATTGTTGGCGCTCCCTCCCTCCCTCCAGCTGCTCGACACCGGGGCTGCGTTCTACATTTCCCACAATGCACGGCGAGGACTTTCCCTCTCTGGAGCTCGCGTGTCTCAAGCGCTTCACGGCTCATTTGAATACAATGCTGAGTCGGTGGCGGTAAATAAGACACGCGTGTTTGAGATACGCAGAGGTTCTGATTCTTATCCGCTTGCTCAACAGGCACGCACACACACACACACGCACGCACACACAGAGTGAGCGACGCTAACCTTCAGGATCAGCAGGTTATAGCGTTAAACTTAAGTGTTCAGTAAGAGTCTCTCCGTCATACACAGAGCTAATTATGGACAGGAAGTTGTGATGTTTAGGCGGAGACGTTACCAGGCGACGGAGATGCGCGGGTCCAGGTAGTTGAGCTTGGACGTTCCCAGAGCGATCTGTTTGTTCTCCTCGCGGTCCGTGGCCTGAACCTCCAGCTTCATCAGCTGCTCAGAGAGCCTCTGGACCGCCTTCTTCTTCGTCTCCACTACCCTGAAACAAACCAGCAACACACAACCTTATTAATGCAAGAACCAAAGTGATAACAATAATAGAAAGTAAAAAAAACACTGATGACATAACGTGATTAAAGAGAAGTAAAGAGTCTCTTAAGCACCATTAGAGAAAACGCGCACACACACACACATCTTACTTTTTGCTTTTCTCGTCGTGCATGGCCTTGGCGTCTGCTTTGGCCGACTTCAGCTCTTTCTTGGCTGCAGAGATCTGCTCCTTCTTCGCATCGATCTGCAGGAACGAGAGAACACAGACACCGAGTCATTAGGAGGGAAGAAGTGAGAGGGTGAAGGAGCGACAGGGTTTAGAGGGATCACTGGCATACTTTGGCCTGCAGGTTCTGCATGGACTTCTCGAAGGTTTTGGGTGGCGCCCTCTGGTGGTTACACAGGATCGCCACGGCGCGGTTCGCTCGGTTATAGGAGAGAATCTTCGCCGGTACGTTATCGTCAGCTAGAGAGAGAGGGAGAGAGAGATTTTAATAAGGTGAATGAGAACAAACATCACAACATGAAGAGGAGAGAGATAGAGAGCACGTGACAGAAAGGGTGAGAGAGAAAAACAAACAGTCACGGGAACAGAAAGCGAGAGACACATACGGAGAGTGCAAGACAGTGAGACAGACAGAGGAGGGCAAAGAGACAGCAAGACAGGACTATAAGTCAGTCACAAAGAGTCCATGAGAGAGACTGGAAGAGTGAGACAGACAGACGGGGAGAGAGAAACAAAGTGAAAATAGAAAGCGACAGATAAAGAAATGGTGAGTGAGACAGACAGGAAGAGTGAGAGTGGGATTGAGACAGTGAATTTAAGACAGACAGAAAGAGTGAGAAAGTGGGAGTGGGACAATAAGAGTGAGACTGAGAGTAACAGACAGTAAGACAGACAGTAAGAATGGAAGTGATGAGAGTGAGTCTGAGAGTAAGAGCAGGAGTGAGACAGCGCGAGACAGACAGTGAGAGAGTAAGAGTGAGACTGACGGCAGGTGAGCTGGTGGAGTTGCTGCTGCAGGGTGATGGACGCGTTGTAGGTACGGAACACTTTGGCCGTTAATCCGTCCATCAGCTCCTGGAGATGTTTGTTTAAAATGGACGTCTGCAAAAAGTCACAGAGAGACGACGGGTTAAACACTCGAGACAAAAACACCACCACAAATCTCGGTGTTATGAAACCCCGCCCCCTGAGTTCTGATTGGTTGGAGATCTAGAGCACAACCACGGGACTCAAATCTGTGTGTTTTTAGCACTGTTTTGCTAACTGCACGTCATGAGCTGTTTATTAATTGTTCTTGTAAATAATTTTTAGTGACTTATAAATGAGGACCATCTCACTCCTGTAGTTTATTTACTGTCTACTGACCTGATCTGTACGAAACACACTCTGTTTAAATATATATATATTGTACACGCTACATTTTTATTTATAGATTCTGTCATGACCCTTTAGGCGCTCCGTACGCTGCAGGAAGAGAAGAGCGGGAGTATTTACATTGAGTCTGTCGAAGACGTCGTCCTCCGGCTGCTTGTTCTCCAGGAACAGCTGCAGGTTCTTAAAGACCTACAGGAGAGAAAACACCATTATCTTCACCATCATCACCACCAATATCATGACCATTGGTGGTGGTGGTCATGACGGTGATGTTCATCACCACCATCATAACCTTCATCAATCATCACCACGACCAACATCATCACACTGACATAAAAATACTCTAAGGAGCCAAGCTGGAGCTGCAACATGGATCTGATGTGAGCAAGAGAGAGAGAGAGAGTGTGTGTGTGTGTGTGTACATTCCACAGCCAGGTGGTTTATCCTTCCGGTGCTTAACTCTGACACCAGGTGTTTAATAGGAAGGTGCAGATTGTGTACAATTGTGTGCGAGTTTGTGTGCGAGTGTGTGTTCCCCGCATGCAGGAGTGGCCGTGCTCACCGATGCGTCATCACTTTTGTGTTCGACACCAGAGTCTTGTTTGTCAAGTTATAAAAATGCTGCTACCCTCTCAGAGTGTGTGTGTTTGTGTCATGAAAAGCAGGAAACAGATCTTCCTTAAGACAAAGCAGAGGGAAACCTTACTGGCCAAGATCACCTGTCTGTGCAAACATCCCACACACACACTGATCGAGAAGATTATTTAGAATAAAGCTATTTATGTGAAGAAAAATAAAAATAATAAAGCCGAAAACAAGGAAAAAAGTGAATGCCAAAAAAGAAACAAAAATCAAAATAGAATAATAGAAGCACGGAAAAAAAATTCAAGGAAAGAAAGAATAAAAGACAAAAAAAGAAAAAAAGGAAAAATAAAAGCAGAAGTAATGAAAGGCGGCGGGAAAAGGAACAGCAAAATAAAAGTCATTAACATGAACGAATTATAACTGCAAGAGAGAGAGGAAGAAAAAGAATGTGAGGGAAAAAAATTATTTGAAAAAAGAAATAAAAGCAAGAAGAGAAACGCAATGCAAGGACAAGGGAAATAAAAGAAATAAAGAAAAAAAATATACAGAAAAAAGAAATGAGATTTGGGACGAGGGCGTTGGGTACACTGTAAGTGACGATGTAATGGTGTGACTGGCCACGCCCACTTCACCTTTAACCAAGATGGCAACATCGAGCTGCTGTGATGATGGATGAACAGAAAGAGAGTCAGACAAGTGTGTGTGTGTGTGTGTGTGTTTGTGTCTCACCCTCTTCTCCACAGGGATCTTGTTGTAGTAGCGGATGGAGTCTTTCCCCAGGAAGTCGAGCTCCACCACAAACTCCTGTCCGTCCATCTCGGGGTGCAGGTTGATGTGCTCCACCCTGAGAGAGCAGCAGCCCACCGTGTCCGCACTCTCACCCTCCTCCTTCTCGTTACCCGCCCTCAGGGCCAGCTGGGGGGGACAGGAGGACATGAGACGAGCGGTGAACAAGACAATTTACACAGCACTGTGGTGACATAATGTTTCTAAGGTGGGGGAAAAATTTTAAAACACATTTTCCCATAAGAAATAATGTAAATGCAGATAATCCGTTCCTGCCGTCCAAAACTATTAACACCCGTGTTAACATTCTTGGGACACAATGCAAAAAATAAAAAAAGGTAACCTGTATAGATTGGCTTTCCCGGACATAAAAATGAGTTTTGATATTCTTCGTATGTTGAGGTACTGCTGTACAGCATTGTGTGTGTGTACCTTGTCGATAAAGTACAGAGCGACCGCTCTCTGTCGGATTCGCATCTCTTTGCTCTTCCAGTCTTCGCGGTACTGCGAACGGATCTTCTCCACACACTTCTTCAGTCTGCGAGCCGTCTCGTACTTCTGCCAGTCCTTCTCTCCCTGTCACACACACACACACACTCAGAGTAAGTCTCTTAACATTAAGTCTACCACGGACAGTTCACAAGGTCTAGAGGGGCGACACACACACACACCTTGATCCGTGAACTGGGGTTGAGCATGATGTATTTAATCGAGCCCTGGATGTTCTCCGTCCACGACGCCAACCATGTGACCTTGTTATCGTGACGGACCTCCTTCCACCTAGAGCCTGGAGGGGGTTTGGGCTGTTTCGAGTCCCTGCAGAGAGAAAGAGAGAGAGAGAGAGAGAGAGAGAGATAATATACATCAGTGTGATTTTCTTTCTTTAAAATATGACAAACTGCTTTTTAACTCCAGTTCTGAATTAAAAAGTGGGTGGAGCATAATTAACCACACCCACAACCAGATCATTTAGTTACTAAAAATAAATAAATAAATCAGGCCGAGTGTCACAGTTCTGTCTTTCCCTGGGCCGATCAGACCCAAGCGTGCGTGTTTGTGTGTGTTATTAACTAAAAAAGAAGCAACAGAGATGTGACGTACTGGCTGAAATGTTAAGGCTGTATCTTAAAAAAAAAAAAAAAATCTTATTCTTATACAAGATGAGAGAGTGAATTATTCTCAGACGATACAAATGAATAAACCGCTTCATACAGGCAGAAACATTAGGAAACACTGACCGCTTGTGGTAGCAGTGCGCAAGTACGAGTTAAATATATATATATATATATATATATATAAAAAAAAAATATATATATATATACATAAAGTGTAAAGTGTCAATTCTAGCAGGACGATCCTTCTCTGACTCAGCGCTGTTAGAAATTCCTGAATGAATCTCACACACAGCTGAGAAACACACTTCCTGGACTCGTTTCCATTCCTGCTTGATAGTAAACTTTGGCTTTTCGTCTTAATCTACATGTTTTTTTTTTTATTAGTGAATCATTCAGTCGGTTAAGTTCTGCACGCGCGTCTCGGTTATTATTACTTGCTGCAGTTGATGATGATGTCCTCGGGGCGAATGCGTCGTTTCAGCATGCCCATCTTCGGGTGGTCTCCTCGACCCCGGAACAGCCCGGGAGGTTCGATCCGGAAGTTTCCGATGCGTTCTTTGTGGTTGTCCATCAGGCAGTATCCGTACTCCTCCACCAGCCGCTCGTTCTCCTCTTTGATTTTCTGCAGAAAAAGTGTCAGTTAGGTACAATACGTTTTACCCTAACACACACACGGCCTTCACAGTTTTAAACGGCTCCCAGACGGACACGCGACTTCACTTCGAGCCCGTGTTTATATTCCCCGAGCGGTAGGTAACGTCTCACCTGTTTCTCCTCCTTGGTCATCTGTTTCCGAGCCTCCGACTGCGCCTTGAAGTACTCGCTCATCTCGGTGAAGTCGCACTTGTTCAGATCAGAGATTTTCGACTTCTCCTCTGAGGTCATTTCCTGTGCAGAAGAAGAAGAAAAAAAAAATCATGCATTAATCTAAAGAAATAGGCGGGGGAGGAAAAAAGCACGACAAGGAGAAACATCCTGCTCGAGCTCTGACGTCATCTTGGTTTACCTTCCTCCAGTCTTTGAAGAAGTTTTTCCTAAAGATATCCTTGGTTGTGTATTCGTGGTCGATCATTTTGGCGAAGAACGTCGCCACTTCCTCCGCCGACTCGCTCAGCTTCATGGTCTTTCCTGCACAAACACAGGGAGGAGGGAGACTGGATGATGAAATCGGATTAAACGTGGGAGAAAACGGTTTAAAAAACTGGGAGTGGCGTTTAACTCTGGATTCTGATTGGTCAAAAGGTGAAAATAATAGACTTTAGAAGAGTAAAAGAATATCGACTTTAACCCGATGTAACTAACTCTGGTGATGTCACTTCTTCATTACAACAGGTGTTTTATTATTTTTATTATTGTATTTTTTAAAACACTATAGAGGACTCACCGTCGTAATAAAAGCGAACATTTTCGGGGAGTCGCTCGTACGGAGGAGCGAACACGGGACCTTTGTGCTCGAGGAATCTCCACTTGGACCCGTCTGTGTATCGCTCTTCCTCCCACCTGAGCCGGAGAGAGAGAGAGAGAGAGAGAGAGAGAGAGAGAGAGAGAGACAGAAGTTTAAAAGGGTCGGCCCAAAAAATTTTTGTCCAGCTTTAGGTTTTAAAAAGTCTGATATTAAAGCAACGTCCCTCAACTCCTCACCATTTCCACTTCTCTTCCGGCTCCTTCTTGCCTTTCTTCTTCCCTCCAGCCGTTTCGTCTTTCTTGTCTTTCAATTTCTTTTTCGGCTTTATGGCCTTTTTTTTTTTATGAAGTAAAGAAAATATTTATAAACACATGGATATAATTTATAGTAACTATAATAAAAAAACCTTTAAATCCGGACTTAAATCATCACCAATTCCTCTCCGAAGTCCAAGAAGTCTTCCTCCTGCTTGCGCTTTTTCACTTTATTCTCCTTTTCCACTTTGATCTTTTTGGGTTTGTACTCGGCTCTGTTTTTAGAAATAAAAATAAAAACAATAAATAAAGCGTGACTAATAAGAACTGGAACGACTGTTCACTCTAAACACAATTCATGAAACTTTATTACACTAATGCGTTAAATGTCATCTGTTTATTGTGCTGATTTTGTTACTATTTAAAGTTTATCTCCATTTTACAGTCGGCGGTGAGAACTCTAAAAGACGGCGTGTCACATCCTTTACGTTAAAGTTTCACTGATAAAATAAATAATATTTTAAAGCCCCAGTGTTTAAACGTGAATTTAAATGCTTAATCGTGTAAAAACTTTTAAACCCAGATAATAAAACTGTTTAAACAAAACTATGTTTAATGCGTTTAGCTCATGCGGTGTCTTAAACAGTGAACCGTGCGAGACTTTAACAGACAGCATGTCGTTTTGTTTACGTCTTACCGCTCTCGACTGGAAAATCTATAGTTTAGTTATAAATCAAGATAAAACTCCGAATACTAACAAAATCAAAGCAATGAACAGATAAAATGTATCACGCTAATGCGTTAATGTCTTTTTTTTAAATCAGACCCGAGGTCACACGGACGGCAGGCTGAAAGACGACTTTTACACACTTTGCATACATCAACTTTCAGCAATAATTCCAAAAATAGTTTTGTGAAAAAAAAAAAAACACGCTGCATGGTGTTTATTTTGTACATTGACACGGCTTATTTCATGTGAAAAAAAAATTCAATAGGACAAAAAGAATCTTTTAATAAAGACGGCCAAATTCTGATATAAAAGACAAAAAATGTCTTTTGAAAATCTTTCATTTTTTTTTTCCATGACTGTGCCGATTCTGCAGCTAAATAGATTTGATGATAAATCCAGTTGTGTTTAATGCTAGTTTTTTTTATTAATTTTTTTTATCCTAAGAAATATAACGATACGATATCATTACACATCAGCGTCATGGACGCAAGGATTTAATAAACATTAATGTGAAACTACTCAAGTGTCATAAGAAAAACAAAACACGCAAGCACTTTGGTTACGCAATACTTAATAGACCCGATGGGGTGGGAGGGAAAATAATAAAAAATAATAATAATAATTTTAAAAAAAAGGATGTAAAGCACGGATCACGCACTCGTCATCGTCCCGCTCTCTCTTCACCGTCTTTGTCTCTGGTTTCGGAGTGTAAAAGAAGTCTTCCTCCTCCTTCTTGATGAGACTGTGGACGACAGAGTTCAAGAGTTCACACACTGGATTGTTCTAGAATAATTCATATTTGCAGTATAGACAATTATATACAAATATATTGTTTTTGATGTTATAATGAGTGTAATAAAGATCACATGTAGTATCTGATTCCTTGGACTCACTGGAGGACGCACCAGTCGATACGATAGTTGGATTTGATTTTTATTGTGATTCTTTAAACATTGCTTTATAAATGTCTCAATTTGATAAAAAAAATTTTATAAGATTTTTTTACTTAAATTTTTAATTACCGTCTGACCAAAAATAATCATCTGATATTAGGTTTGTTGTAATTTTAATTTATAAATGTTTGTATTGGTTTGATTCAGAAATATTTCGCTTGCTATGACGTCATGTGTCTGGAGCAACTGTAACATTGACCATCTCAAATGCCAACATTTATAAATAAAGAAAATAATAATTGTGATCCATAACCGGATCGATCTCCCCCCAAATCTGTAAAACTATGTGTTAAAATAATATTAATTCATCTTGTAATATATACGACATGTTATCAATAGATTCTGCACTGAGACACAGCATTAGGATGGACATGAGGGGAAATGTGTCGCCGTACCTGACGAAACCGTTCTCCTTCTCCCTCTTATGCTTCCCGTTAGAGCTGTGGGATTTAATCTGTGGACAAAAAAAGATAAAAATGATAAGCACACAATACACACACGTATACAAACCCATGATGAACCAGGCACAGTGTTGAGGCGCACGTTTTTTTCCTTCTTTTTCTTAAAGCACATATGCGTTGCGCTGAACAAAAAAGTAATAAAAGTGGTCTTTAGGTAAGCCGAGTGATTTACAAACACCAGACTCAAAAACAGCAGAATAAACCTGACGGCTTTTTAAAGAAGGGACAGCGGTGTGGCCTTCATTCTGATTCAATAGCACTAATGTTTAGCGCCTGATTTTGTCCCGTGAACCTGTGTTGAAGAAAAAATAAAATAAAATCATGTCCTTTAATAACTCGCATACTATAATAAACACTGAAACGTCAGGTATCGTTTGGTGGTGTTGATAGTTTTGACAGAGACGTGACTTAAACTTTTTTTCTTTTGTTTCCTCCTGCATGTCTGTCTGTTTCATGTACCCGTCCAGTAGATGGCAGTATTTCACCAACCTCCCGAAAACTCAAAAAGAAGAAGCTTGGAAAATTTAAGTGCTTGCAGAAGATGGGATGAGTTTGCGTTTTCTGCATGATATATTTTAAGCAATTCAGCATTTTTAGATAGTTTAAACAGTATTTGTTAAAAAAAACCTGCAAGTGTAATCCGAATTGAATACCGACCTCGACTATAAGAAGCGTTGCAAAGGTCCTGTCTGAGAGCAGATAACAAACGGAAGTGATTAAGACAAGGCAAAGGGCAGAGAATAAAGTCGTAGATGGCTCCTTAGAGCTCAACACTACGGAGCAGTTGTGGGAGGAGCGTTTCGGTCATTAACCAATCTAGTTTTTGGGAGGGGCTTCAAGAATAATCATGGTGTGAAACTTCCTTAGATTAGAGCAGGGCAGCTTGGTAGAGCCGTCAGTAGCCGGTTTAACACACACTCATGTGATACATACAATGTGGTACGGATCCGTGAGGTTATCCAGCTTGAGCCCCGGTAGCTTGTGGGACTGGGACTCGAACCAGGAACCTTCTGATCAGCGGTCCAGCACCTTAACAACCGCGCTACCCCGACCTAACCCTTACAACAGTCGTAAATCCGAGTAAACATGCGTCATGTGACCAAAATCTGACCCAATCCGGAAAGATGATTGGCCCCTTTGATCAGCTTTAATCAGGACATACAGAGTCAGCCAAAAAAAAAAAAAAAAACGCATACACACGTCAGGAAAAGAAAAACAGTACAATGTATATTATAAACAAAATATTCATATTATCACTTTATAATCATCATGTTTATGAATATACAGCGTATAGCAATAAATTTATTATTAAAACATTGATACAAGTTTTTCTCGTCCTGAAGTGTGTATACATGTTTGTCTGACTCTGTGTAAACTCTTCCTGCACATTTGCCCCGCGTCAGGGTGACATTAGGTGACGTGACCAGTTTCTGTTTCAAGTTCCCGATCAGTAAACTGAAACACGTCTCTCCGTTCTGTCTTTACTTTTACTCGGGCTGAGGAACCTATCACAGTGCAGAAGGCGGGATTTAACGGAAAAGACAGGAAGACTAACCAAAGCATAAAAGTTGAAGAACAAAAACACACATTCCTGCAGATCCGACACAGAACATTTTAGAAGTTGTTCAGTTCTGATTAAACACTCGAGTCCTGCGTCAAAGTAAAAGATCCTGATGCTCGAAATCCTTTTAAAAGATTTATCTTGTATATCTTTATCAAATGACGCTTTAAGGATTTCGAGCATCAGGATCTTTTACTTTATATTTTTCCCCTCAGTGAGACGCTCTGACGACCCCTAACATGCACGCGCGCGTGTGTGTGTATGCTGTGCAGCAGGTGAGCACAGGTTTAGCCTAATATTAAAAATAGCACAGCAACCAGATACGGGAATGAAACCTGAGCCTGATTTGGCCTGGAGGTCCAGACTGGGAGTGTGGAAGAAGAAAGAAGAGAAGGGAAAAAAACCTTAAACACTAAAAAAAAAAAAAAAAACTTAACACCACACCTCTCTCTTCTTGTCTTTGTGTCTCTCGGTGCTGTCCTCTCGGTGTTTCACGCGCTCTTTCTCGCGGTCCTTGTGCTTCTTCTCCGATGAGTCTCTGTGCTCACTGCAAGGGGAAAAAAATCCCACGATGAGCCGCGTGAGGGGAACAAAGTGTGATACTGAAGAACAAGATCGTTTCTCTTATTTAGATTTTTAATTCATGTACAGAATTGTTTTTTAATAGGTAATAAAAATATTCTTTACAAAAAGTACAAATAATTTGTAGGAACAGTGTATTATTTATTACTACAACTTTTTTTTTTAAAGTAAACCTGAAATTTAACCGTGTTCTAGCTTATGTGTGAGCGTGCAGTATTTGTCCAAAACAGTGTTCCTGGCTGTAGTGTTGGCTGGCCCCCTAGTGGACTACAAGAGTACTGCAGATGGGATGAGGTTATGAGAGGTCATCGATGACAAAAGGTTTTAAACCAAAGTTTATCATTATTTATAAAATTTTGTAATTAGGCTTAAAATTCCCATAAAACGCTTCTATTTACAATTAATAAGGAACCAAAAGTAATAAAGCAAAGCTATAGGATTTAAAAGACTACGATAGTCATTGTTTATTTTTAGAGTTGTGTGTTGTGATTTGAAGTTTATAAAAATCACACAGATAAATAACCAAAGGTCAACGATGTGTAACACATGCTTGCTGAAACAATTACAACAAATAAACTCATTAATAAATGTCAATATGTGCATGTAAAAACATTTACAACCGAGATATCTTCACCCTGTTAGCTTCAACATTTATGGTCACAACCAACTATTACTATTCTAGTAAAACTTTGTTTAACACAAACTTTTTCACGCACACGCTCCATGCACGCACGTTACGCTAAAACAACCGCACATCCGTTCGCAAATGCACATGTCCTCTCAGTTCTTCTTTCTTCACCAGAAATTGTTTAGATCGCAGCTTTTTCCAACTAACTTACTCACAGACCATGTCCTTACCTGATAGCACTGCTTCCTGAGAGCGACATGTCCATGTCCATGTCCGATCAAACCCACCACCAATACAAATCCAATCTCTGATCTCCCCCTCACCTCCTCCTCCACCCAAAATCACAACTTGTGTAATAAAACCTGGAGCGCGGTGCGACCCCTCTCAGTCACTCCCGCTCACTTTTTAAAAATGCTGCAGTCTGCTGATCATGACGCGCTAGGACACGCCCACTGCGTTCTGATTGGTTGGAAAACCAGGAAGTAGTACAGCACTTAAGTTCATACATAAAGCTGCTTTAGATGAATAAATACTTACTAAACTATAGTGTTTTTATTATTTAGATGTAATTAACATTTATAACATTGCATGCATGATTCTTGTTTAAATGATTTTATATATATTATATTTGTGTATATATATATAAAAATTTAAAGTTTTGAAATAGTGTATATATAAACAAAACAATTTGAAATAATATATACGGTATATAAGCAAACAATGTTCCGAAAGAAATTTTGTATATAAATATAAACTAAACATTTTAAAAGAAATGCATTTGATTTTAAAAAATAACAATAAAGAACATATTGAAATTATTTTCATTGTTCTCGTGGCTCAAGAAGTCTTATTTTCAATCAACAAATTTTGTTTAACAAATAGTTTGTATTTCAATATAAGTTTGCAATTTAGTTTTTTCCCCCTTTAAATGTTTATTATTTAGTTTTTAAACTAGTTTTTGTTTAGTTTGTGGTAGTTTTTATGTTCGTCACGTTTCTACTCCTAACTAATCTTATTCTATTCGAAAGTTTTAAACTTTTAATATTTTATTAAAACTAAATATTTACACAAAGAAATTTAATTACTCTCTTTTGTTCTGGTATTGTGTTATTGTAAATGTATAAAGCACATGGAGAGCTCAGGAACCGAGCGTTTTGAATAAATCAGTGTATTTATTTGTGTGACTTATTATTTAGTTCAGATTTCCTTTTTGTGCATTCTTTACATTTCTACAAAAAAAAACATCACTTAACCATACCTAAAGTCTCACTCAAAGAGGTTTGTCTTCTTTAATCTCTCTCTCTCTGACTTTATTCACTACTGAAGTTTCCTTACAGGTTTATATAAAAGATAACAGCTGCAGTTAGCACCACTAACAGCCTTTATTTTCTTTTTGTTTTGTTAGTTTTTGCCCTCGTCTCTCTCAGTGATTATCAGTATATAAAGATGTCCACACCCTGGTGTGAACGCGGCACCGGAGAACCGGAATAAAGCCTCGACACCAAACGGGCCGACAGTTAGGACTACAAAGGGAGACGATCAGACACTTCCGAGGTCAGGTTCAGACGTGTCGAGGAAGCTGTGATTAACAGCCATTGGCGAGAGAAAAGAGCACCGCGAGAGGGCAATCGAGAGCCAATTCAGACAAAAGGACTTCATTAGCACACGAGGTGAGAGAGAGAGAGCAAGAGGGCATATGATTAGAACATCACTATTTATATTTAAACATTTCAGTAAAAAAAAAAATAAATGAATAAAAAAAAGTGTGACGTACTTGTACATAATCCTGGACATCACAGTTTAAAAAAAAAAAATTAATTGGAAATCACAAGTTTTATAGAAACAAGTTCTTAACCTGGATAATAATAATAATAATAATTAAACTGCACACATGTGATCTGTTTCTTTTTAAACAAGAAAAATAACTCCGGATTTATTTTAAATGTTGCATAAAAAAAAAAGATAAAAAAAGCTGTGAGACAAAGAAGAAGTGAATAACGAGCGGACGTTTACCTGTTAGTGTACTTGGACCTTTCACGCTCTTTGTCTTTTTTGTGGTCTTTGTGCCTGTGTTCTTTGTCTTTATGCTTAAGTTTGTATGAATCTGTGAGAGAGAGAGAGAGAGAGAGAAAGAAAAACAGAACAAAAACAGTAAGTGATGAGGAACTCCAGCAGCGTCAATGTTACTGGCTGCTATTAACACTGCATGCTAACGTGAGCAAAGATAAAGCTATAACACAATCTGTTAATAACTGCTAGAATGTCATACCCGTCACGGCATCGCTAGGAACAGTAGTGTACACTATTATTAGTAATGTCAGGGGTAATAAACCTTAAGAGGAACGAAATATAAACAAATAAAATAACATAAAAGTAAAATCAATAATAATAAGTAA
The DNA here is from genome assembly GCF_024256425.1 of Clarias gariepinus. NCBI lineage: Eukaryota > Metazoa > Chordata > Actinopteri > Siluriformes > Clariidae > Clarias > Clarias gariepinus. The sequence continues at coordinate 1,882,284 of NC_071121.1, forward strand.
TCCAAGTGGGACAATAACTGTAAAAATTATAGGAATATAAAATATACACTATGAAAATTCAGATCCCAATGTAGTATCTAACGCTGTGTAAATGTAAATCATGTGTAGAGTTATTTTATAACTTTTTTTTATTCAGGTCCTTAAAAAAAAATAAAAATTGACTGAATCAAATTGAAAATTGCACTTCATCAAAAATCTATGTGATTCAATAGCATTAAAAAGCTTGTTTAATTTGTTTTAAGTAGTAATTATTACTCCTACTACTATCTTACCTTAACTTACAGTAAATTAAAATTAAATTAATTTAAATTAATCGTTAACGCTACTGAATTAAATAGATTTTTTAAGTACTCAAGTAGCATAAAAAAGTTTATCATTTAATTTGTTTCAACAGCAACATATATACACACACACACACACCTTAAAATTTCGTAAAAACAAACAAAACTATTTATTAAAGACTGAAATGCTATGCAAGATGTTTTTAATTGTTTAGATCTGGCAACTTTCTATTTTTATTTTTTTACACCCAATTTTCTGCTCCACACTCCAGTCCAGGAGGTGGCAGCATTTTTACCCTTCAACTGCCCATAAAAAAATAATAAATAAATAAAAATAATACAAATATCCATAAGCAAGCAATAATCTGGAACACTAAAATCTTGAAAAATGTTTTACCGATTTGTATTTTCTAGGAGAAAAGAACAAAACTGTGGTATGTTAAGGAATCGATTTTTAGATCAACATTCCTAAGTTAAATTAAACGATAAGTAACTTGGAAAGTTCAAATTGACCCTGAAACAAAACTCAAACTAAAGAACCGAGAAACACAATGCCAGAGAAACGCATGACTGATTAATCACACGAGAGTAAGTAGTAATTATTACTTAACAAAACAAGTAGCTGTAACACAAATAATAAAATAGATGTAAAAATATTAGGTGACTAGAGTCACATCAGCGACAACAACATCATGTCATAATTAACCCTCAGTAAGCTGGAAGTCTGTAATTAATGAATTTAATTGTTAATAAAGATCTAGCTTAGCCTGACATAAGCATGCTCAGAACGCTTGGATTAGCACAGAGTTGTCCTAACGCTGAACATGTTTCATAATAAAATGCTAAATATAAATATCTTATGTAAATTATTCATATACACACACACACACACACACACACACACACACACACACACGAGTGAGCAGAAATGAAAAAAAAAAAAGCGTACTAGAGTGCGAAAACAATCGCTATGACGTGGCGAGGAACTACAGGAGTAACTGTAACTGGAGTAGGATATGAAAATAAAGCAGACGTAATAAACGTTATAAGGAACTGAAGTAATATAAAACAATAAGTCTGAGTAGTAACGCTGGTACTGATAAACAGTTTGTACTACAGTGTGATGAGTAATAATGAGTACTGCAGAAATAAACAAGTAACCGAGATAAGAATCAGAACCCGAGACTATAGACATCACTCGCCGTTATTAATATCTCTAAACAAACTTAGCAAATAATTTACACCAAAGAATCATCACCAATATACAAAACAAAAACTATTATTAAATACACAAAAATAATCACAGTAGAAATGAAAGTATTTTCTAATACAAGTGAAATATAAGACTAAAGACAATATGTATATTATAGTAACTAACACTAATAAACAGTGTAACATACAGAGTAAACTGTACTTAGTAATATTACACCTCACGCTGCTTTAGTCAAAGCTCTATTCAATAAACGCTACAGGACTTTTTAATGCTCTTCCCACTAAAACTGAGTAATATATACACTACAGTATAGAAGTTAAACATTCAGAAATACATGAAATGAGTAACAAAAATGTAATGGTTTATATTTTTTCAATCCTTCAGATCCAATGGGATCAAGAACAAAAACATGATGAAAGGTAAATTAACAATATTTATAACGTCAATAATAACTTCTTACTTTAAGGTATAAAACTGTAGAAATAATATTTAGAAGTTCGAAATGTCACTGTGCAGTTTTGCACGTCAGAAAGTTTCCCACACGCACTGCATCACAGGTATATTTGGTGAACTTTATGTTGATTTATAACGGGTTTTCAGATTGACTGGCTTTACATACAAGCCTTTTTTCTTTAAATATACGGTGTGGTTTGGGGGTTCTTGCTGTTGTGATGCTTGACGGGAGGTAAAAATGTTGAAAAAAATAAAATACTGAAAACATAAATATTTAAAAAATAAAAAGTTTCCTCACACGATATGCAGAACGGTAACGCTGGACTCTGATTGGTTGGTAGAGAGCACAAGGTTAACCAATCAGACGAATCTACTACACTCTTACGCAAAGTCTGGAAACTTAAAATCTATTATTTTTTATTTTAATACAATTGTCATTAAATTTGATGATCATGACATTTTGAAGGCATTTTTTTATGGAAAGAAACATGCCCGACATTTTTATCTTTTCTTTTTTCCATCACCGCTGCATGAATTTTTCCAAATCACTTCCTCACAGACTCCATAATGAAATTCCACATGTTCAGTCCTGACTCGCGAGATTCAGACAACGATTATGACTAAACATGCAGGCCTTGAGTAAGTGTGTGTACTTTAACATCTACACTAACCTGACAATCCGATCCTTCAGTGCCACATTTACAAATTCATGATCTCATGTAATCACTCGTTTTTATCTCTGAGAAGCAAAAGTAAGTGCACCCCACATCACGACAAACTTCGACACCGGAATGGATTCTGATTGGCTGATTTATATCCAATCGGCGAGTGGCGCTGATGATAAAAGGTTTACAGAAAGAGCGTGAAGACTGGAAGACTGTGTATTTGTTAAAACAGCAAAGTCTAGCATTAAGTTTGGGAAGGAGTCTCCAGTTTCAGAGCTTTGTAAGAGTTAGAAAAAGCTGTAACTTTAGGTTTTTCCAGCAAGACCTGCTTTATTAGAGGCTAACGAGGTAATAATCGCTTATGGCTAGCGTAGGATCTAAAACTAAAGTACAAAAAAAAGTATGATGTCATAGTGCTGACACATCACAATGACATAGCAGGAATAAAACTAAAATTTTATCACGTGCTATTGTAGAAAAAAAAAATTCAGACTGATACATATCTGTTAATTTCAAGGATTTTACTGCTTCATTTAACAAATTTACTCCACATTTTGCACTTTTGTTCAGCACCTAGAAACTGCTTGGTGTGATAGAATTAAACACTGTTGTGTTTAATTGCACAACCTCACATTAAAGCAACACGATGTGACATGAGGAAGTGTGTTACTGCAGTGGTGATGTAAGAGTGTCACAGCAAACGTTTCAGTTTCACAAAGCTAAAACCATGATGATTATGATGTCATAGGCTCTGACGTGCTTATGACGATGATAATATTTACACCGTAATGGCCCTCTACTGTTTGAAAAAGGGAGGAACCGAACGCCTGGAGATCTAACTGCTGTACTTTAGTTTCCTTGTATGTGAGCTTTATCTATGTCTTATCACACTGAACCATGAAAGTGTGAGACACTCAGTGCTGCTTTACTGAAACACACACACACACACACACAGGACTGAGCAAAGAGAAAGACTTAATCCCAAATGCAAACAAATCTAGCTTATATCCTTAAAAATAATAAACAGCTTATAGTGACTATGCTGATGTCTATATATTAATATATTTATATAACTGGACGTGCAAAAACAATGTAAAGGTAACGTAACCACAGATGATAAAGCTACCGTGACACAATTTTATTTATTTAGATTCTTTAAATAAAATACTAAATGATTACATGATATGTGTTTGTTCTTAACTCTTGAGTGCGTAATATTTTCAGGTTACTTTCTAAGATTTCAACAAAGAAATTTTAATTACTAGCAAAATTATCCGCTGATAAAACAAGAAATTTTCACTTGAAAATGTAGTAATATTTGGCTAGACTTTGTTGTGATATATATATATTTTTTTTTTTTTATTTTTTATTTTTTTAAAAGAGTAGATAAACATACTTATAGTAACGGTGCGAGTAAATTGGAGCGGGACATGAACGTAACTAGAGATGAAAATATAAAGTGATGCAGAATATTTAAGGGGTAAGATATATATTTTTGTAAAATACTAAGTAATCATTACACGCCATGAGTTTTTCTTTTTTACTTATTTAAAATATAATATTTAAGTTGTTAAAAAGAAATTCTTATAACTAAAGAAATAAACAAGAATTTTTAAAGTCCTAAAACCAAAAAAAAAAATTAGCTTTAAATTTTAGGTATATCTACCTAGTAAAAACTTTAATGATTGTATATTTACTTTATTGAAACCTTATTTTTTAAAAAGCACAGATAAACAACTATATTCAAGATACTTTTTTGCTAAGATACAAAATAATACTCTAAAAAATTTGTTTAGCAATATGCTAAACGGGGGGGGGCGGGGTGGGGGATGTGGCATGTCTTGGGGTATAATTTAAATTTGGATATTTATTAATTAAACGCCGACATTCCTAATGGGTTTCTCTTGCTTGCGACTCTAGCTATGTCCTCCCGCGTATTATAATTTCTTAGTTGCCTAGCAATGACGGTTTTTACCGCCTCTACACACATGACCAGGGACGTTTGCTCTTCAGACTTTAACAAAATTTAAACCCAAATTTATTCACAGACAGGTCAAGTTTCTGTGCAAATTCTTCCGTCAAAATAGACTTCTGTCAAAGTAAAAGCAGTGTCACGTACCAGACGACACGGTTACGGGTAAACCGGAGTCCCTGGAGGGCACAGGGGCAAGGTGCCAAAACGTTCTATTTATTTACTTTATTTTTTATTTGGGGGTAGGGGGGCATCAAAGTTTAAAGAAGAAATGCAAGGTGATGTTCGAGCCCGAGCTTTGATGTAACCCTTGACTGAAGATTAAAGTATTGGCGCCCTTGGCGGTGTTGCAGCACGAGACATGGCGATTAGGTTTAAAAGGCGATTCCTGCACTCAAGCACAGCCGAGGGTGCCAATACTTTAATCTCCTGCAAATAAAGGATCAAAGTTTAAAGACAAACTTTACAAGATAGTCATGCATTCTTTTTTTTTTATGTAGATGTTAGGAATGGTTCAAGGTGGCGGATTTGACCGGAATCGCAGATACATTATGGAAGCTCAAATATTATATATATTAAATGGGATGAAGTATATTTGCGAGAACATTTTCCAACTGAACACACGACCTTTAATGAGTTCATGTCGTTTTTTAAATTGTTACTACAGATTAGGTAAATGCTATAGCTTTTAAAACGAAACTAGCGAAAACCAAGCAGTGTTAGAATTACACGTCACAGCCACGCCTAGCTCCGTATTAACTTCGTCAGCAGATAAGCAAACCGAGCTGTCTGTACTAGCAACTCTGCTACTGGAACAGACGATCTCCACATCTTTCTTTCAAACTTGAGTATTTTCATCTTAACCTCTATACACTTTTAACATTATAACCTTGAGTCTTGAACAATAAACTGACGAAGAAACGTCATATCAGATGGGCTACGGGATCAGACGGTTGCTCCGGAGCTTCACATCCTATAAAACTAGAATTGCAATAATTGTAATTTAAACATCGCTTATTTTAATATCACAGGTTTTGTGTCATGAACATAAGTTGCATGTCTTTATCTACATCAGTTCATCAACTTTAATTCACGATATGTGTTAAGTGTTGAAACAACGAAAAACTCAAGGTTGTCGATTTTCCGTGTTCGCGGGGGAACGCTTAAGACTTAGGATATTTATTTTTAAAAGATAAATAAACAGAATGTCCGTGCCCAAGTAGAGATATCGGACTACAGGAATCCAGTGGGCATTTATTCAAGGTCAAACGTCCTTCTGTCAGTTACATACATTGTGTCCAAAAAAAAAAAAAAAAAACGTAGCTTTTAAACCATAGCATCATTATGGTACGCGCAATAAAGTGAACGCGTACAGCAAACTTTTCATTGGCGGTACACTCTCATTACAGAAAGCAGCACATCTGGAGCTCGGCCTACGGGAACTATTAATGTCTGAAGAAAAGTTAAAAAACAAAAATTACCTAAAATGTTTACCTTTTTACAGAAAAAGTTAACACGATGAACTTTTTCTTTGGATAAAACTACCACCTTAACTAAAGAAACAGAAAATCTAAATGTTAAGATTCCCTCACATTTGCTTAAGTATCGTTACCGGCTTTAACTTTCCATTTGTTAATGATGTAAAACTAGAAGTGAGAACTAGTTTAAAACCTAAAACTATCAAAATATTTAGTGAAACTTTACACAAATCCAGTTTTTTTTATTTAAAAATGCTTTTAAAGCTCTGAGTCAGTGAATAAAGTGTACAGATATCCAAATTAAGTTAATATTTTCTGTTATTATCCTTTCTTGTTCACGTGTATTAGTTTGTAGGGAGTAAAATAAATGAAGGAAACTGCTTTTAAACAGAGTTGCTGAAAAAGGAATTTAACAGAGACATTTAAACAGAAAGCCATTTCCCCCTGCAGCGCCTCCATAACACACACAGAGAGAGGGGGGCTGCGTCCCAAATCGCGCACTACTCCACTAAATAGGACGCGAGCCACAGTGCTTAATTTGAGCTAAAACCTTGGAATGTTTAAGAAAAATGTAAAAATGAGATTGTAATATTTCAGGTGTAATGAAATACTGATACGCCGAGGCGGTTTGGATTGCAGGGAGCGGGCTGGAAGCTTACCCGGAGAGCTAGTGTGCTAGAAATGGTGCACACTAGCTAGCAGAAGAGGCGGCGGATTGAGACACGGCTCGTGGAAAGGAAAAGAAAATGGCGCAGAGACTAAGTCCTCAACCCCCCATTTGCCACTTTTAACACTAAATTAAGGCCGGTTAGAGTCGTAAATGGACGATTTAACAATCAGGATTGTGAAAATAATCTACAGTTCTATCAAAATAGCGATCCTAATTGAGAAATGCTTGTTGTTAAGGTGTGTTTTTGAGCCCTGGTTTTGAACAATAGGCGGCTGTGAGTGAGGGTGAGGGGACTTAGTCTCTGGGACGCCATTTCGCTGCTCGAAAAACCTAACAGTCTCACCGCCTTGTTCAGGGAAATACGGCTCGAAATCAACACCAAAACGCCTTTTAATTCGATAATTCGTGTTATTTCGCACTTACCGTTTAGTCGAGAGGCAGTCTGCACCTGCAAACAGAGTTAATAACTTGATTATCTTGTTTTTTTCCCCACATGTACATTATCACACAGACAAGAAATCAAAAATGTCACCTACAATATGGATTCGATTTACACCAAACCTCAATAAAATTAACTAACACTGGGGTCTACTTCATTCCTGATCAGATATTATTATTATTTTTCCGCAAAGCCCAAACTGAACATTTCCAAAGCTGATCTGCCAAACAAAAAGGGAAATATCATCGAATATACAGCATTCTCGGGCTTTATCGAGTTTTAATGTGGATATAAATCACCTGGTGGTGTCCGTGATCTCCGGTCATTGTGCCGTGAGTTCTTCTAAAAGCTCAAGGAAAGAAATAAAAGCGAGACAAGAGAGAGGGAGAGAGAAAAAAGAAGATGCCGGTATCGAGAAAAAGCTCGGCAGAATTGAGACTTGAGCAATCGAGTCTCAGACACGAAGTCCTGCTTTGGCGATACTGCGCATGCGCGGAACAAGTCCCTTCACCGAGTCGAATCTTTCAAAAAATAAAAAAAAAGAGTCGGTTGAAGAGAATCGACTCAGATTCTGATTCAGAGTTGGGATTATCCAGTGTAATGGTAGTACTGTAGTGTAGTGTAGTGTAGTGTAGTGCAGATCTGCTTAGGGATTTAACTCCTAACATCAATTTTTGTGCATTCATTCTTTACATAGAAATATGTTTTGATAAAAAAAAAAAAAAGAATCTCAACTATGCAATAATAAAAATAAGAATTAAATAATTCATTATGACCTCGCCTACTTAGATTATGCCCATCCATCCATCTAGAACCTGGCCAATGGTGATTGCTATTGGATTTATTCCCATTTTAACAACTATGATAGGACCTTTAATGAACATTCACATGCATTCACACACTGCAGGCAATTTGGGACGCCAGTTAGCCTAATCTGCATGACTTTGTACTGTAGAACATGAAGAACATGCAAACTCTATGCACTACAATTAACTTTGTAAAATTCTTTACATGAAAATCTTTTGATTAAAATAAAAATGTAAGCGATGCAACAATAAAAATAAGAATTAAATAAATAATTATGACTAATTTTAGCTATTAAGATTATTCCTATCCATCTATCTGGAACCTCCACTACAGACAATTTGGGAACGCCAATTAGCCTAATTTGCATGTCTTTGGACTTGTGGGAGGAAACCCACCAAGCACAGGGAGAACATGTAAACTCTATGCACTAAATGTTAGTCGATAATACTGTAGTGCAGATCTGCTTAATGATTCTACTTCTAAAACCATTTTTGCACCTTCATTCTTTACCAGAGATGAGCCAGAGATGTGTGTGTGTGTGAGTGTTAAAATTTGTGATGTGTGATATACATGAGTATGAGTGTGTTTGTGTGTACGTGTGAGTGTTAACATTTGTTACACTTTAATGTGTGTGATGTATGAGTGTGTTTGTGTGTGTGTGTGTGTGTGTGTGAGTGTTAACATTTGTGATGTGTATGAGTGTTCAATAGGCCACAGATGCTGAAAAATAAACCTCACACTATGATGTTCCTCAATGTGATGTCACTGGACGTGTCACTGAATATAATGTCACTCAATATAATGCCACACAGCACAAGTTATTAATAATTTTTCGGTGTAAGTTTAAGACATTATCACGGCTGACTCGTTTGAGACATCAAAAATCCCTCCGCAATTTTGCATCCTCAGTGTCTTTAGATCACATTGGCCCGGTTTGGTGACGATCGTATAAATTCCCTAGGAGCAGTATATAAAAATCCATCGGCCTCCAGTTGAGTTAACCCCAGGACAAGCAGAGCTCTAAATGTGTACCGAGATTCGTATGCCTATGTGAAAGTGTGCATGAGCTATTCAGCAAAATCTCATGTGGGGGCCCCTGGGGGCCCTGGGCCACGTGACTCTCAGACATCCTAGTGGCAGCAGATTTCAACCTGTCTGCCAATTTTCATGAGATTCTGAGCATGTTAAGACACCCAAAAAGTCCAAAAGGGTGGGGGAAAAATCCAGAAAACAAGGGAGTCCTGCACACATTATAGTGCTTGGGCCCTAATAAGTAAAATATTAACCTACCTTATGGAGGAAACCAGTGGTTAGTGGTTAGCACTGTCGCCTCGCACCTCTACGGTCAGGCTTCGATTTTCACCTTTGGGTTTGTGTGCATAAAGTTTACATGTTCTCCCTGTGTTTGGTGGGTTTCCTCAGGATCCTCGGGTTTACTTAGACAGTCCAAAGACATGCAGATCAGGCTAATTGGTATGAATGAGGAAATATGTGTGTGTTCTGCAATGGATTCATTCTCCTGGGATAGGCTGCAGCCCAGGGTTAGGATTAGGGTTAGACGATGAGAGAATGAAGATCCCCTGCTTAGGGATATTACCTCTAAAATCTAATTTTGCGCCTTCATTCTTTACATAGTACAGTGTGTTGATTTTGAAATAAAAAAAAATTAATTGATGCAATAATAAAAACAAGAAATTAATCATTATGACTTAAATGAAAATCCAAAAATATTATTAATCATTGTAAAATAATGCAAAGTCTCAAGCTGATCTCATAAAATTTGCAGATGGAAAATACACAGCCAGGATGGGGTTCATTTCTTTTCACATTAATAATAATAATGAAATAAAAAGTGAAATAGTAACCCACTTTGTGTCTTTTTATTTTATAAGAAATTAATGTGTGTGAAATTTAATATAATGTAGCCACATTTTTATTTAAAATTCACATTGAATCTTTTGTTCTTCATGAATCGATTCTGGAGTCGTTCAAAACGAGTCGATTCTTTCTCGTATTGCATATCAGCGTTACCAGTTTGAAAAAAAGAGAAAGAAAGAAAGGGGGAAAAAAAAAGAAAAAGAAAGAGCTCGCACATGGCCAAGTCCAAACCAGTAGGATTGTTAAATAGACCACAGAGCCATAAAGCAAAAAAGAAAGAAAGAAATCACACTAACTCCCCGACCAGTGACAAGGATTTAGGTTTATACTTTGTTTTATTAATTAATTATCTTTTTAATGATGTATTTGTGATTTGTCTTTTACTTTCACAAATTTCCATGTTTTTTATTTTAAACTCAGGGTGAGATACTAATTATGTCATGATTAGTAGAACCAAAATGCAAAGTTTTAATGAAACTACAGAAATGAATTAGTTAATGTAATATATATACATACAGTGGCGGACTGGCCACCTGGAGCAGCAGGAGTTTTCCCGCTGGAGTGGCTCGACCCAGTCAGTACGCAAACATATAAAAAAATGACGGAACCGACCCCTTCACTTTTAATTTACGGAGGGAGAGATATCGATCTTTTCTTGATGCAGCAAATTTCTCTGTGCAAATTAATAATAATTTCTATGAATAAAAAGGTGGAGCTAAAAGTTACCCAGAAATAATACATTGGCTCGTTAAAGTGGAAATTAATTTTTAAAACCACATACTAGTATAAAAATATAACACAATACAAAAACGTAAATAAAAAAGTATCACTGAACAGACTGTATATTGGGTCATATTTATAAAACAAAGAAACAAAGGAAAGAACAATAAGTCAAACAACATATTAAACTACGTATAAAGACAGTTTTTTTTTTTAGTGACCAGTAGCGCCAGTCTTACAGAGACCCAGGACCCTTATAAACAGTTTGACAGAGACATTTTGGCAGTATTGTGATTGTTTATTTATTTATTTATTTCAAAAGATGCAAGACAATACTGCAAAAATTTATCATTTACAGGCTGTTAGAAAATATTCTGTGCATTGTCTCTTAATGAGTCACAAGGGTGTTTAAAAGCATTCATCATTCACAGTTATTCAGATCAGTGTAAAGTTAGTATGATTTAGTGCTCTAACTCCACCTGCCACAGTTTCATCCCAGTGGAACAATTCTTTCTACATGTGCAGTGCCACGGCCAAGTGAAAAGAATCACAATCAAACTGAACAGGTAAGCTGGAATAAAATGAGTAGCAGCATTAACTTGTGCTAGTAAATATTATAGTCAATAACATTTAAAAATAATGTTTCTCAGCATTATATCAAATTAATATTGACTACCATAATAATTCAAATAAGTAACTAGTTTACTAGCGTGAGCTATTGCTGCTACGGATTTTATTTCAGCTTACCAGTTCAGTTTTATTGCCATTCTTTTTAAAATATTGTCTTCATAGATTTATATGATGTTTGTCTTGATGTTCGTTCCTTTGTTTTACTAATATGACCCAATATATGTTCAAATAATATGTTTAAATAGCATTGATTTCTGTATTGTGTTATATTTTTATACTAGTAACTAGTGTTCAAAATGTATCTTTACATTAATGAGCCAATGTATTATGATGTGGGCTGCTGTGGGCCAGGAAGACCAGGGCCACTTTTTGGTCCCAGTCCGCCCGTGTGTGTGTGTGTGTGTGTGTGTGTGTATATATATATATATAATAATTATTTTATACTGTTGGAATTTTTAAACTGGTTTGAATGGTGTTAATCCTTTATGAGTTGAGACGTACAATAATTTATAAAGGTTTCATAAATGTGGTGGTGGTTTCATCAATATCTTTAAAAAAGTTACTGTTACCATCCTGAAGTTCATTATTTACGTCTAACACCTCCAGATTTTTAGTAATTTACCAATTTATTAAAAGGACACCACATCTACACAACATTAATGTACCGTTACGTGTATAACGTGTGAGACAAGTCAGTTCCTGAAGTTTCTCACTTATGTCATAGTAGCTGTAATCAGTTGTTTATCTCAGCAGTGTCTATTTTTTTTCTTACAGATAAATGTAATAAAATAACACATTAACATAAATATGCTACTGTAAAGCCGTTATAGAAAAATTAACACCTGACCAATCAGAAACCAGAATTCAACAGCACAGTAGTACAAAGATCTCTCCATCAACATTTGTACTGTAATACCCCATCAGATAATAAATAATCTGGTATATTTTGATATAGTTTACGAGCAATCTAAAATATCCAGTACAAATAACAAAATGTCTTTAAAGGTACAATTTTTATTGTCATTTTGGTAATGGATTTGGAACAGGACAGAGGAACCGCGCTTTACTAGTGCTGTCGCGTAGGTGTTAAAATGGTTTTAAAATCCCCTTCGGTCTACACGCGTGTAAGAATGTGGTGGAGGTAATGAGGTCATTCTGTGAAAACTATTATAAAGGAAATTTTTATAATAGAAAGTAGAATAGAAACAAGGTGTCTGATTAAAACCTTCCAAAAAAATCTTTTGCAGTGCTAAACTTTAACATGACCATATTAGTCTCGTCTATAATGTGTAATGGATCTACGTAATGGTGAAGGAAATATACTGTAATTGTCATAGCAGCTGTGATCAGCATTTATGGCTAACCAACTCTTTCTTTTCGCAAAACATGGTTCTTAATTATCTAAAGCGATGATTTTCCTTTTAAGATTAAGGAAAGAATTGAAGGTAAACAAACAAATACTTTGGGACTTGAAGAATCATGATCATAAGAATGAAGGTGTAAAAGTGATTGACATTTACAGAAGACTTCAAGCACAGTACGGTGATGAGACTCTTAGTCGCGGTAAAACATTTAAACGGTGTAAACGTTTTAAAGGCAACCGTATGTCCGTGAATGACGATCCCGGCTGAGATGGCTCAGTCGTTTCCATGAACATTCCGTGAAAGAGACGCATCTGTCCACATGATCATTCACCAACACCACTTGCACATTACAGGAACTCGGTTGGGAGTTATTGCACTAGTGAAACACTGGGATGAGTGCATTAGTGATTTAGGGGATTATATAGAGTAATAAAGGGTGTTTTTACTCTCATACATTACATTATCTGTTTTATTACATTCAGTTATCCTGCACAATTAAAAATCCCAGTTTGACTTGAACGCCCCTTTTAAAAAGTGTGTCTGACAGGATTATGAGTAGAACCCATGTATGAAGCTCTGAACGCCTTATTTATCCAAACATGTGGTCAAGAATCATAGGATACTTAGAATAAAAGGTTTTCAAACACATTTTTTATTGTTGTTCCTTCCAGGAACCCAGATGTTTTAGAAAAGGTTACAACTGTTTAGGAACCCTTATCTATACAAAGAACTCTTTAAAATAAAAATAAAATACATTAATTAAAAAACATTGAATGCCTTTCTAAGAGTGCACTAAATATAGATACAATCTATGCTTAAAAGTATGTGGACACCTGACCATCTACATTTGGGCTGCTTCTCCAAAATGCTGCCACAACGTTAAAAGCACACAATTATACAGAATGCCTCTTCTCACTCCAATGTTACAGTTTCCTATAGAACTAAGAGGCCCAAACACTTATCCACTGTGACAATCCTGCGAGATCCACAAAACCAGCTCCATGGGTTATTAAGTGTGTTTTGGAGAGGAAGACCTCGAGTGTCCTGCACAGAGCCCTGCCTGAACTCCATCAACTTTACCATGAACTGGAGCTTCCTTAAAACTCCGACATCAGCACCTGAGCTCACCAACCCTTAAATCCCCACAGCTACGCTCCAACATCCAGTGGAAAGCCTTCATAGAAGAAAAGAGTGGAAGGAATCCTAACAGTAAAAGGAGGAATAAATCTGGAGTAGATGTTCAATACATACTGTAGTCAGCGGACAACCTGAATTTTTAGACCTTAACCCCAGTGGGAATCTTTGGGATGTGCTGGATGGAGGCTTTACACAGCGATCCGACTCTCTCATCATCAGATCTCGGAGAGAAATAAATGATGTGACGTTGAAAAAGCTTATCGAGACAGCGCCATGGCCGTAATCAAAGCAAAAGGCCGTCCAGTAAAATATTAGTATTTGTGATTAAGGTAGTGTGTTAAAACTTATTTATTTGATCATTTTTGTGCTTGTGTGAACAGAACCTCAGCAAGAGAACAAACAAGACACAATATCAAATATGAAAAAAAAAATCTATATTTATTTCCATTACGATATTAAAAATGGTATAAAAATGTTAAATATTCTGTACAGCGAGGACACTGGTGATATTAAATGCCTCTGTGCTTTAGCAGCCCAGAACATCAAGAAAATAAATAAATAAATAAATAAATAAATATAGATAAATAAATAAACGCAACACACACACACACCTCCACAGTGACAGGTGGCTAAAGGAACAGTGTGGAAGAGGGCTTAAAAGCGCCAACGTCGGACGTGGAAAGAGGAAAAAAAGAAAAAAAAAAAAATACCCCATAAATACACAACATCAGCTAACACACATCACGCAGCGTCCTGCATTTGGAATATCGTACATACATTAAAGGCTGAAGGTGGAGCACAAAGAGAAAGACAGACGTTGATTAAACCTCTTGAGGAGCTCTGATCCTGAAAGGTGGCGCCGGTGAGTCGCACGCCTCCAGAAGAAGCCCCTGACATCCGACACACATGTCCTGATTATGCCAGTCTCTCATAGCCAGAGTGTGAGGAGCGACGGAAGCGGATACATGGGACGATGTCAGAACCAGAGGAATCCTGAACACCACAACATTTACATTCATTCATTCATTCATCACTCTGGTGCAGACACAATGCAAACCCGACAACGAAATGCTCCATATTGATTTTAATAAACCCAGAGTAATCGGTTTAACATCAGGTACATATGCACACACACACACACAAACTGATCAGATTTCAGTTCAAATAATCTCTTTCATCAAGGTTAAATCAAGGTGTATAAATAACAGGAAACATGAAAGATAAAAATGTGCTTTAGTGTGTGTTTTATTACTGACTTACCGGGACGGATCCCACGTCCATCGTTCGTTCCAGAAGTCCCTCTGACTTTCCTCTGATTCTTTTCTCAGCACAATCTTCTTGAAGAAGCTTATGGGGAGGTTGATGCACCATTTAAATGGTAGACGCAGCTTTTGTTGGGGAAAACAAACACAAAACAACATTGATGTCCATGCAAATTATGAAGAAATAGAAAATGAATACATTTAGGCCAACGCAATCGAGCAGCCAGTACAGGCATGGTGCGGATCGGTGGTTTGGTTTTAGACTGATGCGACAGGTGCAGTGAGAGCTTCTGAGTTACTGATCAGAAGGTTGACGGTTCAAGCCCCAGCTTCCACAGCTCCATGGGCCCTGTATCACGGCTCCCCCGGCACTCTGACACCAGCTTCCTTCAAGCTGGGATGTGCGAGGAAAGAATTTCACTGTGCAGCAGTGTCTATGTATATAGTCCATGTATAGGTTTAACTTCAGCTTAACTTAACACTTATTTTGGAGGACAAGTAATAATCAAACTAATTGGAAACCTTTTCTAGCTATAAAAATAAAAACAAATACTTTTTGACTTGTTTTTACACATTGAAGTTCAAAGTGGAACTTTATTACCATTCACTTACAACTTTGGGAGGCGGGGCCTAAACCAGAGGGCGGAGACCAGTTATCCAAAATGGCTCCATGTGTACGATTCCAGCCTCTAGCTCTCGGGTGAGGTTTTGTGAATGTTTATAGGGAGCAGAGTTTCCATGCCAGACATGAGGGAGAAAGCAACAAGCCAAAACAAGCCAAATTGGGAATTCCTACTTAATTCAGAGTTACAACATTTCACTTCCCAGATATTTAGAATTCAGCATTTTAATGACCTCTTAGCAAATGAGGTATTCCGAAATCTAGCTAAACCTATGCATAATTTCTTGAAATAAGTTTACAACTAATCAAACATAAGACTATTAAGCTTATTTCTAGTCAAAAGTTACTAAAATTTTAAGTGAACAGTTTGTTGTTCTATTGCCAGAGAATGTTGTATTAAAATAAATTCTTAATCTTAATCCAAAAGAACAATACATTTTTCGCATAAAACTTCAACTAGAAATAAGTTACTCACGTTTGATTTGTAATTAAATCTTACTTTAAGAAATTGTAGATGGCTTTGACTAGATTCAGAATTGATTAGTTTGCCAAGATGTTCATTTTCAACACTGAAGTATTCAGTAGTGAGCATTTTCAAACCATTTTATCTCCTCACAACTCTTTATACTGTACTTTATGTAGCTCACAAATTATTCCCGATTATGGCTAGCTAACCTTTCTTGCTCAAGGGCTAACCTTTGCTAGCATAAAACCAAACACTTCCCTTGTTTCTTTAAATTAGAGGCTAAATTCCTAAAAGCGTGGTTTACAACAGGGTTTGGAAAGGAAATCTAAAAACATGGAAACGTCACCTTTAGTAGTCTCGACCTAAAAGAATTTCTCTCAGGTTCGCCCATGGATGCGCTGTTCATTTTATTTTGTGCGTGCGAAATGTCCTCCACGTCTGCCGAGGATTATTGAGAGTAGGCAAGCAAAACACATTGATAATAATTATTATAAATCACCACCACCACGAGTTAGTATTTTTTATTTTTGGATTTATTTTTCCGATTTTCTCCCTAATTTAGTCATGTCCAATTCCTCCCCGTCACTAGGCGGCTCCCACATTAAGACTACTACTACCACCAAGTCGGGAGGGCCGAAGACCATCATGTGTTTCCTCTAAACCACCTGGCAGCCGACCGCATCTTTTCAAACTGCCACACTCGAAGGACAGCACTATTCGCTCCTTTCGCGTGCGCGAGCTCACAAATGCCTCTGATTGGCTGTAGAGCCGTGATCAATGTGGGAGCACCAAGTACCTCTCATCCCTCCCTGTGAGAGAGCTCGGCCAATCAGCTCTCTAGACCTCCGGCTGCGAGAGGTCACAGCATCACCCGTTACAGCAAGGGCTCGAGTTAGTACTAACGTGTTTAACGTGTTTCATTACACTGGCTACATTAGCCTCCAAAACTAACGAAGCAAACTTCATACACCAGACGTTTTGGCTATTTAAGTACATTTGGGTTAATAAGTGACAAATTATTTAACTGTCCCCCCCAATGCCTAACATCCTACCTCTAAACAGCACTCAGGACACACAACCCTGTGGAAAGATAAAAACAGAGATCATTAAATTCCCTCACACTGCCTCATGCGACGCTGCTAAAATCAGATACAGGAAGGGAAAACCATACCTACTGCACAGAGAGCAGAAGTTGTGCCAGGTGAAAAACAAACTTCTCTTTGCGCAGCATGAACAAATCTGTAGAGAGAGAGAGAGAGAGAGAGAGAGAGAGAAAACCCCAGTCATTATGTTTTAATGGCTTACAGTTACAGAGATTTGCTAGCCAGCACAGTATCAGCTAAATATCTGGCAATTATTTTGCAATAAAAAAAAATATATAAATATTCATCTAATGAAGACTGGCAGAAAATTCAAATCTCAACATTAAGGAGATCTTTGATTAAACGAATTAAGCCGAGTTGGAAACTTGGCGTCACCGTGTTAGCATTTAGCATCGCTCTGTGTCGATCATTTCTGAAAAGTTTAGCCTTATGCAGATTTTGGAAGGACAACACCGAGCCCAACGCTTCCCCTTCAATGAAGGAACAGTACGGAATTTACACAAAGGAAATGTCTGACTTGTTGTGAATGTACTCGTCACTGCATAGTGCATTTTAAAGCAATAAACTTGCATTTACTTTTAAAGACTTTACTTTATTCAATTTATGAAGTAATAAATTAAAAAAGGGTTCATTTCCAAATTTCAGTCTTTCTTTGAATAGAGGCGGTACAGTGGCTTAGTGGTTAGCACCGTCACCCGCACCGCAAGGGTTCAGGTTTGATTCCTATCTCGGGGTCTGTGTGCATAAAGTTTGCATGTTCTCGCCATGTGTGGTGGGACGACATCCAGATTAGGCTAATTGGCGTTCCCAAATTCGCCATAGTGTATATATGTATACGTGTGTGTGTGCTGCAAAGGACTGGCATCCCATCCAGGGTGTACCCCGCCCCATGCCCCACGTGGTTTAGGCTTTAAATCTCTCGCGACCATGTATACAGGATAAAGCACTATAACGATGAGGGAGTCTGCATGTTCTCCCTGTGCTCGAGTGAGACAGAGTTTAGAAGTCGACTCTTTCAGTATCCCTAAATCAAGTCAGTTGACTCGTTGGGGGAAAAAAAAGGCAAAATTCCCATCTCTTGCAGCCATGCGCTGGAAAAACAGGGCCTCATATGTATTCATGTATGAATCTGACCAAATCAGCTTCCAGCATTTCAGAACTTCCTGACATTGTGCAATTTATTCATAAAGCTTATTTTAGTTTAGATTTCAAAATCTCAAAATGATTCACATGTCAAAATACTGGACACTTTATTTATATTTACTTTATTTCATGTTCATAAATCAAACTACAAATCCGTATAATCAGTGAGAATTAGCATAAATTATTATTAGCAGTACACAACAAGTGCCGATATGAAAAGCCACAGAAAGTCGGTTTCACTTTAATCTTTCCCGTAAAAGAGAAGAAGCTTAAACGCAGAACGTCCGTCCTGAATCGAAAACCCCGACTCACCCGCCAGTTCCTGTACAGCTCACCCGACGCCTTCCCCTTCTTCCTGTAATGTGTTTTGATGACATCAGCAATCGTTGTAGGAACAGAAACTTTGTTCTTCGGTGCCTTTTTAGAAACAAAGACGAGATCAACTTTTAAACCGTCTTACACCGCAAGAACACTCACGTGCACACACACACTTTTCTCACTTACTGGCTGGCGGACTTCCAGGTTGCCGGGCAAGGAGCATGCACGCCGTTTCCCCCGGTAGAGCCCGCACTCTTCAGGAAGACTCAGAGGTGTGGAGGACAGGACAGGAGAGAAACTGAGATTCTTCACACATGAACCTGCTGAAGAACATCAAACCACTGTGAGATCAACACTCCTGCTTCTCAAGTCAATTTCAATTTTATTTACCTCATGGTGTCACGGGTGTAATAGTTTTAAAATGAACCCACGGTACATTCTCATGAAAAGATGAATAAATTAAAGAGGATCCTGAAGCGATTTTGCTCTGTCCCCTTTGGAGAGGTGTTTGTCCTGAATTTGAGGTGAAATTAAAACTTCCTACAAACAGCCAAAACTTTTTAGTAGACTCCGGAGTGATGCAATAGAAAAGTGCATGCGATCAAAAGTACAAATCCCAGAAATCCTTTGGAGGGAGCCAAGAGCGCTAAAATGGTGCACCCTGGGAAAGAGGTGCATACGATCTCTCCCCTGCCAATTGTAGGCATCCACGCTCTGGGGACGAGGGCAGATAGCCTTCAGATTTTCTCAAAAGTGTTACTACTGATGCTAACCTGCCCATCAGTGGTGGACACGGGCCAGCATGGGCACTTGGATGACCATGCCCTTGCTGCCCCGGGGCCCCGAGGCATTCTTCCTTGGAGCACTTTTAATAGATCCCAACCCCTGCATACACGGAACATCCCCCAAGGACCTGGCGTTTTGGAGTTGCCCTGACCCAGTTGTCTGGATATCACAACTTGACCCTCGTCACTCAAATCCTTACGCTTGCCCATTTTTCCTGCTTCCAACACATCAACTTCAAGAACTGTCTGTTCACTTGCTGCCTAATGTACAAATCTCATCCACTGACAAGTGCTAATAAAATGAGAATGTTACGGACGGGGGTAAAACCCCAACGAAATATTTATTCCAGACGGTGTTCATGATTAACTTGAGTACTGTGTTTAAAACCAATGCCAAAAGTACAGTTACCGTTCTTTATTCACTCCTTTTTTATTTACATTTATATACTTGCTGAACTTTTATTTACCTTCCTATGACATCATTAGGTTACGATTTTAAAGTAACCACGCCCACTTTAAACCAATCACAAGAAACCGGATTTTTTTTTCTTCTGGATTTTGAAAAAAATCCTAAATATTTGAGAAAATATATGAACAATACATCATCTTTTGTAGATCTAATAGTACGGCTAGCTGAAACAGTAAATGAGACGTTAACTCGGAAGCTAATTAAGGCCAAAATGAGCCGTGTGTGTTTTACCTGTATAACTGTCCTCTTGTGGAGCCGAACCATCTTTACACAACATTTCCTATTTAAAAAACAGAAGCTACAGTGTTACTTAATGGTAATACTGAACATATTGTTTAAAAAAAAAGAAAGCACTCTCTGGGCCTTACTCGACATGATGCCCCCTCCTGGCTGGAGTTGTGTACTGCATTCAGAAAGGACATGTATTCATTTGAATCTTCACAGACCGACGTCAGGGATTTCACAGGCGACGTGCCGTTGTCCCCTGACAGATTTGGAGACCTAGTTACTGTTTCTACAAATCAAAATAAAAACATCATTCCTGTTTTCCCCCCCTACTTTAATCTACGTCTTGTTCATGTTCCGACTCCAAAAGATAATTTTTAGCGTTTCTTAATCGAACACCAGAATAACATTTCCAACAAGACTGTTTTAGACTTATTCTGCAAGATTCTGCATGTTCTACCCATAATGCATTGCATTTAAACCTAACCAACATACATCATCAAGAAACACAGGGCTAGGAAACAAAATAGTGCATCTAATCACCGTCATATAGCTACCCGAACAGTCAAGGTCTCGTACTGTATGTTGATTGACTTAAAACTAAACACCATCGAGTTCACTTTTCTGTCCGTGGGACAGAAGAGTAAACAAGTTTCCTACCAGAAATTCCAAGTTGGGTTTTGCTTTTAAAATTTTAAGTTATGAGCTCTAGGAATCAGAAATACACAGACAACGGAACCTTTGCATGGCCGTCTCCTTTGACACGAGGACAGGAGCTTCACCGGGTCAGTGGAGCGGATCTCCTGCATCAGCAGCTCATGCAGACTGACCTCGTGTTTCAGGTTCTGGACTCTCGGTTTAAGTTTTCGCTCCGAGACCTGAACAACAGGGAGAGACTTCTGGAGAAGGAATCCAGTATTTTCTAACACAGATTCAGTTTATTTCAGTGCGATAACTTGGAGAGGGAAAAAACAATAAGACATCTTGGCAAGTGAAAGTATCTCAAATCTAGTCAAATTATCTCAAAATCATCTACAGTATCTCAAATTATCTACAGTTTCTTAATTTAAGATTAACCATATACTGTTAATATCCATATCAAATTTATGATTATTTTTTCCCCCTATTTTAGTGTAAAGTGCTTCGCTATATTTAAGCATTTGTTTATAAAAAGAAGCAAAATTATCTGCCAATAAAATAAGAAATTTATGCTTTAAAAAAGTCTTACATTTTGTTTCTTATAAGCATAATAAATAGTTGTTTAATTTGACTAGTTTCAAAATATTTTTACATGCCAAGAGGTAATTTTTTGCACTGTAGAATATAAGCATACAACAACAACCCAAAACAGACTGCCAATTACAGTGGAACCTCGGCATACAAATGCTCTCCCTTAAAAATCTTTGCCTAAAAATCTTAATTTTGAATTGCCATTTGAACCAAACCGAACGACAAGTTGCCCATACGTCCAGGAGCCATTCAAAACCTGTTTGCGTCAGTAAAAAACAAGCGAAGTGAGTTTATTTTTTCATGGGATTTTTGCATTTTGTGCAAGATTTAGTGAAGGCATGGCACCATGGGTCGCGAGAATGTTATCAAGGACGGTAGCAAGAAGAAAAGGGAAGCACTTTCAGTTTGGTTTTTAAAGAGGAATCATAAATTTAGGTTAAGTGTGGCTTAATGTCCATTTATTTCATATTTTTACTTAATTTACATTTTCTAAATGTTTTAATTACATGCGCAAATTATTATAGTTTTGGAAATTGGTAATATTGGTAATATTTCTGGGCAGTTGGAACAGATTATCTGCATTTACATTACTTCTCATTTGAAAATTCTTATTTCTTATTACAATACCAACTTTTGCCTTGAGAAATTGACTCTGGGAATAAATTAAATTCATATACCGTGGTTCTGCTGCACATCTTTTATGCACTCCGTATAAAATGGCAAGTTATTATGATCAAATATCCAGGAATTGAGACACTGACCGGCCGCAGTTTAGGCCCCGACCGTATAACATCCAGCAGCGCTTGGTGAGGATCGGCTCTTTGCTCTCCACCACCGTTCTCCAACGCCTGCAAACCAAACCAACAGTAATCAAGATAATTTCACAAATAGTTACCTTAACTGTACAACATGTTCACATTTCATATTATTGCAGGTGTAATACAATCAGCAGCCACAACTATCACAAAAAACTACTTAGAAATCAGCCCTTGCATGCCTTCACAGTGAAACGTTTTTATAAATAAATAAAGATGAAAAATTTAAGTAAAACATATTTGTTAATGTTCTAGTTTAAATACAACTCCGATCCTGCACTCTGGCATGTTTAGTTTTCATTCAGTTTCACTCCTTTCCCAAACGCGCCCTTTTAGTGTCTTCAGAAGCATGAGCTTCCCCCGAACAGATAAAGAGGTTAGCCATTAGGCTCTAACCCCCTAGCCTAGCCTTATTTAATGTAGGTTTAGTTTATTTATATAGCACATTTAAAACAGCCACGAGACTGACCAAAGTGCTGTACGTCCACATCATAACAAGGCTAAAAGTACACGATACACACAAAACTAACAAAACTTATAGGCACAGTAGCACCTAGTAGGCCAGGGAAAACAAATAGGTTTTTAAAAGGGATTTAAAAATATGTAAACTAGGAGCCATTCGTATATTAATTGGCAAGTCATTCCAAAGACGCGGACCAATAACCGAAAAAGCACGGTCACCTCTACCCTTAAGTCTGGAATGTGGGATTAAGATGAGGTTCTGGTCACAGGATCTCAAACTTCTAATGTACCTTTTAAAAAGGGCGGCTAGAGAACAGCAGAACTGGGCGGAGCTAAGTACTGAGCCTGGGTGTGGCCTTAGTATTTATGAGGTCACAACAGGGGAAGTAAAATCTAGGACAATCTTTTTTTTTCCTTTTCCAAATCCAATTATAATCTTATCCGTTACAGGATCCGATATCTGATACTTTTTCTCAGATATCTGATCCAACGTTGTTGTTTTTTTTTTTGCTAGTACCAAGCCCGGGTATCAGAAACATGTCCTCTCTAATAACAAATAATATTTGTTAATTACAGTTTGTTCCTTAAATTACATGCATTACAAAATGAACGTGTGTACTTCGGTGCTCTGCCCTTTTAGATCACTACAGCTCATCAGGGTTTTGTTTCTTGTAACGTGACCTTGACTTTGCGCAGCGTGTAGCGTCTGAGCTGGATGTCTTGCAGGAGTTGGGTAAAAGGAGACGTGTCGACCGACAGAGGGACGCTGGGGTTCAGGTTGTCCCTCGGAGGACGCAGGACAACGCCTCTGCTCAACTCGTCCATCAGGTGCTTCCAGGTGAACTCCTGCATGGAAATGATTACAGCGCAGTCATGCAGAGATCATACTCAAGTGGGACTTGATTAAAAAAAAAGTATAAAGTCACAAAGCATGATTTTTCACTTTATTTTTCTTCACCCAGTTAGCCGTCATGTCCGGCGGCACCAGACTGTTCTCCGATTCCATGATCAGGTTCTGCAAACTCTGTTTGGGGGAAAAAAGAAATTGTGATGTTAATTCAATACACAGGATGAAGCTTTATATTCTATTCTATTAAATACTATACTCTCTCTCTCTGTATATATATATATATATATATATATATATATATATATATATATATATATATATATATTATACAGGTCAATATCTGTAATATAATATAATATATATATATATATATATATATATACATACATACACACACACACATACACACACACACATACATATCTATATATATCTATATCTATCTATATATAATTAAACAGTTACAGCTTCACCTATGACTATTACACAAAAAAGGGCACTAAAACTGGAGACTCCTTCCATGCTACATGCCAAATATTTAAAAAAAAATAATAATTTAAAGGTATTTTTATGTGGATACTGGTTCACTTGAAAGGAAAACATGTGTATTAATTAAAACCACATCTGATATTCTGTAAATCAGCCCAAATTAGAACTTTGCCAACTTCATGTTTAATTGATAAACACAGAAGCCTAAAATTTGTTCAAACATTCATTCTAAAAAAAAAAAAAAACAAGTGATCAGATTTAGGATTTAGTACAGGATCCTAACTCTGGTAAAACGTAACGCTCAACTCCGAAAGCTTGTGTTTATTTCAGAAACACGTTGAAGCTTTAAACTAACAGTTAGCCGTGTGTTTCTCACCTCCTGGGTTTGCTGGATAATCTGTAGATAGTTGCACAGCTCGATGGTGTGTGAGTAAAGCGTAGCGCACACACTCCTGTAATGCTGAGCCGCCTGACTCGGGTTATAAAGCCGCTCTTCACAAACCTGACCGGAGATCAAGTGTGTTTAATGAAACGTTAATGTTACTCCTGTGTTCCTCAACCAGATCATACAGAATCTACACACAACCACAAACATCAAGAGTGAGGAAACAATATACTGTGTGTAAGGTATAAAACACTCCATGTCCTGCTGTTAGAGGAAAATCATCAGCGACACGGTGGTGCAATGAAGCGGAAGCACCATAACCACCACAAGTGTTTTATTCCTCTAATTCTACAGCAATTTAACAAAAATGACAAAAAAGGAAAAAGTTTCTGCTTATTCAAGAACAGAACGTTTTATGGTTCCAATTAACGCCTATAAAAGAAATCAGTTCATGTTCTTACTTACATTAGAGCAGCTAGTTCAAAGTTATGACCAAAAACATAAAACTGCAGCATGTCACATCACCAATAAATCACTCAGACTGGAGACTCCTTTCATCAACGTTACATAAAATTGCACCTTACATTTAATCAGATTGTGTGAGCTGTTACTAAAGAAACGATAATGTTTTAAAGCGAGTGCATCAAAATAAACCTGTCATTTTCAACTGCATTATTTTTGATCAATCAGAATCGAGAATTCATTTCCCTGGAGTGGATATTAGTCAAGTCAAAAAGGAAAAAAAATCACATTACCGTAATTTCACTGTTCTATTTAACCTGCTTTCAACCATCACCAAACTCTTAAAAATAAAGCACAGTTGGACACAAAAGTGATGATCTGCACCTGCAGGACCTCCGAGATGGTCCCTATGGGCTGGAGGCAACGTTCGGCACCCAGTCTGATGTCCACCCTGGTCATCTGATCCACCAGCAGCTCCAGCGTCTCGTCCAGCTCTCGCTCTACGTCTGCACCAAGACCCCAGTCCAGACACGAGTACATCAGACGACCCACGTAGTCGACCGTCTGCACAAACACACCAACACTGAGGTGCACACAGTAAGGTAGGGGGGGATATTCATGAGGTGACATCTGATGCTTACCTGATCCTCTGTCTCGATTACAAACTGGTGTTCTGCATGGAGAGAAGAAGAGGGGAAAGCCAGGTGAGTGACATCATCACAGTGCTTGAGTATCTTTAGGATATACGATATGCTTCACTAGATTTCTATTTATTCAGGTTTTGTTGATAAGAGATTTTACCGTGGTATAGACACCATGTTAGTCTGATGGTACCTGTATCATGATAGATGGTGCCATGGTACTAATTTCCTGATAGAATACATGCACAACATGGTTCTACCATGGTACATACACCATATTGGCAAAAGTATTGGCTCACCTGCCTTCACATGCATATGAACTTGAAGAACACCCAATTCTTAATCCATTGGGTTTAATATGATGTTGGCCCCACCCCCTCTGCAGCTTTAACAGCTTCATCTCTTCTGGGAAGGCTTTCCACAAGGTGTAGAAGTGTGTTTATGCGAATTTTTGACCATTCTTCCAGAAGCGCATTTGCGAGGTCAGACACTGACCAAGTTGGGAGAATGAAATTGTCCAATATGTCTTGGCATGCTGAAGCATTGAGAGTTCCTTTCACTAGAAGTAAGGGCACCCTCCTCCAAGACCAACTCCTGAAACACAATCCCACACCAGTTCCAACATGACCGTGCACCAGTGCACGAAGCGAGGTCCATAATGCGTATGAGTGAGTTTGGCGTGGAAGTCCTGACCTCAACCCGATAGATCACCTTTGGGATGAATTAGAGCGGAGACTGTGACCCACGCCTTCTCTTGCAAAATGTGTTTGTCTGACCTCACAAATGCTCTGCTGGAAGAATGGTCAAAAATTCCCATAAACGCACTCCTAAAAGGTATACTAGAGGGTAACCTCTAGTATTATATACAACAATATGGTACTGCCTGTACTATGCCATTCCAGTTGTATGTACTAACATATCTACTTGTAATATAATACAGTGTGTACAAACTTTTACAGACGCTGTGGTACTCAATAAGTATCGTGGTATGCACAAAAGTATCGTGGTATACACCATAGTGGTACCATGGTACCCAGTGAAATGCCATAATACCCTGGTAATCTATAAAGTTCCTTGGTGCCTATCATGGTAATGTCTGAAGTACCATAAAAAGATATATGCAAAAAAATCATTACGATACTAAGGGAATGGCAGCATACAGCTGCTAGAGCACAAGTGAGAACAGGAACTAACTTGATTCAGGAACGTTCCACGGCATCAAATGTAACTAGAAAAGGATAACTGATTTGAGGTGCTCTTTTAAATATATAAAACGGGTGGGAATTTGTCTTAGGGGTCATTACAGCTACCCTGCACCTCCAGGGTCAGGGGTTCAAACCTGATCTCCACTCGTTGTGTATGGAGGAGTTTGGACGTTCTTCCACGTTGGTTTCCTCCCGGAAACCATGGGGTACACACCAGAGTTCAAAGATATTTGAGTATGTTTATTGTTTTTCTATAACATTAAAGAAATAGATTTTTTAAAATGCATCTTGTACACTTTTTTTTTTTTTTTTAAACGTATTTTCCCAGGACCCTGGACCTCTTACCCACTCTGCCGTGCTCTATTCTCAGAGAGACGTTTCCATCTTGAGAGAGAAAAATCCCCTCGGGTCCGGGGAGTCTGAAACTCCTCCAGGAGCTGTAACTCTGCTCGTCATCCAGACTGAAGTTCCTCTCCAGCAGTGAGCAGAGCTGATAGCACAGCGCCCAGGCCTGCTCCTCACACACCGGTTGGTTGTGTACAGACAGGATGTTCCTCAGAGAGAGCTGACAGCGGCTTAGAGGAAACACACCCTGCTCCATCGCCTTCGATTCATCAACCACGACAACAATCAATAATTCTTATCTTAGATCAGTGTAGAAACTTTTGATTAATCACAACTCCTGAAATTCAGGCTAGTCCAGTCTTCCTCAGGCTTAATCACAAGATCAATCAGGAAGCTTTCTGCTTCTCTCTTGGCGGACTTGTTTGATCATGTGACTTCTTAATTAGTTAACGAGGTGACTCAGGTGTGTTGGAGCAGGTAGGCTCGTCAAAGGCACAAGGATTCCCTGAGAACTGGTAACATCACCCAGACACTGATTGTTTCCCTACAGTAGCGTGCCATTAAAACAGCAAAGTGTTCATTCCACTTTTTGACAGTTCTCAGATAGTTCTGCTAATTTGTGGTAGTAATTAGTTTTGTCTCGGCTAGTCAGCTAATTATGTATCTTAGTTTTGTTAAATTATGTTGTATGTAGCACTTTGGTCGTGGAGGAGCGTTCTTTTGTTTCACCGTGTACTGAACTGAAAATGGTTGGACTTGAACTAGTTCTCTATTTTTCTACTTCACTCTGTTTAACCATGTTTTCTTTTCACTACTCATAAAAAACTGCTATACAGACATTGTAAATATACTTACACTACCCATAACTGCTGCTCACAACTCACAACTGCACATAAACTTAAACACTCAGGACTGCATTATTTATAACTGTCGCACAAATACTGTATGTATATTGTATATCATGACTTCTCTCATTTCATTCTCAACAAGTTGCACACACATTTAATTTAATTCAATTTTATTTGTATAGCGCTTATACCAATTGTCATTGTCGCAAAGCAGCTTTACACAATTAAAAGTTATTAATAAAAAAATGTTTAATAAAATAAATGTGAATGTATGAATCAAAATGTTTTCAACCACAATGTCATAACCATGGTATACAATATGTTGCTTCATGACACTCAGTGTCTATATAAGCCTTTCTGTATATAACCGTTTCTGTATACACTTAACATATGCAAATAATTTATCATGGTTTACAATACCTTCTTTATTGCACTTATTGTATTTACCTCTCTCACTGTATACTGTTTTTTTTGTATGTAAATTATTCTGCACTGCAAAAATGCACTTCTGGTTTGATGCTAAGTGGATTTGGTTGCCTTGTACTTACAGTCGTGGCCAAAAGTTTTGAGAAATACATAAATATTGGAAATTGGAAAAGTTGCTGCTTAAGTTTTTATAATAGCAATTTGCATGTACTCCAGAATGTTATAAAGAGTGATCAGATGAAGTGCATAGTCTTTCTTTGCCATCAAAATTAACTTAATCCCCAAAAAACCTTTCTACTGCATTTCTTTGCTGTCATTAAAGGACCTGCTGAGATCATTTCAGTAATCGTCATGTTAACTCGGGTGAAAATGTTGACGAGCACAAGGCTGGAGATCAGTATTTCAGGCTGATTGGGTTAGAATGGCAGACGTGACATGTTAAAAGGAGGGTGATGCTTGAAATCATTGTTCTTCCATTGTTAACCATAGTGACCTGCAAAGAAACGCGTGCAATCATCATTGCGTTGCATAAAAATGGCTTCACAGGCAAGGATATTGTGGCTACTAAGACCTAAATCAACAATTTATAGGATCATCAAGGACTTCAAGGAAAGAGGTTCAATTCTTGTTAAGAAGGCTTCAGGGCGTCCATGAAAGTCCATCAAGCGCCAGTATCGTCTCCTAAAGAGGATTCGGCTGCGGGATCGGAGTGCCACCAGTGCATAGCTTGCTCAGGAATGGCAGCAGGCAGGTGTGAGTGCATCTGCACGCACAGTGAGGCGAAAACTTTTGGAAAATGGCCTGGTGTCAAGAAGGGCAGCAAAGAAGCCACATCTCTCCAAAAAAAAAAACATCAGGGACAGATTAATCTTCTGCAGAAAATATGTTGAATGGACTGCTGAGGACTGGGGCAAAGTCATTTTCTCAGATAAAAAGCCTTTGAAACGTATGAAGTGCTTGTAATTATATTTCAGTACATCACAGAAAAATTTTAAACAAAGATCTAAAAGCAGTTTAGCAGCAAACTTTGTGAAAACTAATATTTGTGTCATTCTTAAAACTTTTGGCCACGACTGTACATGTGCAGTAACAAAGTTTAATCTAATCCAATCCAATCTATATAATCCTCTGCTATACTAATGCACTTATCCCAGTGTTTCACTAGTGGAACATGTGGAAACAGCTTGGAGCGAGGTCAGGACCGTACAGGGGATGTGGCAATGACTCCCAGCCAAGTTCCTGTAATGTGCGAATGGTGTTGGTGAGTGAACGTGTGTACAGTTCGCACAGATTGATTCCCACAAGTTATCCGTCGATTTTAAAGGCTCAGACGCTCGCTGAGTGTTCACAGTAATGACTTTAGTGGTCTCTTAGCCGTGTCGAGCAGGATCGTCATTCACGGACGTACGACCTTCTTTTTGCACCATTCGAATGTTTTTACTGCAGCTAAGATGTTTGATTTTCTAAGAATAATTTCAGCACATGTCCTCTTTGACTTGAACACCAGGATCTAAATTAAAATCACAATAAACATTGTTCAAATCAAGCTTTTATTTTAAATTTCAGGTTTATGATTGAGATTCTTGTTTGTGGGATGGGGAAGGTGTGTGAGAGAGGATGGTACAGAAAAAAAAAAAAATTAGCTGCCCAAATGAACAGAAGATAAAGAATAAGAAAAAAAAAAAATTCCATATTTAAAAAAAAAAAAAAAAAAATGTAGTCAAGTAACAAGGAGGTGAGAAGTGCGCTGACAATTACTAACCCATGTCTAGGGAGAAGAAAAAAAAAACATGTAAATTCATTTTTGTAACATTATTATACAATCCATCATCAGGCTTCATGATTAATCCAGCATATATATAAAAACAGAACACGTCTTTCTCTCTCTCTCACACACACACACACACCCTCACACACAGAGTTGTAAATAGGATATCACTTAGTATAAGGGAACAAAACCATTAATTTCTTTTTAAAAACACATTTCTGTACATGGCTACTACACACACACACACACACACACACACAAAATGATTACAGGAAAAACAGCAGATAAAACGATTCAAGAGAGAAATGTACATTTCACAGGTGTGTTAAGCTTCATGATCACTTCGACTTCCTTCGCTTTGCCTGCGTGGGACTCACTCCAGTGTTTGATTCTAAACAAAACAAAAAACATTGGTTATCTAGAGCAAACATTGAGATCAAGTTTACCTTTTTAACAATAAACTGTACGATAAAAAAAAAACGTTAAAAATATGTAAACTAAAAACTGTTTAATCCCTGCTTTTTCATATTATATGCATAATAATTTTTACCCCCCCCCAAAAAAAAATTCTCAATATTCCAACAACAAGGGTTACATTTATCAAAAATATTTTATCCATATGACATCATGTCATAACTCTAACCCTAACACTTACAACTCCTATTCTCCCTCACACAGGCCTCTCCAACGAAATAAAACGCACCTTATCCCATTTCTACATACACTACCAGTCATGCACACACCTTCTAAAAAAAAGTACACAATAATCATCTTTGAACAGTTGATATTAAGATGTATTTGCTAATACTGCTCTGTAAAGCTTCATAATGGCTCTAATCTGAGGTGCTGTTTGTTTATTGGTGATTTCTGAGGCTGGTGACTCTAAATTAACTTCTCCTTTCCTCCAGCAGAGGAAAGTTGTGGTCTTGCTTTCCTGGGAAGGTGTTCATGAGAGACAGTTTTATCATGGAGCTTGATGGGTTTTGCAAAAAAAAAATGCACTCGACAATACTGTTCTTGCGAGAACTGTTCCAGAACAGCTGACTGTTGATGTTGCTGCTGTGTTACTATACAGTTAAAAAAAATAATCCATTATTGTTTTAGAATGTAGAAAATAAATCTAAACTTTCGTAGAAACCACAGACCAAAAGTGAAGGCCTTTCATAAATCCTAAACAAAGGTTCACCAAACTTCGCCTTATCAATGCTTATTTTCGTAAGACTATTTATACATCAGTGCATCGTCCGTTGTCCAAGACCTTATAAATGAGAAACGATAACAGTTTAATAACTGTCATCTTGAGCCGTCAGAAAACTTAAACTGTCAACCAGAATTCATTAACCAACAGCTCGGTGTTGTAATATGGCGTTACATTCCTGCCACAATTCTGAGCGCGGGTTTGACATTTTGAGAGCAGACAAAGCACTCTATGCGCGTGCAGTGTCCCCACTGCGAGCTCAACAGCTCGATTGTGCATGTGCAGCATCTTTCCTGCGAGCTCAACATGTTCTCCGTGCATGCGCGACTTCTCGATTCTACCTGCATGCGCGTGCAAAATTTATTTTCTGACTCTGCCTGTACGCTCGCTCAACTTTGGCTGGTTTTGTGGCAATTTTGTAACACTGGACAATCACAGACATCCACACACTCCTTCTGATTGGCTGTTCCTTCTCTATCAGCTGGCAATATCGACTGCATGACGCATACTATAATTTGTATAGTGCTTTTAAAATGGTCATTGTCTCAAAGCAGCTTTCCAAAAAAAAAAAAAATTAAGAAATTAAAATCATATTGTATATAATAAGAATACAAATAAAAAGTTATTATATAGGGGAAGAATTATAAATAAAGTTGTATTTATTTATAAATATTATAAACAAATATTATAGTATTTATTTTTTTATTCAATGAAGTATTTAGTATATACCAGTTTCATTTGTTCATTGTGTTTATTTACTTATATAATTATACATGTAGCTCATTGTTAGACTACATCGACTAAAATTTAAATCGGACAACTTGGTCGCTTTACTTATAAACCTTTATTTATAACGCTTTCGTTGTATTATGCGGTCGATATTGCCAGCTGAGAAGGAACAGCCAATCAGAAGTACTGTGTGGATGTCTGTGATGGGCTAGTTTTGTGGCAGTTTTGTAACACTGGACAAAGTTGAGCAAGCATACAAGCAGAGTCGAGCGCGCACAGAATTGAGAAGGCGCATGTGTGCGGAGAACATGTTGAGCGAGCAGGGAAGACTCTGCACGCACATAATCGAGCTGCTGAGTGCTTTGTCTGCTCTCAAAATGGCAAACTCAGAATTGTGGCAGAAATATAACGTCATATTGTAACCCTGTAAATCCGTACCCGCTGCTTTGCCTGGGTGGGAAGAAGCCGACCCTGGTCTTGCTGCTCGCTTTCTCTGTCCATTGTCAGGCACGTCGTCTTCAGTGTCCTTCTCAGCCCGTGAGCTCCTTCGGCTGGGGCCTTTTGCCTTTTCGGTGTGGCCTCTAGCTTCCCTGAAAGTGCAGGACAAAATTGGACAAGAGCAAGATGCTAAAAAGAATGCTGATAAAATTAGGGTTTAAACTAAAATAATAATAATAAAAAAAACAAACAAACAGTATACATTTATAATATCTGTGCAGTGTATTTGTCATGTCTCACTTGGGTATCACAGTCATGGTCCAACTTATTATTATCATTATTATTGCTGTTTTTCCTCATCTACCACCGATAATGTTCGTCCTTTACATAGCAGCGTTTATTAAACTGGTCACACTGACCTGAGCACACACCTGTGCAGGGGATCTAAAGGTTTCGGTAAATACATACCTTTGGGCTAAGTCGATGGGCGTCTTTCTTTTCTTTGCCCATCTGTTATAGAAGTGGAAAAACAGCGGTAAACTGCTTTGTTGCTTAACATCATTTTTTTTTTAAACCCCCCAAAATTTGAGTAGAGTGATTGGGTCAATTAATGATTTTAATGATTGTGACACCTCAAAGTTAGTGACTCCCAGGAAATCATTTTATATTACTACTAAACCAACGTGAGTGCTACGTTCATTGAACATTAAAAAAAATAAAATAAACATTTTACAAAAATAACAGCAAAATAATAAATAAATCAATAAAGGCTTAGACATAACTCACACAAAAAGACACTGACATAATGAAATTAAACAGTGTAAGAGTCTATCTGTCTTACCCCTGTTCGGCCACAGAGGGCACTGCCTCTCCTTGAAAGGGGGGAAAAAAAGAAGAAGAGACATAGGTCATAACATAGCTTCAGGTAAACACAAACGTGCCAAACCCTAAACTGAAACAATGTAATGTCCTGTTGAAGAGGGATCGCGTTCTAAGAAGAAAATTGAGTGCGCGTATATACAGGGTATCACCGTAAACAACATGCCAGTGGTTCAGAATACAGAGTTCCTACTCATATGTGCTAAAAGGCAACAGGCCATTTTGTTGATTCATCTTCAAAACTGTTATAAAAAAAACTTGTTATAAAAAACAAGTGTTTTTAAAAGTGTTATTAAAAGGTGCTATACGGGCCTCTGAGTGGCGCAGTGGTAAAGTGCTCGGTCTATAGAGCAGCCAATCAGGGGCATGTGAGCTCCTGCAGCCGTAAAGAACGGATAGCGCTGTCCTTCAAGTGTGTTATGCCGTCTCAAATGGTGCGCGAGTGAACAGTATGAAAAGATGCGATCAACTGGCATCCCGTGGTTCGGAGAAAACATGTGATAGTCTTCGGCCCTCCCGACTGAGTGGCAGTAGTAGTAGTGGGAGCCCCCTAGTGATGAGGAGGAGTTGGACATGACTAAATTAAGAAGAAAATCAAAGAAACCCCCCCCCCCCCCCAAAAAAAAAGGTGCTATACAGGTAATGTTATGAGAAATAAAAAAAAAAAAAAAAAAAAGACATGGTGTTTACCAGTTATTGTGCAAACATTGATGACATGTAATTAGTCTTGAGTGAAGTAACAGGGTTTATGAAGTGCAAAACTTTCCAACCAAACTAATCTTAAATTAGTTTAAATTTATTAGGTGTAAATTCATACTAGCATATTTGCTTTAATACCTTGGTGACTTGAAGCCTTCTCGCTGGGTGCAGTGGTGTTTGCTGGCTCAGGCAAGCTTGTCCCCATTACTGTGGAAGGTTGCAGTTCCACAGCTGGAAGTAGTGGAGATGACCCTGGTGTAGGACCAGTGGTTGGTGTGGTGGTCACTGGTGGGACAGAAGCAGATGGTGCAGACATACTAATGACCGGTGAGGAACTGGAAGCAGAACTGGAGGGTGGTACTACAGCAAAGCTGGGAGTGATCACTAAAGGACTGGGTGTAGGGGTGGAAGAAGTAACTGGTGGTGGAATCTGCATGAGTGCAAAAGAAGAAACTGTAGGTGTTAGTGTTGATGCTGGCGCAGATGAGACTGCT
This sequence comes from Clarias gariepinus, assembly GCF_024256425.1. Lineage (NCBI taxonomy): Eukaryota > Metazoa > Chordata > Actinopteri > Siluriformes > Clariidae > Clarias > Clarias gariepinus. The sequence continues at coordinate 1,916,747 of NC_071121.1, forward strand.
ATAGGAGAAGGCATTGAACTAGACAGTGTTGCACTGGTAACCGCTTGAGATGTTGCAGTATCTATGGGTTTTCCTGACTGGGTTGTAGTCTGCTGTTGCATCTGATGGATGTCGCTACTGTGAGGGGTGGAAGTCTTGTTTAGAACATTTTGGGCCAGACTGGTCTTTGCAATAGTCGTCGTTGCTTGTGAGAGGGGACTCCTGCGAGAAACAGATGTAGTCCCTGGGCTTGAGCAGGCAGGTGGAGATGCCAAAGGTTGTTGAATAGATGGGGGAACACACGCAGACGTGCCAGGTTGTAAAGATAATGTCTGACTTAAAGGACTTATTTTTGAGGCCGGTGTGTCAGGAGTGCTCTCTTGCTGAGAAGGGTGGACTGTGTGTAGAGAAGAAGCCTGACTTGCAGGAACTTGCACTTGGATTTGTCCAATCATGGCCCGACCAGGCTGACTCGCTATGCTCACAACTGGGGAATGTGTTGCCATAGAGACAGACACAGTAGAAGCTGTGCCTGACACTCCAGAAGGAGTGAGTTTAATATTGGCAGATACTTGTCCATAGTTTACCATAGTGACAGACTGAGTGCTTGATGGAACTTGAAAAATGACAGGTGTAATGAACTGTGGAGGACGATTTTGAGAGGATTGATGCACTTCTTGAGGTCGTATGCTTTTGGTGGGCACTGCAAGCATAGTTGGGACAATGGCTGGAGGCACTGCAGATGCTGAGCTAGCAGCGGAACTAATTGGATTGGAGGTCACAAAAACCGTTATTTGATTTGCTTGAGTGGACCCTGATGATGCTGGTCTGTGCAAGATTGTTTGGGACATGCTTGTAATAGGTTTAGTATTGGGATTTGGACTAACAGAAGGATTGGAATGTAGACTAACGTTTGAAGCAGAGCTAGTAAACAAAACAGAACTTGGGCTAACACTGGATACAGCAGAGGACGACTGAAGGCTTGGACTGCTAGTCTGAATCAAGTTTGGGCTAGCTATTGAACCGACCTTAGATTTCTGTTCATATTCACTAGTGGACAAAGGCAGCCCACCATCACTGCTCTGTGGGGCACTAGGGATAGGGTTACGCTGACACTCTTGTTCCACCAAAGCACGATCTCCACCTACTGGAAGAGTAACCTTGGGGGGCTTTGTGGACAAGGATGAGGGGCCTGCATTATCTAGTAACTGATTGAGGGAGGTTGGGGCATCCCTAAAAGATGCTGAAACAGAAGAACCATGCTCCTGCAGTGGTGGATTCTGAGGTTGATGCCTCTCCTCTGGTGGTTGCTCAGATGGCTCTTGAATTTTTGGGTCCTGTGATGGCATGCGTTGTTTTGCCGTTCTAAGAGCTGACTGATCTCGTTCTACTTGTGAAGTCTGACGTGAATCTGGCTGTGGTGCCTGCCCCTGGATCATTGCATCCGTGTTACTTGGGAGAGCTTGGAGAGGGTTTAGATTTTGCTGGGGATCTAGTGTTCCTACTGATGATACAGATGCAGTGGGACTTGGGAGGACTGATGAAGCGCTGGCCATTACAGTTTGGGGACCAGTCATTTGTTGTTGACTTGGTATGGACTGCAAGGCATTCTTACTCCATTTTTGCCTTCCTGGGCTGGGAGCGGCTGCTTTTCTATTTGAGGCAGGACTAGATCGTCGACTGTTACTGGGACTTGCTCGCTTTGTCTGACCTCCAACTGTCTGTTTCTCTTGCTTTGTACCTGTACTTGCAGTATTACAAGCTTGTGTAAAACCCTGTTGAACACTACTATTGCCACTAGTGTTATTGTTAGTGAGAGATGCAAGGCTTGGTGGAGCCTGTCCAATAGCTTTCAGAGTGGTGGGGTTTAGACCTTGCTGATCGAACCCTCGAGTTAAGTTAGGCTGTCGGGGTGGTAGAGGGATATTAATCTTTGGGGGAAAGAGACCAGCAATTGATGCATTTAATCTCTCAGGAGAGAGATTTATCTCTGAAGGCTCAGTGCTAGGTGGACGGTTGGTAGGAGTTAATGGATGGTGATATGGTCTAGGACTGGCCCGGTTTGGCGTCTTAGGGCGGGAACTTTGGGCAGTCGAAGGAGTATTGGGAAAATGAAGATTGTGAGAGCCAGCCATTGGTGCTTGTTGGGGACTTGCTCCTGGTTGCTGTTGGACAGATGAAGGCACAGTTTTCATCAGATGAGAATTAGGAGCTTGGTTGACGACATTTTGTTGACTGGGATTCCCTGCTTGAGACGCCATCTCAATTGATACCCTGTCCTGCAAGTTAGGTGTGCCTGTTGCTTCCTCTGGTCCCATTCCAGGGGTTCCCTGGACAATGTCTGGATGAGGCATTCTTCTAGCTGCAGCAGTCATCTGTTGGTTTACTACTGACTGCATGCCTCTGGCTTTTTCTGGTGAGGGAGGGACACCTCCATGTCCTTGTAAATTGATCATTACTGGCATGTTTACTTGTTGGGCTACCGGCATTCTCTGTGCAGGATCACCAGGATTAACAAGAGCCCTTTGGGCATGCCGATTCTTTGCTTGTTCCTGCATTTTAAGCATCATCAGTTGCTGCTGCTGTTGCGTCAGCGGTTGTTGTTGCTGCTGCTGCTGCTGCTGCATGTGCTGTTGCGGCGGCTGTTGAAGCTGTAAGTGATGTGGATGAATTTGGTGCTGTCCTTGTTGTGACCCTTGTGGTGTTCCAGTTTGACCTGGAATCTGCATATGCATCTGTTGCTTTTGCATTTGTTGCTGTTGTTGTATTTGCTGCTGCTGTTCTTGCTGCTGATGCATTTGTTGTTGTTGTAACTGTTGCTGCTGCTGCATCTGCTGTTGCTGTTGTGCCATGAACTGCATTGGCATTTGCTGCAAAACCCTTTGATCTCCTGGCTGTCCAGAGAAGCCTGAAACAGAAACACAGTACAGCAACTGTTTACAAACACAACTTTTAACTGTAATTCTAACTCTCTGCAAAATTCTTTAGGTTGTTAATGCGTTTCAAGCCTGTAGAAAGTAAAAAAACTACTGCTAAAAATTTACAAATATTCTTGATGCTTTTACCCAAATCGACTTACTGAAAGTTATGGAATTTGCTTGTCCGGTAGTGTGGCAGGTTGACTAAGCAGGAATTTTAACACACAACCTTTCTAATCAGTAATGCATTATCTTAACTACTTAAGTACCACAGCCCAATAAGATTGCCCCAACCTTTTTCTGCGCAATATTATTGTTAAAGTTGTCTCTCAAAGAGATTTTTGAAATTTCTTACCTGCACGATTAGCAAATTCAGGGGGCTTTGAGTTGGAAGAATCTGTGCCAGTTCCTTGATCACTACCTAAGCCTTGCAAATCTGCATCATCCATTCCCTGTGAAACTGAATCCAAGCCGCTGCACATAAAGAAGATGAAAAACCATATGTTTCATGTTCATTTTAAATAACCCTCGATAACTAATTAGAAAATCATTACCATATAAATTGATCTATTGTTTTCTTACCCAACGCCTTCAACAGATTGCTGTCCCTCGCCTGCTTTGGGTTTCTTCTTACGAGGTGGTTTCTTCTTTTTCGGTTTGGCCTGGTTAGCACCAACCCCACCAGCTCCCTGTTTTCCACCAGGCCCAAACTGGCTGGCGGAAATGTCACTCTGAAGGAGGTTAACTAATAAGGGACTAGTCAAGGTCACGTCCTTATTCCCTGGAAACCCAGCTGCTTGTCCACCAATAGGCATCTGGCCAGCAAATTGAGGATTGAAAGGCATGCCATGACCAGGAAAATGTCCATTGCCCACCTGCATGTGTTGGGGACCTCCCATCATACCTTGCTGCTGCTGCATTTGCATGTCAGGAAGCATCTGTTGCTGGCTCATATCACCCGTGCCTCCAGTGCCATCTCCAAGTTGATGTGGGTGTTGTTGGCCAGGCTGCTGCTGCTGTTGCTGAAGCTGCTGCTGCTGTTGCTGAAGCTGCTGCTGCTGTTGCTGAAGCTGTTGCTGCTGTAGCTGTTGTTGCTGTAGCTGTTGTTGCTGTTGTTGTAGCTGTTGCATCATGTGTTGTTGCTGCTGTTGTTGTTGTTGATGTTGCTGTTTTTGCTGAAGTTGCTGCTGTTGAAGCTGTTGCTGGACCAAATGGTTTGGAAGACGCATTGGAGGCCCATGCATCCCTAATGGCTGATTGGGATTACCATTCACTGGGATCTGCGGAGACTGCTGTGGCACTTGCTGCTGATGCAGCTGTTGCTGCTGTAGTTGTGGCTGTTGGTGTTGCATTTGAAGCTGCTGCTGCAACTGCTGCTGTTGTAACTGCTGCTGTTGTTGTTGCAACTGAGCCATTTGCTGCTGCTGCTGTGGAGTCATTTGTTGCTGTGGCTGAAACTGCACCATGTTGCCCTGCAAATTAGGTGATGGGCCTCGCATCATCTGACCCGACATAACAGCTGGTTGACCTTTGGGCCCAAAAGCCTGCTTGTTACCTTGCATTTGGTTGGCTACCATCTGTTCCATCATAGCATTTTGCTGCTGTGGAGCTTGTTGCTGATGTGGGTGCTGCTGCTGTGGCTGCTGCAGTTGTTGTTGCTGCTGCTGCTGTTGTTGCTGCTGCTGCTGCTGCATCACTAATGCTTGGTGCCCCTGGGCCTGGTTCTGCATCATGCCTTGTCCCTGTGGAGGCATTAATTGTTTAGGAGGGGTCATCCCTCGCTGTCCTGGATTCATGGGCCGAGACAGGACAGTCTGGCCTCCGGTCTGGCCTTGGACTACTTGACCTTGAGAGGAAACTACGGGCTGATTTTGAATCTGTGACTGCATGCCCATTATCTGAGTTTGTAGACCCGACTGAGGCTGTCCCATACCACCACCGGAGGTGGATGGAGTCTGAGAAGTCATTCCACCATGATGGCCAATTCCACTAGGCTGTAAGGAATTTGGCTGCATGTGGTTTGGTGTTGAAACCGAAGGTTGTGCACCTACAACAAATTTTATATAAAACTTTTTAAAAAATAAATAAACAAATTTATAAAAATTCTAACATATATTTCTCACAAAGATCCTACCTGTATGTGCCATGTTTTGGCCACTTTGAAGCTGAAGGGTCCCACCTATAGGGGTTCCTGCCACACTTGCAGTAACTTGTCCTTGTGCAAAGTTCTGACTTGTATTTGGGAACGGCATTGGCATTCTTTTTTGCATACCTGTGATCAAGATGCATCTTTCATTTTAAGTTTTTACTACATAAATGAAAGCACTAAATGGATAGGTCAGGGTATACATGGTCATGTATATGAAAACAGAAAACATACCTCCCATTCCTCCCTGGGGAATCTGGCCATGCTGAGGCATTCCCATAAAGCCAGGCTGAGCCCTGCCGGGGGATCCGACTGCCTGCGGGAGCCCTTGTGGAGTTGCTGGACGTGGACATAGCTGACCTTGACCTTGTCCAATAGGTGGGGTTCCAGGTGAACCCTGATGAAACGGGGAAGATGAAGATCCAGGGGACTTGGCAGCGAGGTTGCTTTGTGAAGCAGACACAGGAGGCAAGGGATTAGGTGCCCTCGGACCAACACCTACAACTCCTTGGGGACCCTTAGGCTGTGGGGCTGCAAACTGGTTTGGCCCTGCTGTCTGCTGCTGCGGAGCCATGGCATTAAAAACCTGCCCTGCCTGCTGGCTGCCAAAGGGATACGGTGGTGGAGGATGGTTTGGTGTTTGTACAGATGCCAAAGAAGGAGTACGGTGTCCCATCTGACCTTGTGGAGGAGCTTTTCTCCAAGTTGGAAGCCCCTGAGCAGGCGGTGGCTGAAGAACACCAGAAGGTAACTGGCTCCAACCCAAAGGGACAGGCAGTGGGTTTGCAGGGTTGAATGGGACCCGGGCACCACCCTGTGCTAACTGAGCCTGCTGTTGTTGATGATGCTGCTGCTGTTGTTGCTGTAAATGCTGAAGGGATGCTGGATTGAGTTGCCGGGTTGCTTGCATGCCCTGCATGAGATGTCCTTGTGGGCCCATAGGGGTGGCTGGACCATGTGGTGCCTGTGGATGTTGGAGCTGCTGCTGCTGCAGTGCGAGTCCAGACATCATAGGGTCTATTGAATCTGAACGAAAACAACATGATGTAATAAAGAAATTTCAACAACAAAGTTGCAGTCAGTTGGAAAGAAAACTACCTGATTGTGTTGCTGGCCTTGGTAACCTTGGGTGCATCTGTCCACTACTCCCTGACACCATACCCTGTGGAGCCATGACAGAACCAGAGGGTCCCATTGGGGGATTGTTTGGCCGTACCCCACCTAAAAAAAAAAGAAAAAAAGTAGATCATATATTAATATTGGTTTGCTAATTTAAATAGCAAAAATAAGTACTCCTGTATAAGAGATAATAATCTTTAAATACATGTTATTACAGTATTCCAGAAGGATACATTAAACAGCACACAAATAAAAACAAACTAAAATCTGTCATACTCATACGATTTCTTAGCTTTATCTCTTTATAAACTTTCCTATCTGCATGGAATTCCACATGACCGAAGTTTACTTATCATGCAGGTGGTCAACCCACAAGGTGGCTTCATGTTGCCATTTTGGGCAAAGCCTGCCCAGGTTCTGTGGGTGGCCTGGTCACCAGACATTTATTTGCATATGCCGCTCCCAGTTTAGTAACCTTCTTTATAACTTCATACACTCTTCAACCGATTTAGGGAATATGTGCTTAAACTGCATTAGGTAAAAAAAAAAAAATACAAAAAATAAAACTCACTCTTCTTCTACACAGATTTATCCTGTATTCAGGGTCGTGAGAGGACCTGGAGCCTATCCCAGGAGACTTAGGGCAAGAGGCAGGGTACAACCAGGACAGGGTGCCAATCCATCGCAGGGCACACACACATACACACACTACAATTTGGGAACACCAATTAGCCTAACCTGCATATCTTCGGACTGTGGGAGGAAACCGGAGTACCCAGAGGGAACCCACCAAGCACGGGGAGAACATGCAAACTCTAGAAAATATGCACATAGAGACGGGAATCGAACATGGACCTTAGAGGTGCAAGATGACATTATAACCAGCTTAAAAAAAAAACCAAAAAAAAAAACCTATTAAATTAATTTTATATATAAAAGAAGTAATTTAGTGCAATTTTGTCGATGACAATGGTGTTTGCCTTCACTGTCAGTTTGTGGGCAGAAAATCAACAGAATTTGAATTTCCCGGAATTTTCTTTTGCCTCCATCTCGTGGAAAAAAATCTGGTAAGTCTTCATGAAAAAACTCAATTCAGTTCTAAATTGTTCTGAGTTGCATCCAGTTTATTTCTGTCATTTGTAACCATCTGCTATAGTGGCATTCAAGCCAATGTGGTGGTACTGTATCCTAATTAGCATCATACACCAGAAATGGTGCCAAAACTACCAAAGAGAAGAAAGGTCCAGTGGTTTTCCTCCAACATTAAAAGTCAACCATCAGCTGGAAAATTCATCAATGCTTACAGTTTTCTGGGATTCTCAAGGGCCAGTATTGGAACACTATCAGGTAAAATGTTCAACAATCAAACGTGCTTGTTACAGTTAGATGCTTATTAAGGAGCTAAAGCCTAAACTTTAGAAGCCTAAACTTATATCCAAGGGCATCGTGATCTCGCATGACGATGCATGTCCGCCCACCTCTAATAAAATATTTAATACTGTATCACAAGTGATAATTTTCTTTTTTGTAGAATTAGAACTTCTAAAGGACACTCCCTTTTAAGACTAATTTTTAACTGGTATTCTGTCTCTCTCTTTATTATGCTCACTTATGCGAAACAAAAATCCGAGACATGGAATCACCGTAAAATGTTGTAATGTTTAATGGTATACATATTATGGTGCTTCCAAGTCTCAGATTTTTTTTCTAATAATTAGATTGTCACATAATCTAAACCTTTTGATAAACATATGCCTACTGGTAAAAAGAACTTTCCAGTTGGATGATGTATGTAATTACCAGGACCTTGTTGCATGGGAAACCCAACATCCATCCTCATCTGACCCGGTGCTCCGATGGGTCCGTTTACTCTGACCTCCGGACCTCGGTTTTGCCCACCTGCAACATTGATGGGTCCTTCACCTGCAAATGCATGCAACACCCAAAATCAATAAAAAAACCACAGAGGATGAATTTAAACGCTTACGATTGTCATGACAGATACCAATCTGGGAAACAAAACGTTGAACAGTTTAGATAAATCACACCTTCGATTTGCACTGACAGAATCCCCAAGTCCCGAAGCTGCTGTTGGTTGTTTTGTGCGAGGAGGCGGAGGCGTTCGGCAGCTTCCCTGGGGATGTTAAACGTGACTCGCACGCTGTTCCAGGGCTCCACTCGCTGGGGCGCCAGCCTCTCAGGACCTTCAGCAAACACACAAAAGTGTAAAAGGATAAAATGTTTAATCTAAAATGTAAGCACTATTACTCAAAAATCTTAGTATTTGTATAATCACCCAGTGAGATCATCTGGGGCATCCCATTCAAGATGGTGTCGAGCTTCTGCTGAAAGTCGTCGTCATCAAGGTTTCCCTTAAAAGCAACAAAGATAGTGGTGCATTCTTGTTCTCCGTGAGGATTCGGGGACCGAGCCAGGCTGCTTTTGCCGTGATTACCGCACACATCGTCTCCGTCCTCCAATCCGCTGTCGTCCTCCGTACTCAGAGCCACCCCGGGACAACCTGTACACCAGGTGGTCTCAGGTGGGCCGGGCTGCTGCGCCATGGCCCTTTTCACAAAAAGGAAGCTGTGAGGTCTCCTGAGTCTTTACTGCTGTTGTTGGAGTGAAAAATAAAACAAGCTTTTTTTTTTTTTTTAACTTCCAAAATATGAAACATGAACACTTTCCACTGAGTTCACAAGACACAAGCCTCCTTAATGTGTCTATATTAAGCCCTTTTAAATATGATGGTTGTTGAAGTCAAACCAGGACTTTTGATTGTGCAGAATAAAAGTCATGAAATCAAAAACTCACTTTATTTCTCAATATAATCCCCTGCTACGCTTATACCTACTTCATGTCTGAAACGCTGGCCTCCAAGGAAGTTCTTTAGATGTGGACGTACCTTGTAAAACATCCAGTGTTGTGCTGTTAGTACAAACACCATATTGGATGTAGGGTGTTAATATAAAATAACTAGCGTAAGTAGCGCGTTGACGGGGAAAAGGTTTGTAGAATTTTCTTAAAAGGTTAAAGTTAAAAATAAGCTAAACCACCTTAATTTAATCAGTAATATTATTATTATAAGTTGAATAACTTAAATCTAATTACGATCAATAAGAAAGAGAGGATGTAAAAAAAAAAAAAAATGTTTACGCAAAGTTGTACTTCTTTCAACATCAGACAAATACACTCCCTGTTCGGTAATCTGAGAGTAAATCACAGATGAGAAATGAAAAAAGTAGATGGCATTAGGATGAAGTTTTGTCTTAAAATGACTCCAGCGTGTTAAAATTCACTTATACAACTTCATTAAATCTTTTCTAAATAATATCAACTGGTGCAGGTGTTTGTTTACCTTGAGGAAGTAGCGCATTAGTAGCTTATTTTAAAGTAGATTATTAAATCAAACACAACTGCTCATGACATCGCTTTAACTCAACGTTTAGATTTTACTATCTTCCGGCTAATTAAACTTCAAGCAAATATCTAAGTACTGCAAAAGTTTCATTAAATTGGGTCGAGACAGTTTTGCGTGATTCTGACAAAATCTGGTTAGACAGACTTCTGAGACAGGTTTCGGGTCCTACAATGTATGAAATGTAAAGATATCATTGAAAGACTAGTTCTGACCCAATGTACAGACAAAACCTTATGTATTATTTATATAGATTAATCTGCTGTTATAGGAGATAATCAGAAACCAGAAGCTCTAGTATTTCTATAGTGTAATGTTGTGTATTTATGCATTTTATACTTTAAAATAATATGCTTATTTTATATATATATATATATATATATATATATATATATATATATGTCAATTTATGTATGTATGTATGTATGTATTTTAAAATCTATGCATGTGCAGATACACTGCTTAAAATATATTTATTTTTAAATAAATTATCTAAATGCATTTCTAGCAAATAAGTGTAATGATTGCTTTGCGGTTGTTTTTTTCCCCTTTTTTAGACATTAGAATATTTGTATGGAATAATCCCAAATGCAGTTAAATACAAATCTATGTAATTACTTTTATGCAAACAAAACACTAAAATAGATCTACGCATTAACCCGGGAAATAATAAAAGAAAAGTTTAAACGCGCTTCCTCGCTGCTCTCTAAACAACAAGTAGCATCCACGGCTAGCTAAGTGAGCTACGATAAGTGTGGCTAAGCTAGCTAGCCGGCTAAAATGTTTGTTCAGGATTTTTAGCATTTCTAACCATTTCCTGCAGAGTTCAAATAACCTTAATAACATAGAAATATCGCGTTTTACCTTTTCAGTCCATTTGCAGGTGAGAAAGGAATCCAAAGAAGACTTTAGTCAGCTAGCTAACGTATATGCTAACTAGCCGAGCGCTAACAGCAGAGCAGCTCACACAGATCTCATCATCTTCAGCGAAGTGTTTTTTTTTTCCCTTCAACTATCAATATTCACAAACAGTATGTACGCCATTTTCTCAAATGTCCGCTATCAGACGTTACGCCAACGGCGTCGCACTCGGCGTTGGCAACTTTACGGCAACTGACGTAATATAGGTGTCGGAAATGAGTTCTTCTGTTGATTTCTCTTTTAGGCTTCTTGTATACTTTTTAAATAATTTTATCGCTTTAGATTTGTTACATATAAACACTATAACGTCTACATAAACCATATACTACAAGCATCATTTCTTGTAGATGAACAGTTCTAAATGATCCCAACAAATACTTTAAACGCTGATTTTATTACATTGACTAAACACTACAAATCCCATAATCCCGCGCGCCAAACCTGTTAGAGACTGGATAACATTCTCTAAAAGCGTCTGACTTATAATACATATTGTTTTCGTTTTAAAAGTTAAATATTTAAACATAAATATTTGTGTACAATAAATAAATGAAAGTCGTTGTGATGTAATTTACGTTTGCGCAGAAAGTCGGTTACCCGGATGTGACGGTCGTCTGTGATTGGCCAATAAATAAATAAATAAAAATAGATTAAAATAAAGAACGAAAAAATGGTAAATAACTTCGTTATATTATTATTATTATTATTATTATTATATTGTTGCATTAATAATAAAGAGGAGACAATTCTTAAAAAAATCTCGTACATAATCAGCAAATATACCAGCAAATAAAATCATTTAAAAATTAAAAAAACATTTAAAATAATTTAACATTAATATTTTGTAAAATAAAAAATAAACCTCATAAATTCTAATAAACACATTCGCAATGATTTATTTAAAATAAAAATTATTTAAATTTAAATTTAAATAAAACGTGAAATAATAGTCATAGTATTATATATTATTATTATTATTTATCATAATATAAAAGATAAATAATTTAAATAAGTCTTATAAATAATTTGTACATAATCAGTATTCACATAAATGAGATCTTAAAAAAGCATAATATTTAAAATATTAACATACTTACTATTTAAAAAAAAATAAAGAATAACACATTATTTTGGAAAAAAATAATAACAATTCATTTAAAAATAATTGTTTATTTAAAAAATTTTAAGGGGAAAAACATTTATTTGGCTAGTAAAATTAAGGATTTCATTCAGGCACCTTAGTATAAACATCATAAAATGTCTAATAAATAATAAACTTACAAATATACTGTACAGGGTGTGTTTTTTTTAGCTGTCTGTGAAATACATTTAAAATTACTAAACAAACACCAGTTTTATTCAACTTCACAAATTTAATTTTAGCAAATGTCATAAAAAACATACCATGCTTATTGTACATTTCCACTCATACATTGCATCGCTATACATTAAGTTACACTGTATATCGGTAAATCTCAGCTGAAGAGCGCTGTGTTCTATCACGATCTATCACGGAGATCGGACAAATTTTACAAGTGGAAGAAAAAGAGATTTTATTTTTATAGACTGTTTAGTAAAAAAAAAATCATACTTTTAATAACCTTCTATATTTTCTTAAAACCTCTTTCAATGCAGGGCTGAAACTCTAGTCAGCGTTCTGGTGTGTGCAAATGGAAAACTAGCTAACCAGCTAAGGAGGGAAAATACGCATCCTTGTGTGTCTTTACTAAAGCACACAGAGTTCACGGTATACATGAGTTTAAAAAGAAAATGAAAAACATAAATCAATTGTAAAAAGACAGAACATTTATTCGGTTTGTCATTTAATCTCTCTTAAAGTAGATTTTGATTCATAACTCAGTGCTAGCTCTGCTTAGCTCCAGGGTATAAATAGCTTTTTTAATGACATTTTTAGGAAGTAAAATATTTTTGAATCTTGCCAAAACTATTTTTAATTTTTTAAAATTAGTTTATGCAAACAAAATATAATATTAATAAGCGTATGTCTATTCAACCGTTAATCCCTAAAAACTAGCTAAATTATCCTCCAATATAAAAATAATTTTTTTCACTTGCAATTTTAACATTTGACTAGAAATAAGCCTAATAAACTTATATTTGCTTTGTTGTAAACGTATTTTAAGAAATCATAGATAGGTTTGGCTCGATTGGACATTTTACTTGCTAGGATGCTAAAACTTTTTAGCAGTAAATGCACCGAGCAACCAATGTAAAACCCAAAAAAGATTCAAAACAGTAAATATGTAAAAATATTTAACAAAGTATTAGTAAAGGAGTGTGTGTACTTATACTGTCACTAGGGGGCTACTACTACCACTCAGTCGGGAGGGCCGAAGACTATCATATGTTTCCTCCGAACCATGTGACATGTCGGCCAACCGCATCTTCTCGACCTGCTCATTCACGCATCGTTGGGGCGGAGTAACACACTCGGAGGACAGCGCTACGAGGTTACAGCATCACCCGGGAATCAAACTCGCAGTCTCCAGATGATAGGACGAGCACTTTACCACTGCGTCACTCGGAGGCCTCAAATTTCGTTTTTCACTTTATTTTTGTAGTTAGTTGATATGTTACATTTAAAAGGGGTTTGTAGACTTTATCTAATTTAATACTTAGGTAAAAAAAAGACTTAGGAATTAAGATTTAAATCACCTGAAATTAACAGTCATATGTTTATATTGTCCAATACATCAAAATCAAATCAAATCTTTGCTAAAAACATTTTTTTTAAATAATGTCTGTACTGTACACATATAGGCAGTTTAGTACTCAAGTAAAAGTATAGTGAAAGTCATAGTAAGAGTCTGTCTGTCTGTCTGTTTAGAGTCGAAGTGTGATTTCATGTTGACTGAAATCATATTCAGTTTTGATTATGAACACCTGCTACACCCCCCCCCTGCAATCATCCACCCTACTCCAGTTACCCAGTCAACCCCAGCCCATATACACAAAATAATTTTTTTAAACATTTATTTCTTTATCATACTGTAAGTGTGTCATTATGATTCTATTTTAACATGCACATCTAATTCTGAGAACCTCACAGTCTCAGAGCAGACAAATGCCCCGGAACGCCATGTTGGGAAACACAAAGCTACATGATTAAGTGTAAGGCAAATCATACCCAAATCAGATTACATAGATGTGCTGTCACAAAGGAAGAGTCAGCAGGTGGTTATATTACCTCTTCACATACTACACATCACTCTAGTGAAGCAGAAAGTAAAGGTATTTGCTGTAAGATGCAGTGGAGTAAAAGTAAAATGTATATCCTAAAAAAAAGCTCAAGCAAAGAACAGATATGTAAAATATATACTTACTGTACATACAGTGACTAATGTAAGTTAATATACTAAAGTAAATGTACCACCTTCCACCTCTGCATGTGTGATATATTTGATTATGAAAAAAAAAAACATAGAAGTGAGAAAGAACTGCTCCGTTGAGTACAAGTTACTTTAGTGTATGCATTTATTTGAATACAACTGGGAAAAAAAAAAACATGAACTTGAACTTCACAGATATTAAATGGCTGGAAATAAAATAAAAACAGTTAATGATCAGATAACGTCTTGATGTATAGATACCTAGATTCAGCAGCTTCTACAGCAGTCACTTCAACTTCAATAAACAATAAAGAATATAAGCAGGAAAATCTGTGTAAATCAGCGTTCAGTATATTTACTCGGAACTAGTGCGTGCCATAAATAAGGATTCAGGGCATCGCGATCACATGACCTTATCAGTTAACAATCACAGAAAACTATTAACGATGAAAAACTCAACCAGTTACACACTACACTTCTTAATAAGTCAGCATACAAAAAAATAATAAAATAAAATATTGTCCTTCAAAGCAACATGATAATAGTGCAAAAATAAAGCATCATGCGACACAGAATGAATAAATAAAACATAACTTTAGATTAAAAAAAAAGTTACAAAGGAGAAACTAATCAATCTTTGAAATACAATACATTCCATTACACTCCAGGCCACACAAACATACGTCATCATAAAATACTACGAAAACAAAACCACTATCATGATCAATAAATAATATTCAGCAAAAAAGAGGAAAACCAGCATCCGGAAACATTTCATCAAAATGTACATCCCTCTCTCATACCGTTTTATTAAAACACAACAGAATAATTAGTTATTTAGTTAAATTATTTCTATTATATCACAAATCCCCCCCAAATAAATCGATTTAATCTCATTCTAATCACCGCAAATCTTCATTTACAAATATAAGGCAATTCCTTCAGTCTCAGATCATACAGGAGATAAATAAAACCCACACAAACAATAAATTCATATGAATATTCATATTTATAGCATGTGATTGGTGGATCTAGTTAAAAAGGGAGGAGCTTAAGTAAGATTCTTTTGGGATTTGCATGTTGTCATGATTTCAGTTTTTTCGCACGAGATACTGGTTTTAATGTGAACATAATGGTTTCAGCAACATTGGCAAAGCTAGCCATCGCTACGCTCATGTTAGCTACAGGAACAGCCAGCTTTCCCTGTAAAGAGGGAAAAATTGTATTGCTTAATTAAAAACAACCAGAACTATGAATACACACACACACACACACACACGTATAAATATAAATGTTTTTAAATAATAAAATTCTCGTTTTCCATATTCATTTGTTAAAACTTAAAGACACTGTGCCGCCTCTGATTTTAGAATCAAAAGCAAATTTTGCAAAATGTTTCAGCAGCGATGTCACACGAAGAAGTCTGTGATTGGCTGATCATATTAAATCTAAGCCCCTCCCCTTAACAAGCCTTCATGGGCGAATTAGGATGAGTGTATAAGGTGTGGAGCTCTCCAAAAACCTCATGAGAACCTGGTATTAACGTTCATGAGATCGAATTAAAAGTGGAAGAGAGGTTTGAATTCTGTCTCCCGATTGGCCGGAAGGTGTCGATTAGACCAGCAGCTCTGACCGTAGCGCAGGTTATTGCACTCGTTCTTGCACGTTATCGTTTCTATGGCAACAGCTTGTTAAGAAGGAATTGTACAGCGGATGCTTTACATATTTTTGGAAGGAGTGTCCAGTGTCAGGACAGAGAAGTCGACATAATTAGTTTACACAGAAAATTTTGGGTTTATCCCGAAAGGGATAAACTTCAAATGGATAAAATAATAAAAATATATGACGAGTTACACACTGCATGAATCGTGCACTAGCTACATTGTAGCAGTTTTTTTCCTTCTTTCACCCGAATTGCACTATGGGTAAACATCTGTTTAATTAAAAATTTTAATCTTTTGATCATCTGGTTTAAATGATTTAAAGGTGCAGTAGACGAGATTAATAATTTCCTCCCCCCGATTAGGTGTGTTGAAGGTTTGGATAATTCCCATCCATGTTTATGAAGCTCCGCCCCTAGGATCCACAAGAACCTGTACATCCGGAGGTCTTTTTCAAAACCAAACTACTTAACCTTTTTTCTCTAAAAGTCATAGTTTAATTTTCTTAGTTATTTATATGACTGTCAAACAATTCTCCAGGTTATTAATTTATGTGAGGTATAAAATTAACTACCGCACTAGTAAGTGATTAGATCACGTCGTGTTTGCATGTGATCAGAACAACTGAGATGAAAGTTAACACCAGGTCTAATCTGAACTTTAGGCAGCCTGGATGATGTGAAGTTCAGTGACCTGTAAGTATGATCATGCCGTGTGTGTATGCGCGCGTATGAAAGAGAGATGTGGCTTGTTCAGTACCCTCAGGAAGCTTAGCGACATTTCTCTAAGTGTCAGTAGTGTATGTTCAGTCTATGTTAATGTTATTGCACACACATTAGGGTAGCTCGATGAGAGGGGGCGGAGTTATCAGGGCATGGATGTGAACATGGTGAGGGCGGAGGCGTCGACGCTGCGAGGGTCCTTCACTCCGATGATGACATCGTTGGTTCTCCTGGTTCCTTCCACCAGCGATATGACCTCCACCCTCTGAACCTGGTGGCCTTTCTGCTCCAGCGCCACCACGTCGCCATTCTGAAACTCCGCTAGTGAGGGGAATACGAGAGAATTTAATCTCAGCACGCTGTACAGAACGGACAGACATTACAAATCAAAAGACCTACAGTAGGTGGCGCTCTCGACCGAGATGCGAGCATGCTGCTGAAAAACGAGAGAAAAGAAGAGAGAGAGCTCACCATCCACCAGGACCGTGTTGGCCTTGAGCTGGGGGTGGAGCCTGCCGACCGTCAGACTGTCACTCAGGTTCTTATGCAGGGACAAGACGTTCATTAAAACCTGCGCGGGAAAAATCCAAGCTAATAAATCATTCTTTATTTGTGCATGCGGGTCTTGAGACATTTCGTGGCGATTTCCTATTTCAGTTCAGTTATGAGTCGCGATTCTTTTTGTGTGGTGACTGACGCATTGCCATGCTCACTCCAAAAATAATAATAATAATAAAAAAATCTATTTAACATTTATAATAGAGATGAACCAGTTAAATTTAATTAATCATAAAACGTTTTTAAAAAAGTTTTAAATCGTAACAATGTAAATGGAATCAACCTGGGATACTTATAGAATCACAATTTTAATTAAATCAGCACCAAATTATCGTGATATCACACCGGGTGGTGACTGGTGGTTCCCATCCCTAATTTTAATAATTTTTATTAACAACAACAATTTTCTTCTAAAAAGTTTTCTATATTTGCATATTTTTCTCTTATTTCATATTTTATTACTTTATTTGAATACTCTATAAATATTTATTATTTATCCATCAAGTTATTTATTTATTATTTACTGATTAAGTTAAATTTTTTTTTATTAAATCAGGCATTATTTGAGTTTTTTTTTTTGCAGTTTTAACGTAATCATGCTGTTTTTTTTTATTGTGTTTGTTTTTTTAAAGAATTATGGTTTCTTTTATGTTTCTGAGCTAAAAAGACATGAGAGATACAAATTAAATAATGAAAAAAACTAAAAACAATTGTATGAGAAGCTATGTGTAGTGAATGCAGTGAAGCTGCTGAACCTGTGTGATGCCACTGAGCGCGCGGTCGCCGTTGGAGGATCCGAGTGCCATGTAAGTACCACAGACTCCCAGCGAGGGTCTGACGGCGGTGGGCATGAGGAACGAGAGCGGCCTCTTTCCGGGCTGGATGCTGTTGTGCTGGAGACGAGAGAAAACACCAGACACAGCTGTGTTATTGAAAAAAAGTAATTCATGAAAAGAGAGGGAAAAAAAAAAACCCACAACATATGAGGTGTGTACTGTTAAAAATAAAAAAAGCTTACAGTTACTGATCAAACCATAAATCCACTTTACATTGTTAATAATATAAAAACACTTGTACAGTCTATTAATCACTGTTTATGTAGATTTCACCGATGATTCCCAGAATAACATGGAAACAAACAGGAAGTGAGCTCCGAGTACCGGATTGGGAGGGACGGATGCCTGGCTCTTGTTGGGCCAGGAAAAGTCCAGGATTTGACTGTTCATTAGGATTCCGGACGGCGTCACGATGCGGCTCCCAAAAGGCTGATTCATGGAGCTGAAACAAAATAACAAACAAACAAAAACAATGCAATAATAGTGATTTAAAAATTATTACTGCACAATATGTAAGTAACCGTACTTTACGACCTGATACAAAAGTCTACGTTCACACTACCAGCCTAAAGTCACACAAAGCTGATGTTTTTCAGATCAGACCCGAACTTAAGTCACTTTAATGTGTAGTTTTACAGTAGATCAGATACATGGTCATGTGACCTGAATGAGAAGTCAGATCTGAATTCACTTCGTGAATCTGTGCATGTGTTGGGTGTGATGTCATCAGTCAGCACCGACAGCACAGTTGCACAAATACCCAGACAGCATGCGCAAAGAAGGATCGATGTGCGCCATTTCAGAGGACAGACGCGTCCACGTTAGCGTCAGATAAAAGGTCCCTCGTAATCATGAACGTGAACCGTCATGACATATAAATCCGATCTGACCAAAAAAAAAATCCGAGTTGAGAAACATAGCTTGTAATGTGACTCGTATCCGATCTGAAAAACATTAGATTTGTGCGTCAATTTAGAGCAAAAAAAAGTGAGAATTGAGTCACTTCAGGCTAGTAATGTGAATGTAGCCTTACTAATACTACCATGTTTTATTTGTTATTAAAGAAACATATCATGCTTTGCATCCACTTGTAGTTACAGCCCCCCCTTGTGGAAAGCTCATGTCACAGCAGCTATAAACATTTTTAAGGCAGATTTTTCATGTTATGGAGCCACAGAAAACTTTCCCACATCACATTAACAAGCATAAATACTTCCTAATCTGTTTTTTAATTACAGTAGATCATAAGGAAGGTCAGGTAAAGCTATCATAAGTCAGGGAACACCCGTACACCTTATCATTCTAGTCTACCTCATGACGGAGACGATGAAGTTGTCAGGCCCCATGACCATGACCTGGCTGACCACTGTGCCCGCCTCCAGAGAGTAACTGGGCGAGTAGTGGCTCGGAGGGGACGAGTACGAGTCGTTGATCATCTCCCGAAACTGAGCAGCCTGACTTTTACTGGAACACAAAAATCACAGACAAGGCTTTAACACGTACTCGCCGTTATAAAGGACAGCTGATGTCTCTAGATGTCTGTCTAGAAACTAAACACTCATAAACTGACAAGATCAAAGATCCGGATGAACAAATCTCCCCCTCAGATGTGTAGTTACCAATCGTATGAATAAAAGTTCAATCATTTTAATCTGATGAAAAATTGATCTACCTTAACATTCGAGCCACTTCCTGAGAGACAGACGAGTCGAACACGGGGTCTCCCAGAGCGCTAGACAGAGACAAGGCGATCTTCAGAGTCTAGAGAGACAAAGAAAACTGCTAAGTGATGGCTTGAAAGTTAGTAACACATCAATATTGATCAATCAATAAATTAAAACATACAAGACTTCACCATCACTTCGGACAAAAGTAATGGCACCCCTAGTTAGTGTGCATCCATGGTAGCTGATATTTCGCAACACCTGAGCTTGTTGGTTTGACTTGACCATTATAACTTACGACTTAATGATTTTTTTAATTAACATACATACAACAAATATTTAATATCGCATAATGGTAAAATGAACAAGTAAACCAAGCTTTTAGGGACAGGACTCTCCAGGGAACTCGGCAACTTGATACAAATCCTGATTCAATTTTTCATCTTTTTTTTTTTAGGTAAATTATACAGTGCTGTGAAAAAGTATTTGCCCCTTCCTGATGTTTTTTTTTTTGTTTCATATTTGTTACACTTAAATAATTAAGATCATCAAGCACTTTGAAAGAAAAGAGAACAAATGTTTTACTGTGACAAGCTGCATTTAATCTACTGTACATTATTTAGTTCAAGATGAAGAAATTGTGAGGGGCTTAAAACTTTTGCACAGTAATTTATATATAAATAATAAACAAACTAAAATTCTATTTTGGAGTTAGTGTGGCGACACACACTGCAGTAATTCCTGAATAATTATCATCCTTTCTGCCAGGCTCTCTGTTTTGGTCAAGTGATTTTCCTTGCAGTACCTCAGTGATCCAGTGGAGGGTGCTGCTTCTCTGAGTCTGGCTGGTGATGTTATAACCTTCCAAAATGTTGAGAGCTGTAAGGAGGCCAGCTCCAGCATGAGGAGGTGGTGCAGCCAATATCTGATAACCTACACACACACACACACACACACACACACACACAGTTCATGACCAGAAATCACCATGTTTTGAAACATTGTGTTTTCATTTCTTTGAGTTTTTATGTTTATTTGTATCACATAAACAAAACCTATTTAAAATATTAGTACTAAAAAACTGTAAAAAAAACAAAAAAACAAAAACAGTGATCATTGTTTAGTCTAAAAACAGAGAGGCGGTTACCTTGGTAACGGCTCTGTACCGGCTGCTCGAGGACGGATGTATAGTTACTAATATCCACCTCCGTCAGAACGCCTCCACTGGCCTGAACCTGAGCCACCCAATACACCCATGAAACATCATCAATAATATGGGAAACACTTCTACTAAAGGGACACCAGAAAGCTCACGTCATGTTAGACATCAGAGACAATATTTCAATCAGCCACTTAGGGATGATCTCTGCTCTGATACAAAAGCAACAGGAACGTTTTAGTAAAATCTGTTTCCACTCACCCTGTATGGATTATTATTATTAATATTATTTATACTATTATAAGGTTACAGTAAAACCTCGGATTGCAAGTAATGCGGTTCCACAAGACGAGCAAAGATTTTTAAAAATTTTGACTTGAAAAACGAACCAGTCTTGGTTTACAAGTATCATGTACTCATGCGCGAGTTATTAGCGATGTTCCTTGTTAATTTTTCCAATAAAACAGTCTTTCCGTTAATTTGTGTGAGAAAGTCAAATAAGAGAGGAGGAAGGGTTACTGTGTAAGACGAGAAGAGGGGTGTATATATATATATATATATATATATACACACACACACACACACACACACACACATTTACCGGATTTATTTTTACTTTTGTTTTAAGGTGAAGTGCAGGCTAATTTGTTTTATTTTTACTTTGAGTATTTCAAAAGATTGAGAATTTGAGTTTCTATTATTTCTTATGAGAAAATTTGCTTTGGTCTACAAGTGTTTTAAAATACAAGCCTGCTTCCAGAACAAATTATGCTCTTAATCCAAGGTTCCACTGTATTTCCCTTTTGGGGATTAACACACACTCTCTTTGTAGAAGACCACTTGCTTGTCAATCACAATAAGTGGTGCTGTTGTTCTGAACTAGTGTGAACGCTGTCTTCTGAATCTCGGCGCACACCAAGCAGGAGAACCGGTGCTCGGGCTGATTCCAAACAAACTCTCAATTTGTTCTTTAGTTTGAAACGTGAACGCACTAAAGACCAAAGATACACTACGAATCGAAAGTTAAGACACCCCTTCTAAGTCCATGGTCGCTCCAGATTTTATTTCTTCGTGTTGGACCAAAAGCCTCTGTGCTTGTGTCTCTCAACAAAGGGGGCGTGGCCTTATAATAACATGGGCTTTGTGGCTACTATAAGATCTCTAAGTCCTAATAAAAACAGTGTGTTCGGAGATCCCTGTCAATCACAGGATAGAAGGTGTGGCCTCAATGCGAGTCAGTTGAGTCAGTCCCAATAAAGGAGTCAGTGCAAGTGAGGGAGGCATGTCTTACAATAAGTGCATTTTAAAATAACACTACGGTCTGGAGTACTGTGCATCTTTTGAGTGTCGTAGTGTTACTTTCATGTTAACTTTAATATTTATTATTTACAAACTGTTCACATGGCGTAACATCATAATATTTAACTGATTATTTCATCCCTGTAACATTTTAAGTCTTTATACCGTAGACGTCATTTCCTGGGTCAGATTTCCGTCGTAGAACTCAGAGATCCCATTGGCTGCCACTCTGTCCAAAATGGCCGCCAAATCCTGCCGCGTCACGGAGAGTCCAGAGAGAGGAGGACGACCGTCGGGAAGGAAGAGCTCTCGGAACGCCGCCGACAGATTATCTAGCCTTATCTGGGACAGAGCGTCCGCTACAAGGAACAAACGGGGTTAGAGCGACACGTTTCTAATTAGGCTTCTGATCAGAGTCAAGGTCAGGCTGTGAAGGTCACACTGCTCACCCAGGTCGTGGGTCACTTTGAAGCCGTTCCTGGCGACGTCGGCGGCCATCGTGATCACCTCCCTCCAAGACTTTCTACAAGAGCGAATTTATAAAAACTGATTATAATTTTATGGCAGACAAATATTAAACATTCAACTAATTTATACGAACAAATATAATATTATGTTATAGATCTAATGTAAGGAATTTAAATGGTAGTGGAGGGGAAATAATAATAATAATAATAATAATAAAATAAATATTATTAAATTACAAAATCACCTTGGCTAGAAGAACAAGATTTTACACATGGTTCGTTCGAGGTGCAAATTAGAGGCGATAACCTTTATCAGCCAAAGATCATCAAGTGTGAAGCAGGAACTTACTTTCCGTAGAGCTGGTGAGCTTGGTGCAGTCCACTGAGCATGCCCGGTACAGCCACTGTGAGACCTGGCTGAAAGAGCAAACGATGGATTGTTTAACAAACACACTTATCTGAGTTTACAGTCTGACGAATCCGGGTCTGCCCGAGAGAGGAAGGTCGTTCCTTGGAAGGTAATAATTCTAAATAACGCTCATATTGATTTACACTCGGAAAACATGGAACATGGTAAACTGATGAAAAATGTTCATCAGTTACAGCCATTTTCCAAAACAACTTCTGGAAATTCGAAGGAATTTAACAGGTTGACTCACGGGCCATGTGTGTAACTCTAAACAGCCAGGCATGGGGTTTGAACTCACAACCTTAAGGTCAAACTTAACTACTGAGTGTCGTCACATCAGCCGGTCTTTTAATTCCAAAATTCAGACGTATAGCATTTAGTCTGTGTGTGTGTGTGCGTTCTTCTTTTTCTGGTGGTTCTTTAAGCAGATAAGAACACTCCGGTACTAGAGCGGTTTCGTTTCACTCTAGAAAGGTATTGATTCAAGTTCCTGCAGTTGAGTCGATACAGAGTCGAATCCAACACGTTGTTGGTTTGTCGGATTCTTTTGTTAAATACTAAATATTAAATATAACCAAAGAAATCAAAATTTAGTTGGTTGGTAGTTATTTATTAACTATTTAAAAGAAAGCAATACAATTTTTTACTTCCCGTTTCAGATCATACTGCAGCCGTCAGTGCCACATTGCTATAATTTCTTTTAATACACTTCACAGTTCACACTTTTATTTTGTAAATTCCATTTCTGTGTAATCTACATTTCTATTACAATTCTATTTTATATTGTAACTTAGTTCTATTTCATTTATATATTATGCTTTTATATATTGTGTTCTCTAGAGTAATAGAGTAATAGAGGTCACTGACAGTCTGATAAGCATTTCACTGCATATTATTTGGTGTATTGTGTGAGTGACAGTAGGTGTGTCTCCATTCCTAGGCCGCACCCTGTGAAGGATGCATTTATAGCCCGATTGCGTCAGAGCGATGTGAATTAGATTTTCCTGTGTTCTAAGCCTCCTTCAAACGCAGTCGTGTTGGTCCTTACAAAAAATGTAAGGTGTAAACCTGACAACCTAAACTATCCCAAGACTCTTTGCGAGCCGGGGAAAAGGCCAGAAAAGACGATGGTGGTCATGATCATTATGATTTTGTAGATAATTTATACTTCATATTACACTGATGCAACAATAAGGTAGGATACTTACCCACTTACCTACATAGACAAGACTGTCTCCCACTTCGGTTCGGCCTTGATGATCACAGAGTCAGTGGAGCCCACAAGACTACGAGACCCTTGAGATAAGACTCAGCTGATGTGTTTACCTTTTGCTGTAGGTCCTGCAGCATGTCCTCCCTCAGGCCAGAGGGCGCCGTTTCACGGAAGTCGATGATGCGGCTCTCGTTCTTTCGGATGTCGTGGACCAGCATGACTCCTCCACTGGAACGGCAGAAACGGGACAGCTTTTAACTCTGAGCTGCAGTTGAAGAGTTTATTATTAAATACTCTTATCGATTGCACGCTGTTTAAAGGAGAAGCATGTGGTCATACCCGCCGATGCCCGAGCTGTGGGGGTGGATGATGCCTAAGCAGAGAGCGGCAGCGATGGCAGCATCCACGCTCGAACCCTGCTGACCAAGAACGTCGAAACCCAGCGAGGTGCAGCGAGCCACATCTGTCACCACGGCACCCTGATTAAAGATCTGAGACAACAACGACATCGGGAGCTGGGTTTAGTGAGACGACATCACAAACATGGTTGTGTAATAAAGTGCAATAGATAAATGAAATTATTCTCTTTGTGTATACCATCAAGGGAATGAGATGGGACATTCTGGGAGGTATATAATAGAAAGCTGGAGATCAGAGTGCAGATTAAACCCTGATCCAGCTAGCAAACAGCAATATTTATTTTCTAAGCAAACATGTGAGCCATGATTTCCGTGTCAGCGGCAAGAAACAGAGCGAGAAAGGAGGAATATTTGTGTTTAATAACTTTACGTTAGACGCTTGTATATACACACACATACACGGTTCCTAACGCTGACATTATCTGTACACTTAGACTCCAAAAAAGCTTTTTTTAAGCACCTGCGGTTCTCCTACGTAGATCTGCACGATGAGGGCGATGGTGACCCCGGTGGCGAAGGTCAGACAGGCGGTGATGAGGACAGTGAGACCGTCCCGTGTACACGCGCATTCCTGAGCCAGCGGGTCTCGCCTCGTCTCTCTCAGAGGAGACGAATCACGGCTGGCCAGGTCAGACGCAGACGAGGCCATGCGCTGCAGACGTGCCGACTTCAGGAACAGGTCCGGGTCTGAGGGGAAATATCAAAAACATTCATATACTAACTTATCTGTCTATGCTAATGGTAAGTTTTATGTCGCATCACATCATAAAGTTTAGCCTGGTCACGTTTATGAAGTTTTTTAAACCAGCAGCTTTATGGCGCATTAACCTTATGAATAAAATCTTAAGGTGATTAAACAAGTTTTGACTCAAACAATATCTCGAATATAAAAGCACTGCACGCGTTGATTCGATTCAGTTTTTGGGAATTGAAATTTTCAACTTGATTCCATGATTTTGTGTGAAGCAGTTATATTTGCTACAGCTTTAGAATGATTAAAAACGTCATAAAAGTATCTAATAAACATTTAAATGTTGTATAACTGTGTGTTGATTTCTTTACTGTCGTGTCCTATACAAAATGAATCTTTCTCTTCCGCTCTAAACTCCAGTCCAGTAGGTGGCGGTAATGCACCAAACACGCATGAACTCAATATTATGAACTCATTATAAATACTATATCATTGATGTGAATCAATTCAGAAACGGAAACTGACTCATCGATCCAATAAATCAATTCGGATCCAATTAAGCAAAGGACTGATTCAAATGCGTAATAGCTTTACCCGCACATCTCGACTACATGTTATCTGACAAACATTGTACTGTAACAGGAAGACAAACAACAAAGAAACGGAATTACAACTCCTGGTAGAAATGATTGAATCGCCACCCTCAGAGGACGTTCATCCACCTTTTTTAGTTGCATTTGTTGCGAAATGTCCTTAAGACAAGTTACTTCCTGTTCTCACTTGCGTTACAGCAGCTGGAAACAGTCTGTCCCTCACTCTCTCAAAACAAATAAAAAATAAATGCTTCAATAAAATGACCAGACAGTGCATTTTAATAGTTCAACAATAATCACCAACAACCCCTGACACTGGAGACTCCTTCCATAAGTGGTAAAAACATGCTCCTTAAAGACAATATGAGCCCATTATCATTATAACGCTATTACTTATAGAATAATCATAATAATAGTAAATAACATTAAATATCATATCATTATGGTGAATAATAATAAGAATCCTTTTCTTATTGGATGCGAACACACTGTCTAATAACACAGCACATCTGAGCTGCTACACAAGCAGTTTGTGTTTAATATACTACACATCTGCTCCAGCTCTAATCAGCTGTTAGTGTTTGATGGACGTTCAGACAGACGATGGCGCTCTGATATATATATACAGTATGCACACTTCATAAAGCTCACAAAGGATCTGTGATGTTTATATAGATGAGACTTGCGTATGCATCAGTACACTGTAAGTGGTTAAAGCTTAGTCACCCCGCCTAATGCAAACACCGCTACAGGATTAAGACTCGAGGCAATACACTTCATCCTACAGCGCGAGTTTTAGCAAAAACTACACTGTTTCTGCTGTGACCGGCGTGCAGGGAGAGGACGATCAGCTTTATTAGTGCATTCAATTCATTATTTCACACTTCAAAATGTAAATCAACGTAAACATGTAGTTTAAAATTCACTTCAAATTCACTTTGCTGATTTTTTTTTTTAAATGCTGCAAAAAAAAAAAGAACGGAAGAATGGTCATAACAGAACAGATTTTTCCCCTATCTCCATGGACCATGGATGTTTTATTAATAAAAGGCTTCCTAACTCCTAGTACTCTTTAGTTATGTAAAAGGATAAAAAACACCCAAGCGTGACCCGTTATGGGTATTAATTACAATACCTGATTTCCTATTCGAGGGAATTAAGAGAGTTTAACTTAATTCGATATTAACATGTATTTTTCTGGCCTTCTCTGGCTCAGTGGCAGGTGTTTCGCCTGCCATGCAGGAGGCCCGGGTTCGATCCCCTGCCAGGGAATGCCTGGATAAAATGGGAGGCTTGAGGTAGAAATGGCATCCGGCGTAAAACCTGTGCCAAGCCTGTATGTGCCGATGGTCCTCTGTGGCGACCTCTTGCCGGGAGAAGCTAAAAGACTTGTTGAGGACTGAACATTGAGACCCAGGAGAGTGGCACAGGAGAGCCGTTCTTCCAGTGGATATTAAACTGTACAAGTCTTCTCTGTAAAATCTGAAAGGGCTCACAATCATGCCTTTCCCCCTCACGTGTAAAATACTACCACACACAATCAGTGTACAGGCACGGCAGGCCACCACGCTTATACCACAGTACATTTTTATATTTATAGTAACAGAGCCAGATGGTGATACCAAATATTCCTTTCTGTTGTGGTAGATTAGAGTTAATTTAGTGCACAGAGGAAAATTTTTTAGTGATCCTCACTTGTATAGTCTACTCCTGCTGTCTTGTAACCCCACCCTGACTAATTTGGAAAATCTCAAATGTTTTTAAAACCTTGTTACTCAGTGCTGTTATATTAAATTAAGTAGGAAATGTTACAATGGCCGACGTCTTAATAAGCACTCAGTGTTCCTCAGTGCACAAAATCTGACTAATGATCAAATGGAAGATTTTTAACGTACTATGACTGAATTTTGATTTATTGCATCAAATCTCCAATTTCATCATAATTTTCTGTTACGTTTCCCCCCATGCAGCATGTGCAATTCCAAAGCACGTTTCCCAAATTCCATGTAAGACTGACAAAAAGCACAAACAGACTCAAAAATTTCAAACCTTTTTGCCCAAATCCATACGATAATGACAACAAAAAATCCATACAATGCTGACCCACAAGATTCCAAAGCATTTCCCTCAAATTGCATACTACACTGACACCCAAAATTCCAAAGCATTTTCCCCAAATTCCATAGGAAACTGACCATAAAAAAATTCAACCACATTGGATCTGAAAATTCCAAAGCCTTTTCCACAAATTCAATATCATACTGACCATGAACATTCCAAACACTGACCCCCCCAAAAATTCCAAAGCATTGTCCGCAAATTCCATGTGACGCTGATCCCCAAAGTTCCAAAGCATTTTCCAGAAACTTCATGATACTGACCATGAAAATTCCAAACGATCCTGACCCCCAAAATTTAAAAGCATTCCCCACAAATTTCAAACACCTATGACCCCAAAAATTCCAAGGCATTTCCCCCAAATTGCATATGATACTTACCACCAAAATTCCAAAGCCAAAGACAGATTTAAACGGATTTAAAAAAACGACTTTTGATCCGTGTTCACTAAAGAGTAACAGTAACAATAACCTCCTTTGAACATGCGACGGAAATATTAAAGCTCGTGCACGGTAAA
Organism: Clarias gariepinus; assembly: GCF_024256425.1. Lineage (NCBI taxonomy): Eukaryota > Metazoa > Chordata > Actinopteri > Siluriformes > Clariidae > Clarias > Clarias gariepinus. Next base: position 1,944,924 of record NC_071121.1, read on the forward strand.
CGGTCACCTGCTGGGATTTCGGGAGCAGGTCGCGCGCTGCGCATTTTGTTTAATAAACAGACAGGAATCTCAGTCCAGGCGGAAACTGATTCCGGTGTAAAGGTTTCTTTTATGAAGCCTGGTCCGGTTTAACAGGTCTTTTAATGTGTGTGTGTGTGTGTGTGTGTGTGATGTACAGACAGTGTGAGCTCAGACAGACGATGACATGGAAATCTGAACAGCGTGTATAATGCGGTCACGTGACCGAGGTTGCCACACTCACCTGTGTCCTGCTCACCCAGGAAATTGTCCTCGTCTCTGCGGGACTTCAGGCCGCTCTCCCCGGCCAGCACGTCGTCCTCGGGTAGGCGGGGGAAGCTGGTGATGCTCATGTAGTCCACCGGGGAGTAAGCGCTGCCCAGAGCCGTGTCCTGCCCCGCGTCCTTATCGGCCATCTTACCGCTGGTGTATCCCGCCAGAGCGTCGGCTGAAGACGCGGACATCATCGCCGATTATAACAATAACAACAACAACAAGAAACCGGCGGCTTCTGAGTCACTACCGATTCCCGATTTGCGACCGCGCATGCGCACAATCATCATCATCATCATCCTCAGGTGCGGGCGTGAACGTACTGCGCATGCGCGGTGCAAACCTGCCCTGGGAGGCTAACAACTACCAGAGGCGTTACTGTAAAATTTTATGAGTTTATTTTACATTAATTTACATCTTTCATGCAGGAAAACCGGAATAACAGGACACATTTTAAAAAAAAGGGAACAAAGAAAAAAAGAATGGAGGTTTTTTTTAATACACAAGTGTCTCACAATAGCTTTCAAAATGTGTATGAAGTCACGTGACTAGGAATTAGAACTTCTGTGTAAGAAACAGGAACCTTAAAAGAGGGATGTAAAGTGGCTGGCGGGCAGGTGGGGGGTGGGGCAGGGGTGATGTGGTTATTCCGGTCACCTTGCACCGCCAGCCTCGAGGTTTTGATTCCCATCTTGAGTGTGTGTGGAGTTTGCATGCTCTTCTCGTCCTTGGTGTAAGCAGTGTAGTAAGCTCTCCGGTACTCCAGTTCCGTCTCACAGTCCAAAGCCCTACATATTAGGCTAATTGGCATTCCCAAATTGCCCGTAGTGTGTATGTGTGATGGATTGGCACCCTGTCCTGCGTGTACCCTGCCTTAAGTCTCCTGGGATATGCTTCTAGGCCCCCTTAATCCTGTACAGAATAAAACAGTATAGACAGTAAGTGAGTGTAAAGTGGCACTCAACACTTTTTAATCAAACTAAAAAGAAGTTAAACTTTTGAACTAAAATTAAAAAGGTTTTAGTGCCACTTTGGTGTTCACTAAACCCCACGCAAAAGTGTTTTCAGTGCCTTACATAGCGACAGTTGGTGAAAAATATTAAATTAATTTCAATTAAATTTTATTTGTATACCGCTTTTAATAATTGTCATTGTCGCAAAGCTGCTTTACACAATTAAAAGAAAATTATGGAAATGTGTATGAATCGAAATTATCAAATTGTCCCTGATGAACAAGACAAGGGCGACAGTGCTGAGGGAAAACTCCCTGAGATGGCAATAGAAAGACACCTTAAGAGGAACCAGACTCAACAGGGAACCCATCCTCAGTTGGGTTATAGCAGCGACTATCAGTCGAGCGACCATATCGAGCGACTGCAGTCACAAGTCCTTAGAGAACAGCTGTCTGCATCAGCTGAGTTCAGGACCGTCTTCATGGTAAAAAGACCTGTCCCCAGTCACCACACGTTTCCCAAACAGACCACATGGGCGCCCACGTGATGAGAACTCCCAACTAGAAGCAGAGCATCAGGACAGGTCAGACAGGTCCAGAGGGCAGAAGGGGTCTGGACCACTGGCAGCTCAGGAGCGACATTTGTCGCTCGACAGAGAGAAAGGGAGGGGGGAGAAGAGAGGGAAGGGAAGAGGTATTGTCACAGTCACACAATGTATAAAGAGAATGTATATTTAGTGCAGAGCGCAAGCAAAGACTCCGGCAGGACTAACTCTGACATCATACCTAAAAGAGAGAGCCAGAAGAAAACACAGACATGAGGGGGAACTGGAATGTAAAGCAACCAGTGATTCTACCATCAACAAACCTGTGTGATCAGTGAGAGTGGGGAGGACACCATCTAAACATACCAGTTCACCGTAATACTCTTATGCCCATGAGTCCCCCAGATCTGCTCCTTTATCTAAGGCAAATCTATTTACAAAATTGCTAAATAAATAGGTTTTTAGCCTAGACTTAAACACTGAGACTGTGTCTGAGTCCCGAACCTTATTTGAAAGGCTATTCCATAGACTTGGGGCTTTGTAAAAAAGCTCCGTCCCCTGCTGTAGTTTTTATAATACGCGGTATTGACAAGCAGCCTGCATCCTTTGATCAAAGTAAGCGTGGCGGATCATAAGACACTAGCAGTTCACTTAGATACTGCGGCGCGAGACCATTTGGTGTGATGTGCTCGTATCTTCTGGTCCTAGTGAGGACACTTGCTGCTGTATTCTGGACTAACTAAAGCTTGTTAATGTACCTAGTTAAATAACCAGACATTAAGGCATTACAATAGTCCAACCCAGAGGTGATAAAAGCATTAACAAATTTTTCTGCATCCTTCAGTAACAATATATTCCTGGTAATATTACATATCTACATGAGCTTCAAATTAAAGGCTGGAATCTATAATCACACCGAGGTCTTTCACTGTTGCACTCGATGGAACAGAAAGGCCATCTAAAGTTACAGTGTGATTAGAAAAGCTTACTTCTAGCTGCATGCGGTCCTATGACTAGAACTTCTGTCTTATCAGGATTAAGCAGAAGAAAGTTAATAAACATCTAGTCTCTTATGTCCTTCACACTTTGCTCAACTTTAGTAAGCTGTTTTTTCTCGTCTGTTTTTGTTGAGATATTTAACTGTGGCCTCAGCATAACAGTGAAAACTATTACCATGCTTACGAGTTATGTTGCTCAGAGGGAGCATGTAAAGAGAAAAAGCAGTGAAAAAAATATATTTCTGTAATCATTTAAATCTGTATAATATGGCTTCATGGGGGGTTTAGCGGTTAGCATTGTCACCTCTACGTCAGTGGTTCTAGCCTCAGAGTTCATATTCTCCCTGTGAGTAAGCTGGTTTTCTCCTACATGCTAAAGACATGCAGTATAACCTGATTGCTGTTTCCAAATTGCCTGTAGTGTATCAGTGTGTGTCTGTGTCTGTAAGGAATAACTCCTAGAGGGGTTAACCCTATCATCTGGAGATCACGAGTTCGATTACCGGGTGATGCTGTAACCTCTCGCAGCCGGAGGTCTAGAGAGAGCTGATTGGCCGAGCTCTCTCAGAGGGGAGGGATGAGAGGTACTTCCACATTAATCACGGCTCTACAGCCAATTGGGGCGTTTGTGAGCTCACCCAAGCGGAAGGAGCCCACCTCAGCGGATAGCGCTGTCTTTGTTAATACAAAGAAATAACATTCTGTAGGGTTGAGTATCTTAAGTTTTGTCTTTGAAAATGTCCTGCGCATTTAAATTAACTTATACCACTTCAGCACTGTTATTTCAGCAAAAGTGAAAATTTTCTAATTAATATCTATTGGTGCAGGTGTTTGTTTACATTGAGCGAGTAGCGCATTAGTAGTTTATTTTAAAGTAGATTACTAAATCTGGCACATAACTGTTCATAACATCACTTTTACTTTACATTTTGATTTGACTTATGGTGCAGGTTAAACTTTAGGCAGAAATCTAAGGACTGCAGAAGATTTAGTAAATCCTGTAAAGCCAGTTTTGCGTGATGCTGCAATAAAATCTGTCTGGACAGACATACAGACAGACAGAAAAGAGACAGGTTTCTGGTCCTCCAATGTACGAAATGTTAAGATATCATTTAAAGAGCGATTTCTGACCAATGTACAGAGAAAACCTGAATGTTATACTGTGTGTCCCAGGTAAAAAAAATCAGCAACATAAACACATGACATGGGATATACATACAAATAAATGGCTTTGCACTTCTTCCACTTACGGATGATTAAGGCCACTGTGCTCATTGGGACCTTTAAAGCAGCAGAAATCTTTCGTCATAATTCTGTCTCGGAGGTCTACAGACAATTCCTTTGACTTTATGCTTGGTTCATGCTCTGACATGAACTGTCAACTGTGGGACTTTATATAGACATCTCAAGGATGATGAGGGGAAACAGGATGATATGGGGAAACAAGATGCACCTGAGCTCAGTTTTGAGCTTCATGGCAAACGCTGTGAATACTTATGTACATGTGCTTTCTCAATTTTTTTATTTTTAATACATTTGCAAAAATCTCAAGTAAACGTTTTTCATGTTGTCATTATGGGGTGTTGTGTGTAGAATTCTGAGTGAAAAAATGAATTTAATCCATTTTAGAATAAAATGCACTGTACCTCACCTGCGTCCTGTTATGCCTGCTATGTGAATTTCTTTGACTAGATTTTATTGTGTTACAAGAGGCGAGTGGGCATGTTTATGCTTAGTGTTGCTTCATTGTGTTTTGCTTGGTTTAAATAAAGTCCTGTACATGCATTCATCATGCTGATACTAGTATTACTACTACTAATAATAATAAAGGTAGATTTTTTTAAATTGTAAATTAATTTTTAATTATATATCAGCCCGTATAACATAATTATTCATTTTTTTTATTCATAGTTTGTTTAAAAAATGTCCATTTTTTGTGAACACTTCTTTGTTCTAGTTTATGTTTAATTTTCTTTTTGCATTTTAATGTTTGTGATTTTTGTGTTTGGATATTATGAGTTATAAGTATATAAATCATCAAATTATTATTTTTTGTATTATGGAAACCCCATTATTTAATAGCTCAGGGTTTTCCATATCATGCGGTTTTCTAAAAACATACACGGGACGTTCAAGTCAAAGTGGGATTCCTGATTGTGTAGAATTCTAAAAACTCCCTTTATGTCTCTATATAATCCCCTGCTACACTTATGCACCTATCCGAGTGTTTCACTAGAGCTTGGACATCATCAAAGTAGAAAGTCTTCTCAGTACGCCGGAGCCATGATCAGACAGCCTGCTTCATGCCTGAAACGCCAGCCTCCCAGGAACTCTTTTTACAGTCAGGACTGTACGGAGGATGTGGCAACTCATGTCCAGCTGATTTGAGTTTCTGTTATGTACAAGTGATGTTGGTGAATAAGTGTGTGTACAGTTCCCATAGACACGTGCGTCTCTTACGCAAGTTGGCGACATCGATTTTCAAGGATCAGGTGTTCCACTCGCTGAATGTTCAACTGCAGATCATCATCCACGGACGTACGGCCATCTTTACAACGTTTGCACTGTTTAAGAGTCTCATCACCGTACTCTGCCTGAAGTGTTCTGTAAATGTCAATCACTTTTACGCCTTCATTCACCAGAAAGTCTTGGTTTGACTTGAACGTCCTTGAACGATTCTGGTTAAAAAAAAAAGACAAAATTCAGGTTTCATCCTGAGAGGTTTTTTTTATTTTGTTTTTTTTTCCTGGTACCTGCATTTCTGAATGGATTGTGGAATTTTCCTTGTATTTTGCATAGGTCTCTACGTACGGACCAGAGCCCACACAGACAGGATATAAAAGTCAGCTAAATCACCAAAAAAAACAAAAAAAAAACCTAAACAAAACAAAAAAACATGCAGAATAGTGAAAGGCACAATCACCATAGATACCAGATACATTATTCCCTTTTAATACAATCTATTTGTACTTTATTATTTTATTATTTATTTTTTTTGAAAGGGGGTGTACGTTTCAGAGAGGATACCCCCCATGAAGGTAGTAAACCCCTACATTTGAAAAAGCTGCCATAGTTTCAGGGCGCAAAAAGCAAACAGAAGAGTGCAGTCTTGCTGTTTGATCATCCACCCCCTTAGTTTTTCACAATATAATAAATCGTGAACATGAACAGTGAATAAAATAAAATTAGCATCTAATCATAAGGAAAAATACAAGCACGTTTATATCTATATATTTTTAGTTCATTTATGAGTTTGTTTCTCAAGTTTGTTTCTTTTTTTATTTTTTTTCTTTACCTGCCCTGTCTAAGTTCTCACATCATCACACAAGCTACACAGTCAAGTAAACCCCAAGCTGTCCTGAGGTGTAACACACTGGTTCCTAATAATCACACACATTTCATTACTCATACATACACACACACACAGGAAAACTAAAAAATAATTATAATAAGAGACAAGAGGAAAGAACGTCAGAACGTGGTGAAGGGTTAAAAATAGAAGGTAATAAACAGTAATGGATGTTTGTCGAAGGTGGATGAGGTGGTAACTTCAAATAGGTTTAACTGCCATGTAGGATGTAACATCACCTCTGTATGGATGGCAGAGTTGGTGAGAAGCACCACACTGATAAAGGAGACACTCGGTCAGAGAACACACCCGGGTAGCAAAGTGGTGATTACTCGGTGTATATTTTGAGCTTGATATGTTGGGCCTCTACAATATTGCACTTAATGTTGGCAAAGGCGAAACTTTCATAACACTCGTCTACTGTGAGGTTCCAACAACACTGCATTTAATGTTGGCTAAAAGCGGGCCTTGGTAAAGAAAATGATGTTGGTATCCAGGGCTGACCCGATGGCTAATGATTGCTTATAAAAAGGATGAAGATCTATCAACCACAAGGATCCAATTTTGGGCCAACAGTGCCATCCAACAATCATCCAACACCACCGCCAAATATTGGGCTACGAAAAATGGACGGCATTTTCCCAACATTGACAAAATTGATTTAAATATCAGCCCAAATGGACAAAATTACTTTGAGCCCAACATTGCCCCAACACCAGCTTGTTACCTGGACAGGAAGAGCCCTAGTTTGATAAGATGTCCTGAAAGACCCACCTCTAACATTCATCCATCAAAGAAAGAAATTATTATAAGAAATTAAATATGATGGGGCAAAGTAGTAGCGTATATAAATATATTAGTTTAGCTAATAGTGATTTGTGTGTGTATGTTACATCACGCTGATACCACAGGCAATCTCTATTTAGCGATCAGGTTTAAACTAAATAGTTCTCTACATGCAGGTATAATATAGTAAAAGTATCAGAAGTGGAATTTTTTTAGGTGCACCATCATTTCCAAAATAATGTTAATCAACAAACACACACCTTATATTTTAATTGGGGAGGGAGTGTGTGTGTGTGTTGGGGGGGGGGGGGGATTACACACACACACACAAACAAACTGCATTCTATGTGTTCAGCTTAGCTTTGTTGTAAAGATAGTTCTAAGAAACGATGACATCATTCAGGTCAAACTCACATCACTCGAACACTGTACTGTAAAGAGCTGCGTGTTCTATCTATATACATCATGAATGTGAATCATTTCAAATAGTTGGCTTTCCCAACTCATGCACATCAACATCACCCTCTCGTCTGTAACGATGTTCAAAATGAAACGGATTGAATTGCACACAGTTATAAACGAAAACAAAACAACAACCTCAATTCACAATTAAATGTAAGACAGTGCAAACGTACATCCAAGTCGCATTTTACAAACAGTCAGATTTTACATGTTCAGCACCATAGTTAATCTAATCAGCATCGATACGTGATACACACGTGAGTCAGAGCGTGACGCGGCGGATCCCACGGAGGAAAAATAACACTGAGTGATGGAGGTGGATGGATTCTGTACGTGGACACGTGTGATTGTGTGTGTTACACGCGTGATTGTGTGTGTTACAGCTGTCCTGCTAACACTGACACTTACACAAAGATCCCTTCACATGCTGTTAATGTAGGCAGTTAACATGTGCATACAACATAGTTGTAATAGTATAGAGGCGGCCATCTTGGATACCTGAAATCACATGGCTTCATTCCACCTCACTTAGAACAGAAATTTGGCGGCTCTATTGCTTTTATTGAAACCATGTTTTCTTCCAATTTGGTCATTTGCACCTACTACTAGCTGGTTCTCAAATGACCAAAAACGGTGACAGTAGCACACGCTTCCTCTTTATTCTTACCAGATTTCATAAGGTAAATGTAAATCGCTCTAGATAAGTGCGTCTGCCAAAATGCCCAAAATGTAAATGTAGAATATTGATGCTACATCACGGGGCAGCTTATCGATTCAGAGGGAAGTGCCATGTATCTGCTCTCTTTCTCAGCCCCTCTGACTTATGACCAAATTTGTTCTCTTTGCTTCGAGCCGAGGGAACAGGATCGAGCTTGCGATCTCCCGACAATAGAGTGATTTTTAAAAATCTAGCTACATTAGAGAGTTCCCATGTCTTGCCTTGTCTAAGTAAACAAGAACGCCAGCTTGTCCCAGTAACATTCATCGCTCGTCACTCTTTGCTCACTAGAACGGATTACTGAGAATAATTTATTAATTCTGTCTTACGTCATGGATTAAAATCTTTTTGCAATCTTTTGTATCTGACTCTGAGCATGGAATAGAAGATCAAGGGTCTGAGATGTCTTTAGAAAAAAACATAATTTATACTTAACACAACAAAACACAATAAAGAGTCATTTTCTATACCGTATCCTAAAGAAAACTGCTTCGCCACCTAGAGGTGTAACATGATTGCAACAGCTGAGTTGTGTTTGCATCCCCTTCCTGACACCAGATTTAAGTCGAGACGTTAAGACTATCGATTTCTTGTGTCATTTATTATTTATATACTTGGTATCTCCTATAGGTGGCAATGCAGTTCCATTATTCTTATCCTACACCTTCTATAAACCATCACACCCTGTAACCCACAGCACCCTCACACTGGATCTGAAAAATATTGCTAATAGAGATGGGTTTATACTCCTCGTTCTGGGCTGGATATTTATTTATGGTTTATTACCGATACATAAGCAGTAGAGTAGTGGACCAGTGTAGAGTAATGGACAAAATGCCTGAAACTTGTGTGATTCAACATGAATATCTTTAGCTGTAGTCGCTACTCTGCACCGACGATTCAACATTACATACAGTACATTGCTAGCATGAAAAATAAAAAAGTAACTAGCCATAACTGCTGCTAGTAAGGTTTTATTATGAATAACATCTTTGTTTTTATTTTGTTTATATTATCTTATTTTATAAAAACATGCTCATGTTGTGTTTTTTAAACTACTTTATATTTTCTCAGGTAAATTTCATTTATAAATTTTTTTTTATATGTTGACTTAAATATTATGCATTGCTGGTAGCTTAGATTATTAGCAAGTTAGCTATACTGTACTATAAACTTACTTTTTTAGAAATATACGTTTATAGAAGGATTCTGATAATATGGATTAATCTTTTTTGGATCTTTATATAATATTTTTGGTGCAATGAGCTAAAATATTTTAACAGTTTTAAACTACATTTAAACTATTTTCCTTTTTTTTCATTTTTTTTTTTTACCTTGCCTTTGATCATAAAAGCATAAAAAAGCATCAAATAAACTGTTAATAATGTTGTAATGTCACGCAAATTTAAACTAACTGCCAAGTAGTTATTTTACTGAGCAATTTTTACTTGTGACAATAAAATCGGGTCAAACTGAAAATTTGACCAGTTGGAGTAACCAGTCACTGCTTCCTTTACTTAACCTTAAACTCACCCAAAAGTGTGGGACGCATTAAAAGGCTAAACTCAACCTACAATTTCCTTGAATTAACATATAAAAGCAAGAAATTAATTGACTCAAATCTGAATGATTAATCTACTGTAGGTTGGTATTTTTTCCCCTTTAAAGTGCTACGGTAATGCTGTGGGCTACGATACTTACTTATTTACACCCTCTTCAATTCCCCTCATTAACATTCACACTCTTTAATCTGTTTTGTCCTCACTTTCACCTTCATCTACTTACTTTGTCATTCTGTGTTGTTAAAGCCTTTTTTCTCCCTTTCAGAAACAAGAAGCTAGCATAGCATATCCTCTCTCTCTCTCTCTCTCTTTCTTAACATGTATGTTAACCTCTACGGTATTTTCAGTGCTTTTTAATCTTAAAGAAATCACAAAATATTGGACAAATAATGGAGAATGGAGAAAACTGGACTTTTCCAACACAAATTGAAGCAAATAAATGATGATAATATGGCCTCAGACCCTTGTTTTGGTTTCTTCCACTGTTTCACTGTTTTATCTCAGTTCTGCTATATTTCTTATTTTGACTCACAAAATCTTTGCTAGTTTTTCATATGAGCCATTCTCACTTTTATCTGCGTTTGAGATTGCTGATTGTAAGCCGGCATCTTTGAGACAACAGCGAGACTATTTGAAACAGCGCTTTGCTAATCGACTAACTGAAAAAACAAATATTTCTACTCTAACAGATGGGTTTTAAGCAGGTAAGCTAAAAATATTCCTGCTTGTAACTGGAATAACATAAAAATACTAACATAAAATAAGAGCTTTGGTGAAGAACGCTGAAGACATGGTATGCTAAGTGATGTGGGATTTTGGAGATTGGTAAACGTGATGATGATGATGATGTTGATGATGTTGATGATGCCAGGATCCAAAGTGGATCAGTGGCAGAAGTTACGCTGGCACGGTTGGTTGAGGAAGGAGTTGCGTGTGTGAGCCACGTGGCGCGGGATCTGCTGGCGGACACGGTTTTGGCGCTGCAGGCGACCGCGGGCAAGGTGACGACGCTCCGCTCGGGCTTTGGCCCTCTGAACACGGCCCACCTGAGTCACTTTGGCAAGCGGAACTGCCTGACATGCTGATCCTCGCACCGGCCGAGTGGGAACAGGGGCTGGGGTGGATTCAGACATCCTGCTGAAAAAAACAAAGAGACATCGGAAAAATAAGAGATTTGGTTAAATTTCTTTCTTTATTTTTCTACATTTGCATTTATTTATTTAATTGTTAAATTCTTATTTTCCCTCTTAAATTTGTTTTTAATTACAATAATTATCAGTCTCATTGTTTCCTTTCTTTTTTCTTTCTGTTTTTGATCTTTATTAATTAATCTCTACTTGTTTAATTGCATGTTTTCCTTCTCTCCCCCTTTCTCTCTCTATCTATCTCTTTTACTAAACAAATTTGTCCATTTTGTCTTTTTATCTCTCAGTCAGTATCATCGGCATATCTGCCCTGATTCTCTCACTCTTCACCTTCTTTTGCACTCTCTCTCTCTCTCTCTCTCTCTTTCTGTCCCTCGCCCCTATCCCTCATTTCCTTTTGCCTTGCAGTCACACATGTTTCTCATTACCACTTGTTATTTATACCCTCCTTTTTCTCCCTCTGTGTGTGTGTGTGTATGTGTGTGTTTTTAAAGTAAAGGATGAGTAGCTGCTACAGTTCAGAGTCGTGCTGTTATCGTCTTTACCCTCGAGTATTGTGTGTGTCACTGGTGCTGACCCCTGTCTGCTATTTCTTGTTTGTCAGGTTGTATTTCACTGCTGTTTTTGTGCATGTTGTATTAACACTGTACTATAAGCATTGCCACATGCAAGAAGAAAAATTCCCCCATAAACATCTCCTTATTATAAGAAGACCATCTGTTTACTATCAAAAATGTCTCATTAATATGAGAAAATATAGTTTTTTTCAACAAGATAATATCTCATTATTATATTAAAAACATCTAATTTTTACTAAAAACCTGTATATGGGATGTGACACTGAAGTGGATTGTACTTTATATAGAAGTAGTGGATATGGGACAACACTGAAGCAGGTTATAAATATCTGATGGTATTGAAGCAGGTTGTATGTGGGACGACACTGGAATGGGCTGTACAGTATGTGGGGCGGAGATAGGTCTGTGTGATCTGGGAGAACATGATGTTGAAATACTGTAAACAGTATTTTGGGCACCTTTAAAGCAGCGTGTATATTAAAGGACACTGAAGCAGACTGTACATGGGTAACTGTGACCTGGGTTGTATATAAACTGGAACAGACTGTATGTGGGACAAAACTACAGCAGAGTGTGTGTTAATGAGAGGACACTGAAAAGCATGGGACAACATTGAGGTGTGTTGTATATGAACGAATGTTGAATTTTGATTGTATATGATATTGTACGTGTTGTTTTTGGGGAATAACGTTAACCCTTACCTCGCGGTGTCGGCCACGTTGGTTGTACTCTGGTCCAGGTTGGACAAGGAGACGTAGACAGACATGCTAGGATGCTCGATGAGCAGGTCCTCCATGGGGCTGGCTTCAGTTGGCGCTCCCTCTGCAGTGAAACAGGGTGGAGGAGTGATGAACCAACTCTCGTCCAACCCACAAGGGGCGGAGTCAGATGGCCCAAGTGGGGAGGGAGAGTTGAGGGAAAGCGGGGCGCGAAGGGAACGAGACGAGGGAGGACATGCTGCCTGACTGCGGCCTGCTCTAGTCCTGCGCCGTTTGCATGAGAAAGGGGCGGAGTCACCTGTACGAGAGGGGGGCGGAGTGGCTGTATCACATTCAGGCTCCACCTTCTGACACTCACTATGTGGAAGAGATTGTGCTATCGATGGGACCTCTGCCCCGTCCTCACCCAACCTGGTACAGTCGCTGTCGGCTGATAGTGGAGGGAGGGAAGGTCGGAAGGCAGGGTGGAGGGGGACGATATAAAGCAAAGGTGGGAAGAAGGAAAGGCAGGCGGGGTAACAACAGTAAATAAAGCCATGCAGGTCGGGGTTGCCGCGAAATGTCAACACACACAAACACACAGAGCAGTGGGAGGAACCGAGTCAAAATGGGGAGATGGGAGAAGGTTAAAAAAGAAAAGAAAAACAACATAAGACATAAAAATATTAATATTAGTGTCATGAATAGTGTCTGTGATGTTTTACAATAATATGAGCCTTGTAATATGAGGTTGTATTTAGCATTGTCTCTCTTCTGAGAGTCTTTATTCTTTTCTTTGATCTCTTTCTGTTCTGAACACTTTCTTTTCTTTCCTACACCCATCCTGTCTTTCTTTCTTTCACTTTGACTCTTCTGTTTTTTCTTTCTTTAATCTTGTTCTTTTGATCTTTTTTGCTTTAAAACAATATGAAACTAAATGCTACACCTATCATTTTATTGTTCTTTCTTTTGTTCTTTCCTTTTTATCTTTTCTGGCTTTTTTCTTCCATTTACCTATTTCAATTGGTCTTTTTATTTCTTAGCATCTTTCTTTCCTTTATTTTCTTTTACCACTCTACTGCTTTTTTTTCTTTTCAGTCTGTCTTTCTTAATTTTCTTACATCAATCCTGCTTAGTAGTCTCCTCCCTTCCATCTTTTACATATGCCGCCTTTCTGAGAGTGGACTGACGGATCAGTGATGAGATGATCTCAATCAACAGCCCGCTGATGGCGTGTCCCAAACCAATCACTCTATTCACCATATCCATGTTACTAAATGGTGAATATGCTGAGGTTTGGGAAACATCATTACATTCTCTTTCCCCCTTTAAAACACAATCAACTAATACCTCCTATCATTAACTGATATCTCCTACTCACCGGGTACGCTGACCAGGAGCCATCCCTCCTCGTCCGCTTCGGTCACGCACGGCTTGGGTCCATTGAGCTCGGCGGAAACTTGCTCCACCTCTCCGAACAGCAGGTTGCTAAGTCGCTGGAACATGGTCGCCTTGGAGGTCAAAGGGCAGGTATTTTAGGTATCCTGAGGGAGAGCTGCCTTGGAATTTGTTTTGGAAAGACACTGGCTCTACAGTTGGTAATGCTGACGGTCTTCTGTGGCAGGTTGTGAAAGACCAGCACGGCTTGTTAGTGGTGTGTTTTGCTTGTCAAGCCCTTGTTGGTGGAAGAGTTGATTAACTCTCGAAGTGCAAATTTATCGTCTGTTACTGCAAAGGCCTACAGGAGACACAGGAAAGAAGGAAAGACCAGAAACATGTTAACACAGGAAGGTAACTGTCAAAAAAAAATCACTTTATAAGAGTTTTGAGATACATTACTCTTCATTTAGGGATAGATATTATACAAAACTATTTTTTTTAATCATTTTTGGACATTTAGATGAGTCAGTCAGAAGTGTATCTGTGTGTGTACAAACAAAATAAACAAGAAAAAAAATCCCAGATCCTTTTTCCATTTTTCCCTCAATACTGCACACAAGCCAATTAGATTCCTCCCTATTGTGACCTCATATAAGAAGAAGAGGCTTGTTGCTCAGCTATGTTGTTCTCTACAGGGGTGTGGCTCTGGAGTAGCTCATTTACACAGACGCTGAAATGAAACAGGGGTAGTTTAAAGTAAGGAAAATGCATTATCCAAGCGGTATTCGACAACTTGGCATAGGTTTTACTCCAGATGTTCTTTGACTGATAACTTGGTGAAGATCATAAAAATATGGAACTTTTAAAAAGATATTATCATATCCAAGAGATTTTTAAACTTTTCAAAAGATTCAACAATGATTCTTACTTGAAAGAAAACAGAACCTTTTTTGGAAAGCTGAAAATTCTTATCTATACAATTTACCTTCATAACGATCCCTAAAGAACAATATAACTAAGACTGTACAATCATGGAAAAGTTAAAATCCTATCACTGGTCGTTTGATGTGATGAAGCAAAGGATCAGGGAAGCACCATGGAGGAGCTGGATTACCGTTCCCATCAGCCATCGAGAGTCATGTGTCACCAACCTCGTTCGTCTTTAGTTTGTTTAGTTCTGTTTAATTCGGTTCCATGTTTTTTTTGTGCCTTAGTCTTGCTTGTGTAATAGTTACGTGTTGTTGTGCTTCTGGTGTGTTTATGGTGTCTGAGTATTGCTCATGATTATAGTGTTTTTGCCCCAGGTCCTAGTCCATGTTCAAAGTGTTATTCATGGATTACACAAGTGCACTTCCTTATTTGTACAAATTGTATTCTTTAAAACATGTCATACTTTCAATTCCTTAGGAGCTACATTTTAATCACAGGACACAGCTATCACCAGCACATTTTACTCACCATGCACCTAAATGTGTGCTCAACTATCAGATATACACAAATGCTATTATAAGAAAAGCACACTGATACACTTCTCCTCAAATATTCTTAGACCTGACAGTGTATTACACATGAACTGTGGATTTCTCTCTCTCTCTCTCTCTTTCTCTCGCTCGCTAAAAGAAAAGGACATAAGTACACTATAGTAAGTTTGATTATTAAAGCATTTAATCGAATGGGTGTAATATTCAGGTAACAACAAATGACTTGTTAGTCTGGTGTTTAGAAAGCTTCTCCACGGATCATCTGACATGAAAAACGTGAAAACATCTTACAGCTTTGGGTTTTATTGATTAGCTTTTCTGGTTTATCCGGTTTTATGTTTTTTGTGCATAAGGCCTTAAAGGTTAGTCCTGGAATTTGACAGATTTATTTATTTATTTTTACAGTCTTAGAGTAATTAAAGGTTAAAAAAGGTGCGATTCTATCAAGACTTAGATCAATCACCAAGATGGTGTCACAGATTTGCTTCTTTTGACTTAACTTGATGGACCTTTATTTAAGGGACGTGATGGGACTCATTTTAATCATTAGCTTTTTCTTTCTTTTATTAACGCTTTACTAAAAAACATTAAATATTAACACCAAAAACAAAACAATTCACTGCAAATAGTGTGTAAATCATGTCACCGCTGTAGTCCTGGTGGTAAAGGAATAGAGTAGGCATATGGATTATAATGTTTAATGAATGTTGAATAAATGAATTCATAAATGAATAATCCACTTCAGCTATGAGAAAAAAAACAGCCAATCAGGAGAAGTTTTTCCGACAGAAAGTGGCACAGATATTCCAGGTGGTGGCGCTAAATCGAATGGAATGCCTGAACATTATAAATAATTCATCAGAAAAGCACATATTCATATCAGGTTCAGAACTCCAGTTTTAGAGAAAAACTACTGATCCTCAGCTGTTCAGTCACAAAAGGAATTTAAATGTTTTTCCAGTCACACACAAATCCTAGCCTCGCCCTGCCAAAATTTGCATCAAGTTGCCTCAGCGCACCCGTTTAGTCTCCGTTTCTTACCTCTAACACTCTGATGCCTAATGGGGCTTCAGATCTAAATGAATTTGAATTAATCAGGGTTAAAACTACGAAGGAGCACAGACCTAAACTAAGATTAGCAAGATATGAAGAGAGATAATTTAGAGGGTCCTGATTAAAAGGCCAACAGGAGACATACAGACAGAAATGATGCATAAATAATACTTTCTGTTTATTCATAGTTACTGAATGTCTATGAAACAAGCCAGTTCCTGTTCCCGTGTAGGTTATAGCAGCTATAAACAAAATACAGTAAATATAAATAAATAAATCAGTGTCTCATACTCTCTTTATCCTGTGTACAAGGTCATGCTGGGTCTGGAGCCTTTTCGAGGAGACTTAGGGCACAAGGCGGGGTAGACCCTGGATGGGGTGCCACACTCACACGTTCATTCATACAGTACAGGCAATTTGGGAACACCAGTTGGCCTAATCTGCATGTCTTTGGACTGTGGGAGGAAACCGAAGTACCCGAGAGGAAACCCACCAAGCATGGAGAGAACATGCAAACTCCATGTACACAGACCCCGAGGCGGGACTCAAACCCGGACCATGGAGGTGCAAAGTGACAGTGCTAAGCACAACGCCACCGTGCTGCCTTAAATAAATAAATAAATAAAATAAATAAATAAAGAGCTTGCCACAAGCACACTGTCCTGAAATAAAAATTTAGAAACCTTACAGCTTTTACCTTTCATTCTTACAAATGTTCCCTCACCATATCATATCAATATGTCTGCCATGATAAAAAAAATTTAATCACCACTACAATTGTTTAGGATCACATCATAGACATAATTAAGCTATGAAATTCCATAAAGTTCCACCTTGTTCACTTCGTAAAAAGTGACCAGGTGTGGTTGGAATTTGGTTTTATTTTCTGTCCTTAGTTTTAGTCTCCTAGCAACTGTTCACTCAGTGTTTGTACTATATACAATATCATTTTGCATGAAGTAGTGCACTTACTGTATATAGGGACCTGAATTCAACATGGCTCCTAATTTCTGAGTTACAGTTTATTAACTGTATTCTTCCTAATGGCTAACTGGCAACCCTAGTTGCACTAAATCCAAACTGAACCCAAGTACACTAGGTCCTAGATTATTAATAATACCTGTTTGCACCATCCAAGTCCCACTGCACATATATTCCATTGTACATATTGTTCTACTTATATTTTTATCTTTTTTGTCTTTTTTTTTACATTCTCTTCATTGTTGCTGATCTCTGAGAGCTACAAAACTATTTTTTTGTATTACTACAATGACAATAACGTCTCTTTATCTTTACTAGATCACTATACATATACACTTACTGTATTATGTTATTCCAATACACAAAGCCGAAAGGCAAGAAGAAGGCTTTCTGCTGAACAAATATTGTAATTGTATTTTATTAGTTACTATTTCAGTACACCTCCTGTCCTTCAACCTCTACACTGGAAACAGTACACCATATACATTTACACACAATAGGGAGCTAAATTCCACACTTTAACCCATGAGACATAGTGCACTAGGCTCCATGTGGTTGACATTAATAATTCATGTTTTTTATGTTGTTTTATGTGGCTATGAAATACAGTAAATCTGCCTGACTTTTAACTGTATGGAAAACTGCATATAAGCATTTTACTGCATATCGTACTGTTTATGACTGTGTATGTGGAAAATAAAATTTTAATTTGAAATTAAAATTTAAAAAGAAGATGAAGCATTTATTAATGAAGAATAAAGGGTTGTGAATATGTGAGGGATATGTCATTTATCGTCTATACCACAGGGACCCATGGTGTACCCCACCAGGCTATCCCAGGTGGGGTACACCATGGACACACGCTCATTCACATACTGCGGGCATTTTGGGAATGCCAATTAACTTTATTCTGCATGTCTTTGAACTGAGTACCCTGAGGAAACCCACCAAGCACAGGGAAGAACATGCAAACTCCCTGCACACACAGACCTGAGGCGTAAACTTTTAACATTTAATAAAAATAGAAATACAGGTTGAAATTATTAGCAGATTATGTCATATTTTAGACTGAGAAACCATGAACTTAGTTAAGAAAGAGGTAGACACTTAATCCAAGTACAAGTGGAAAATATTATAATGCTGTTTAAACATGTAGACATTATAACCGATGGCTAAACTTTCCTTTAATTAAGTCAAATTTAAATTTTGTTACGTACACAATCATACAGAGTATGATATGCAGTGAAATGCTTACACGCCTGTTCGTTACCTAAAGTAGGAAAGATGAGATAGAATAAAAAGATAGATAGATATATAGATAGATAGATAGATAGATGTGTGTGACAGCAGCCTCCATGGTTAAAGTGCTGAGTTAGTCCTCATTTACAGTATGTGTAATTAAGAAGCAGCAATTTGCAACATATGAGTCATGTAGTTACAGCTTTAAATAGCTTTGAAGTTTAATTTTAAGCTTTGAAGTTTCTAAAATATTTTTTATGTGAATTTAAAGCATATTTCTGTCCTTATAGATCCTAACAGTAAGGGACATTTTCATAAGCAAGACCATCAGCTTGAGCTTAAGGCAGCCATTTGGGATTCAGCCAAAAAACATAACTGTGGGCGGGGCTTTGTGGGGCGGGCCAAAGTGTTGACGTCAATGGCGCAGTAAGCTCCGCCTCCCAGAGGCTAGAGGACGGAAAAATACCCAAGACAAAAAGAGAGAGAGAAAAAGGACGCTGTTTTTTGTGTTTTTTTGTGTCGTTTTTGGGGAAATAAACGGTGCAAAATATTCACCGCTTGGAATAATGAGAGATAGAGGAGATACATAAAAAAATCGATTTTAATAGACAGAGAAACAAAAGGAAAATACAGAACACTGGCACAGTTCCTGCAGCAACCCTAGTGTTTACATTTCAGGGGAGGAAAAAAAAGGCAGGACAGAGAGAGATGGAGAGAAGAACGTCTGTAATAATAGATTTATATACATATTATATACAAATAAATATATAAATATAAAGTAAGAGTGTTTTTATATGTGCAATGTGACACTGCTGGGGTTTTATTCTAAGATAAAAGGCTTAATAATAGCTTGGATTACATCTGAGCTGTAATCCACACACACACACACACACACACACACACACCTTCACATTACACTAGCAGACAGATCAAGATGAATAAACTGAAATAGGATCTATTTCAATAGGATCTGTTTCTTTGCTACTGGATTAAATCCAGGGTTATATAGGTGAAATGAAGGCAGGTTATTACGCGTTATAACGCTATGAAAGGCATATGGACGCCTAATGAGCGACAGCAGATGATGTATCCATCCATGTATGGGAAAAATATTCACACACTTTGTGCACGAACACATATTTTAGGATCAATGCATATGATACACGAGATCAAAGGATTTACATCAAAGAAAGGACAAAAAAGAAACAAAACAACCAAACATCTTACCTGCCTTTGCTGGAGCACCGTGTAAACGTGTGGACGAAACAGTAAAAAACACGACAAAAAGCGTTAAAGCCCAGGATCAGGAGCGTTTCTGTGAGGTAGTGTTAATGCACCAGGGTTATTCTAACGTTTATAATAATGATAATTATTAATATTATTATACGAATAAGGCTTTCTTCTTAGAAGAAACTTTAAAACCACACGATGTTCAGGAGTGCAGTCTGTATCCGTGTAAATCCTGGTTTCTGCTGCATTTATATATCTAGATCTATCTATCTGTTTGTCTTGTTTTTGTCCTGGATGTTATTGCTTCGCCCAGCTGATCCGCGGATCACAGCGTAGAAGCTCAGAACAGCTGATCGTGACGTAACCAGGCGTGGAACCACGCCCCTACTCCCGCCCACAACACGTCTCCGAGCCAATCAGGAAGTTACACAAGGTTGCAACGAGGCAGGGGCGGGACCTCTCAGTAACCTGCCTGTGTTTACAGTGATGAGTTCTATAGAAAGTATGAGTTTGTTTTTCAGTAAAGTATTATTATTATTATTAGTAGTAGTATAAGTATTAGTAGTGATTCAAGTATAATACACTCACTATGCACTTTAAAAAGAGCACCTGGTTATTAATGTTAATATGATATGAATAAAAATTCAATTGAAAAAAAAAATGCAATTAGCCAAACAACATCATAGTGCCAGACAGATTATCTGTGTTTAAAAAAAAAAAAAAAATCCCTCAGAAACTGCTGGGCAGCGCAGTGGCTTAGTGTTTAGCACCGTCATCTCACACCTCCAGGGTATGGGTTCGATTCCTACTGTACCTCAGGGTCTGTGTGCAGGTTCTCCCCATGTTTGGTGGGTTTCCTCCGGGTACTCTGGTTTCCTCCCCAGTTCAAAACCATGAATTGGCATTCCCAAATTCCTCTAAATCTGTGAGTGAATGTGTGTGTGTGTGTGTGTGTGTGTGTGTGTGTTTGCCCTGCTAATAGTAGTAATTCACTACTAATCGTGACGGACTGGCAACCTGTCCAGGGTGTACCCCACCTCGTGCCCTATATTTCGTGGGAAAGGCTCCAGACTTCCTCCCAAAAAACGTATACAGGAAAAAGCAGTATAGAGGATGAGTGAGTGAGTGAGTGAGTGAGAAACTGCTGATCATTTGGGTTTGTCACACACAACATTACTCTAGGGATTACACAGCATATTGTGAACCCTCCCTTAAAAAAAAAGATAGATAAGATGAAAAGATTTGATGAAAATGCCTTGGTGTGTCCTAGACCAGTGGTACTGAAAGAAAAAATGTAAGAATTCATGCTTGTGTTATGATTCAAATCTCTCTATATATTTCTCTCTCTTAGGTTAATGATTATAAAGACATTGCATGCTAATAAAATACCATATGTTGATTAAATACTAATATAACATGGAGTACCGTGCAAAATGTTTAGGAGCATACAAATACACGCCCCAGAGTAAGTTTAAATAAATAAAAATATGTCAAATAAAATCTATAAAGCTATAAACTACAAGTAATTAATGACGCAAAGTTAGTATTTGTTGTGATGATGTGGACCCTTTTATCTCAGGTACAATCTGTGCAGTTTTATAATTACATTAGCTGCTAAGTTTAACTGCAGAACCACACACAGTTCTTCTAAAGACTTTATCTGTTGCACCTGCTTCTTTTTGGCATGCAAAACCCGGCAGCGCCCATTTATTTATTTATTTATTTATTTATTATTGGTTTTTCTGCCTAAAATGTGATTGCTGATATAATATACTGCTTCCTTTTCTGGCCTACAAGTATTTTTCAGTTACATTCAATTTTGTTTTGTGTTTAGATAATCAGGAATGTTTTGTACTAAATCAATGAAATAAAAAATAAAAGCAATAAAAATATGAAAATCCATAATCCATATGAAAGTTTGTACTAAAAACACAGGGTGGTTAAGACTTTTGCACAGTACTGTATATAAAAATAATAATTTTAGATTTTTGTTTTTGGTCTGTGTGTGTGTGGAGTTTGCGTTTTCTCTCTGTTCCTGTTGGTTTTCCTCAGGATACTCTGATTTCCCCCACAATCCAAAGACATGAAGAAGGCTGATTGGTGTTTCTAAATTGCTCACAATGCACAAGTGTTTGTGTGTGTGTGTGTGTCCTACTTTGAATTGGTACCCCGCTTAGGGTGCCCCCTGCCTCGTGCCCCAAGTTTCCTGAGATAAGCTCAAGGCCCCCTGCAACCCTACACATGATAGTTACATGTATATATATATATATATACTACGGAATTGAAGTATGCAGAAATGGCCTCATTAGCAATGATAATAACATATCCCAACAGTGTTTTTTAAATATTCAAGATACAAAGTACTTTATTAATCCCAGAGGAAAATTGCTTATACTTGGTTTTAGTTGCTAACAGTCATTTACAGGAGAAAAGGAAAAAAGTAATAATAATAATAATAATAATAATAACACATTTGCATAGTGTTCATTGTCTTTATTTTTATAGTCATATTATTATACTTTTAGTATTTGATAGTAGTCATATACAGTATATAACATTTTTGCCTGAAATGCTGATCCACACTGAATTGAATTAAACCATATGATGACAAAAACAAAACAAAACATGGCATTAAAATTTCAAGGTCATTTTTTTCATACTAATGTCAAATATTAGTTAATGTAAGGTTTTTTTCATACATTAATGTGTAGTTATTGACACTAGTTATTATTAGTTTTTGTATAGCGATTTTAACAATAGGTAGTGTCACAAAACAAAATGAAAGAATGATGGAAATGTACATTTATGATGTTTGCGGAAACCCTAATCCAAATGAATTTACATTTATCTCATTTACTCTACAAACGACTCAGAAGTTGCAGGTTTAAGGGTTTGTTTAGGAGCCCAGCAGTGATAGCTTGGTGTTGCTGGGATTTAAACTAACAACCTCGTGATCAGTAGTCCAAAGTTTTGTCGAATGTCCAAATTAACTGAAATAGAAATAAATACTACTAATGAAAAAAAAAATTCTTTAGCCATATATTTCCATTCCAGCATATTTCCATTCTACTGTACTGAAGTAGCGCTGTGTGCGTCCTGTCCCTTTAAGCAGTGTTTGTAAATATTGCATGTTGCCCCCCCCCCCCCCCCTTCCCTTTTCCTTACTGTAGAAGGGGTTCGAATGCCACAGCGGTGGTGCAGCCAATCCCAGACCCTGGTTTCTATGCAGCACTTCACCAGCCAATAGGATTACAGAGATTTGAAAGCCCTTGACTGTTGACTTCATATCTTTGGTTTAAACAGATCTCTGTATCCTGAGAACTCCAGTGTTTAGTGTGTTAACATTATCCTGATACTATCACACTGATAAAGACAAAATTATTCAAAAGGACGTCAACACATATAAAACTGGTCATAGACATTATTATTATACTATACGACTGTTTTTTGTCATCTCTTTGTTAACATACAATACAAGCAAATAGACAAAAAAAATTACATATATTTCAAAATATACAGGTAATACAGTTAATTTCACACAAAGAGATATAAATACACCGATCAGCCACAACATTAAAACCACCTGTCTAATATTTGTGCAGGTTCCCCTAATGCCGCCGAAACAACTCTGATCCATTGACTTTAAAAAAAACCTCTGAAGTTCCTTAGAGTCCTGTAAGTTGTGAGTTCAGGCCTCCATGAATCAGACTTGTTATTCCAGCACATCCTACAGTACAGATGTGTGAAGAGATCTGGAGAATATGGAGGCCTTGAACTTTTTGTCATGTTCCTCAAACTGTTCCGGAACAATGTGAGCAGTGTGCCGTGTGTCAGGGCACATTACCCTGCTGAAAGACGCCACTGATATCAGGGAACACTATTTCCATGAAGGGGTGTAACTCGGTCAGCAGCAATGTTTAGGCAGGTGGTACGTGTAAATACCAGGATCCAAGGTTTCATGATGTAAAAGAACACCTGATTCATCAGATCAGGCCATTTCGTTCCATTGCGTGGTGCAGTTCTAATGCTCTCGTGCCCATTATAGGAGCATTTGGTGATGGACACAGGGCAGCATGGGCACCCTGACCACTCTGCAACAAACTGCGTTGCGCTGTGTGATCTGACTCCTTTCTTTCAGAGCCAGCATTCACTTTTTCAAGATTAGCTCTTCTGTGGGATTGGACTACACGTGCCAGCCTCCCAGTGTGCATCAGTCAGCCTTGGCCGCCCGTGAACCTGTTTTTTCCTTCTCGAACTGACTGTTTACTTGCTGCCTAATATATCTCACCCCTTTGAACCGAAATAGTCAATGTTATTCACTTCACCTGTCAGTGGGTTTAATGTAATGGCTGGTTGGTGTACACTCACCTTTCACATACATACTTATCACAGGAATGTGTGTGTGTGTGTGTGTGTGTGAGACTGAGAAGTTTAATTATTAAAGACGCTGCTCCCTAGCCTTTGCTCCACTTTTGCTTGATACAGCAAGCTTCGCCATTTGACATATTGTACAATTAATGTGGGCGAAAGTATCGGCACCCTTCATGAAAATGAGCATCAAATGTATATACTTATACTGTGAAATGCAGAGAGAGTGTTGTTTTGAGTGTCATACTTTAAAAGGCATTCTTGTCTAGAGAGAGAGAGTCTCAGTTTCAGAATAGAACAATAAGAACATTTGAAAAACTGTGTAAGCTACTGTCGACCAAATGAGGTGTGTTTTGTTTATACAACATTATCTAATTAACGTAAATTAATTTATTAATTGATTTTTGGATAAGGCAGCAGTTATTGGACAGTTGAGTTGAACGGGTGCAAAGTAGATTCAAAGTTGTTGTTTTTTTAAAACACTGTTCCATTGTAATGATCATTTTTTTTCTGTTTAATATTAAAACATTTAACTCTAAACAAACTCTGAATCAATTCATGTCCACATGCTTAACGCTTCATGTATGTGTGAGGGTGTGTGTGTGTTTGTGTATGCATTTTTTTTTTTTACTTATTGAGAAAAAAAACACTTCCTTATGATTTCAAATGGTGTCTCTGTTTCATCAGACCGGACCCAGGTTATGTTTAAAACCGACACTGCCCACCCTTACTTCCTGCTTTCTCGGCCCTGCCCTTACTGAAGATTTGAAAAATGCATGTTTGAATGGTTGGACGCAGGTTTGTGTGAGCGTGTGTGGAGGTGGGGCTTATTTGGTGATGAGTTTACAGAAATGTAGGAGGAAAAAAAGGGATGGTTAGTAGCTCATACTGTAGGTCCTAAAACAACAGAGATCAGTTTATTATATCTGTATTAGTTACATTACATTACTACACAGTGCTGTTAAATTTTAGATTCCAAATAGACAGAAAGTACTGATTTTTTGTACTCTGACAGTAGTTCCCTAATTCCTACGGTAACAGCTCAATAAGATGTGACTTGCATTTTGGACCTGCCATGTAAATGCGTGTAATCATTGATGTGGTAAAGTTTTCTGTTAAGAGAAATGGTTTTCAGTATCAGCAGTTGTGTAACACTTAAACTGTGCTTTTTTTTTTTAAAACAGGATTTTTTCCTCACGATATTACATGTAGCTATAAACAGATAAAAAAAAATATATATAATGTGGCATTGTTATAATAAAAAAATTTTTAGCAGTCGTCAAATTGCTGTGTAGAAGAAAAATAATGCACTGTTTTTATATTTATATTTTATTTTATACTTTATATTTTTGCATTTTAAAAAATATTACGCTTTTTTCAATTCATCTCTTATTGTAGCTTTGCCCTGGGCGTTCATTTATATTACTTATAATTTTCATATAATTAGTATGACTTTTACTACTTATTTGTGCAGGACTTTAAGCCACCAAACGTATGAAAAGAAAATGTTATTATTATAAAATTATTCTAAAATAATTATACAATTTATTTTAAATTATGGGATTTTAAAGAAAACAAACTTACTTTTAAGCCAAAATTATCTTAAGCTTTCAGTGTAAAACTAAATCACCAGGACACTCCTAATGACAAAGTTGTTGGAAATACTACTTGTGTGAGTGTGTATATGTATAACACCACATCCTTGACATATCCCTTGTTTTCACTACACAGATCGTGCCTGAGCAGGTAATGAGACATGCTGCACTCAGGTGTGACCCGTCTCACCACACCTCAGCTCACAGAAAGGAAAATGATCAACAGGAAACCTGAGTGGAATTGAAACATGTTTTATTTACACATTCTTTAAGTCTCGAGTAAGAGCTGGGATTATTTCCATGACAATCCCACAGAATACTTGCTTAAGAGACTTTTACTTAACGATGAACAGAGAAAATAAATACAAATAAATAAGTATATTTAATATTTAATATAATTATTATTGAATTTACATTTAGTCATTTGGCAGACGCTCTTATCCAGAGCGACTTACATTTTTATCTCATTATACATCTGAGCAGTTGAGGGTTAAGGGCCGCGCTCAAGGGCCCAACAGTGGCAACTTGGTGATTGTGGGGTTTGAACCTGGGATCTTCCGAACCATAGTCCAATGCCTTAACCACTGAGCTACCCCTGGCCCCATGAATTAATTCTTAAAACCTCTCTATGAACTAATGATAATATTAAACTACAAAGCTGGCTAATCATTTCTAAAATTACATGTACAGTATACATAAGTAGTAATATGTTATGTGTAATACAAACATCTGATGCCAAGCGTGGAGTTACTGTTACCATCCTGAAGTTGATTATGTTTCTTTAGCCGCACAGTACTGAAGGGTTTTATTCCTTTTATACCTCAGCAATTTGGCAAAAATTAAAATCCTACATTTAACCACCTATGTCTGTGAAAGAAGTTATTCTTTCAGTACCTCAGTACCTCTCTTTTTATGTTTTAATTGTAAGCTTTACAATACCAACAATCTATAAAGATTTTATTTCTTTAGTTGGTTCACTTTGAATTAGTTGTTACTGTAAAAATAATTACAGTCTCCTCACATGATGTCACTGCATCCTGTCAGATTGTATGCCCACAACATTGGAAACCATAATGTCACTGTAACCAATAAGAAACAAAGTTCCCGCCCATAATGTCACTGTAACCAATAAGAAACAAAGTTCCCGCCCATAATGTCACTGTAACTAATAAGAAGCAAAGGCCCCGCCCATAATGTTACTGTAACCAATAAGAAACAAAGTTCCCGCCCATAATGTCACTGTAACAAATAAGAAACAAAGTTCCCGCCCATAATTTCACTTTGCGTAATCACTGTTACAAAGCACTGACACTGGAGACTCCTTATTATGGAAAACATGCACAATTCCTTTAATCTCTAAAATGATAACATATTAGATATATAGTATCTAATAATATATATTAGATATATTAATATATATAACTTAAACTTCTTGTCAAAGCTGCTGTTATAGATAATGAATGAACACCTTCTAATCAATTACAATGTAACATTCAACAGTGCTGTGGTACAAAGCTAAGGTATAGTTAGTGAGATTAAAATATATTTTTAAGAGTGAGATCTAGTACAATTTGCTAAAACAACAGAGGTCTGTGTTCAGTCAGCGCTCACCTGGTAACCACCTGCTCAATGTGGAAGGTGATATTCAGCCCTGAGCTGATCAACCAGCTGAGTCAGGACTCGGTTAGCAGATGCAACATGAAACCCCCAGCTAGCGTTTCCTCGCTCTCTACAGGACACATAGCGTGAAGCTATTCGCATCTGAGGTGAGAGCAGTGCTGTCCTTTCTAATAATGATGAAGGTCAGAGTTTGTTGTGGAAATGGATTCCTAACCGTTGCTAAAAGGCAATTCTTTACCTCGAGTGCTGGAGCAGGACGGTGAAGCTTTCTGGACGTACAGTGTTATAATGTTCTTGTTATAATAATAGATTTCACACAAAACAAATCAACACCTTTTGACAAATCATAATAAAGACTCAAACTGCACTGTGCTATAACTGGATTAAACATTTCTGATTAGCAAGCAGAACTGAATATCTCTGATCTCAGCACTCTTTGAAACAGGTCACAGAAACACTAAACATGAAGGACATCATGTTCCAAGCCAGAAAATATCAATGCTTGGTGCCTTTCGTGTTCTCCTGGGTCTTTTGTTCTAGCTCGGTCCTCCGTACGATTTTATAATAAGCCCTGACTAACGAGGAAAAATTCCTGCTGTTCTCCAGCTGAAGGTGGAGGATGGGAAAGCGGGTGAAAGGTCAGAGATCAGCGTGAGATTGTGGCATTGTTACGGACGACATTGTGTCTGCTCATGGCTATAAGTCGCATCATAAACAGAAAATCACCTTCATCTGCCGTTGTTTGTGGGTCTTTCTTCCTTCAGTCTTCAGTAAGTGAAAATCTTGTTTTATTGGGATGAGAACAGGTGACTGTATAAATAAATATCCTATTTCTGTGCCTTGGGTAGCTTTTACTGTATGTTTTGGCCACCATGTTTGACGGATTCTTTGGTTCTTTGGGTCAAGAGCTGATCCTTTCTATCTCCATCATTCTGGTACAAGATCATTTTGGTTTCAGTCCAAAGAATCTGTCAAAGGCTAATCTGGTCTTTCTGTTCTTGAGCGTTACCAATGGTTTGCACCTTGTTGTGAAGCGACTATATTTACTTTATAAAGCTGTCCCTTAACTGTAGACTTTAACAGCCAAACACCTCTTTACGGGTGTACTTGACATGGCTAGATGTTGTGAGAGGGTTCAACTTCACTATGAACAAAAATCTCCACTTTAGTTGTCTTCCAGGCCTTTTACTGTTGTTAAGCTCACCAGTTCATTTCTTCTTTCTAAGAATGTTCCACTGGAATTGTTGCATTGGTCATGCTCAATATTTTTTTGCTATGTTTTTCTGATGGGTTTGTTTTGTTTTACAGTTTATTGATGGCCTCCTTCATTTGTATAGACACCTCATGTTCAGTGTTTGAGTGAACAGCTGCCAAATGTAACACTTAGAACCAACTCTTTTTGTCTGCTTGATTAGTCATGGAACAGGCCACACCTGGCCACACAACACCTGTCAGTCATTTGTTCCATTATTTACGCCCCTGTGTGTCAGATATGAAATGGTTATCATTACAACATGTATGAGTCTGGCTGTAAAGTAACATTTGGCATCTTCAGGGCAGAGGAGTCTGAGGGGTTAGATTGACATTGTGGGAGGAGACTGTGGTCTGATTGGCTATAGTGAAATCAGGGGTGGGGTCTGTATTCTGATTGGTTTTCACAGTGCTTGTCATTTTGCGAAGAAACAATGAGGCAGAAGGTAACCAAAATGGTTTGGCTCCTAAATGGTAATATTGGCATTTTAACACAAATTTGTTTATTTGTTCTTCAGAAAAAGATCCATCATTATTCTGGAATGAGGTTTTTCATTCGAGCCTGTTCTCCTTCATACCAAAAGATCTTCACATTCTCCTAGAAAGCACATGATGGAGTGCATATAAACAGCAAACAAAGCTCTGTTTAGAGAGCAAATACCAGTACTTGTTATTCCTCCTTGTCTCCTGATCTCTGCTCATGGTACCTCGGGAGCGCTCTGAACCCTGGAGCTAAAAAAAGCCCCAGTGGGATTTCCAGATAGTGATCCGAGCAGGAAAACGGTCTCGTCTGGGGGAGGAGCTTCAGCTGCCCCTGTGACATAACCATATCTCGTCCAAGAGTGTGTCCAAGAGGACAGGAATAGACTCGACTCCTGTACATGTCCTACCTGAGGAACCAGGCTTTATACTTTTTGATGCACTTGACACTGACATGTCTGGACATATTTCCGCTTGTCCACTTGTGAGGAACACATCAGGCTGGGTTTATTTAAACATCTGCTCTCCTGCTCCCTCTCTCATTCTTTCTTTCTTTTTTTCTTTCCAATTCCATCTGGCCTTCTTGTTTTTCTGTCTCTCTCTCATTCTATCTGTCTCTCTTTCTCTTGCCCTGTGTCACCCACTCTCCCACACACTCTATCAACCTCTCCATTTTGCTCTTTGTTTTTCCTCCTTTTCCTCTTAACCTCTATGTTTATTTCTATCCATTACTGTCTGTTTATTCCTTTATTCTTTCTCTCTCTTCCTCTTTCTACCTGTCTGCCTATCTCTCGCCCCTCTCCCTGTCTCTTTCTTGTTCTTCCTCTTTCTACTGTATACTCCTCTCTATCTTTGCCTTTCACTTTACATGCACAGTTAGGTGGAGTGATGATTGTAATTGGTCTATTGTCCCTGTCCAAGTATACAAGCACAGCAGAGGAATCAATTTATTGACCAAAGAATGTCAGACTTCAGTGGTGTCAGGTGGCGATGTGCCTCCTTTCAGCTTGTTATTATTATATAACACTTTTAACAATATTCGAAGCAACTCGAAATGTGTGAAAAAATATGAATAAATCATAATGATCAGATTGTCCTTGATGGACAAGCCGAGGGCGACGTTGCTGAGGGAAAACCGATGGAGGCTGGATGTTCAGTATAATAGGAGATGTGTTTAAAGGGGTCATACAGGCCTACATGCACTTTTTTAAGCTGTTTGGACTGAACTGTGTGTTAGGAGAGTGCGTACACAACCACTCTACAATGATAAAGAGCCGCCCAGTGGTTTTCTTTTCATTTATTACAATAACATCCCCCTTCTGAAATCAGGCCAATCACAAATGCCTGTCGATGTGACGCCACACCGACAGAGGCCGCTCCTACACTAGTTGATTGACACTGGTGTTTTAGCAAAGACCCGCCCCGAGTGAGAAGAAGCTGTCGGCCATTGTTTTTCGCCGCTGGAGCAAAATGGCGCCTAAGCGAGTGTGGTGTACAGTTGTTGGGTGTAATAGCGAACACAGTAGTCGTCATTCACTACCTAGGGTTAGTGACCTAGGGTACCTACCTAGGGTTAGGTATCTGAGCCACTGAGGACGCAGTGGCTGAATTTAGTTTTTAAAGCTAACGTCCCCGCCGATTTACCTAAATGCGTTCATGTTTGCGATAATCATTTTTCACCAGACTGCTTTATAAACGCGGGTCAATATAAAGCAGGTTTTAGTAGGAAGCTGCTCCTAAAAATCGGATCTGTACTAACGCTTCGTGTTTCTGCTTCATCTTCACCAGGCTCAGTGAGTAATTCCTTTTACTATGACTCTTTGCAGATCGCCTTTACTAATAATCACGATGAATGTAAGTCGTGTAAGTTAACTTGTCTTTATGTGTTATGTCGTCTTCTCTGTGTACAGCCGTCTCTATATAATCCCTAATCGCCCGTTTATAATAAACAATGCATTAAGGTGATTGTTTAGTTGCAAACTGTGTACGTAGTCGGAAAACTATATTATGCTTACCTTTGTAACGTTAGATGGTTTATAACGATGTCTGTCGAAGATTAAGAAGTCATGTAAACACATCAGTAAACACATCGCGTTCGTATCTCTCTCGGTAAGTTTCTCCGCTTTATGTTGTTGTTGCTTGCGGCAGCGTAACAGCCCGTTAATTCATGCCCATGCAGTGATGAGAAAGACAAATCGAGTCGATGCATGTCCATTCTTTTAATTTCTGCGTTGTCAGGCGATATTACAAACTTCCGGGTGGGTTCCGTACTTAAATCAAACCAAAAACTACCAAGAAAACAGGCTCAGGCTCTATATTCCAGCGTTTTTCAGTTTGGACTGCAGGGGGGGGCGCTCAGCAGAGGACATGAGCATTTAAATGAGCATGTACTGAAACAGGTTGCTGAGAACAGAGCTAGTTTTTACCAGGCAAAAGTAGTGTTTTTTTTACACAATCATTGAGAATTTTTAATTAAATATATTACAAACTTTTCATAAGGACCCTAAAGATCATATTAACATTTAATGAAAAATGTTTCTGGATGACCCCTTTAAGTTGATATGGAGTCTAGTTCGTTATTGGAGGCTCAGGTACAAAAGTGTTTGTGGAAATTCTAGTCCTGAACTATTGAGCGCCTACAGTCGCGAGTCCTCAGAGAACATCTGTCTGCATCAGCCGAGGACAGGACCGTCTTCATGGTGAAGTGGAACCGTCCCCGGTCACCACACGCATCCCAGACAGACCACACGGGGCGTCAATGTGACGAGATCTCCAACCAGAAACAGTCACAGAGCTGGTAGAAAAACTGTTCATGTCGAGTGGTGAAGACACAGACAACTTCACAGCTCTGTACGTCCTGTCCGTTTTACTTTTTATACAAATGTGATGCATGCTACCCTTTGTGGATGAGGTGTTACCCGACGGCAGACGACACAGACATATTGTTCAAACTGTTATGTATTTTTGGTCAACTTCAGGGTCAAAGCCCGGGCTCGCAGTATCCGTCTGTGCTAGTCTGACTTTAAGAAGTCGGATTTAATACGATTTCAGTCATGTTTACATGGTATCTTACACAATTAATCAGACTTAAATGTCATGTAAATGTGATGTCATGTCTCTCTCTCTGTCATCTGTCTCCTTCTCTCCCAGCCCCCTATCATTGTCTCTTTCTCTTCTTCTCCTTCTTTGTCTGTTCCTTAGTAACATGTCTTGCTCTTTGTCTGTCTTATTTCCTCCCTTTGCTCTAAGTCTGTTCTTTCTTCTGTGCACTTTGCCTCTCTCTCTCTCTCTCTCTCTCTCTCTGAGTGTTAGTCAGTGATAAGCCTGAGACCGGAGCTTGTTCTCTTATTTAAACTTATTTCTGTTTATCACTGTTTCACACTGTCATATCGTGGAGGGAACATGTTTCAACATCGTCCTCGTTTACCAGTCGCGCGCACACACACACACACACACACACACACACACACACACAAGTTAAAAGTTTCATGTATGTGTTATATAAGCCAGGTGCTGAGAGCTGAGTGTGTTTGAGGTGTAATAAGGACACTGGGTACAGAATACTCGGAGGGACATAATGTACTCAGTAGGGATCACAGCTCCTCTAGTCTGGAACCCTGGACATAAACACACACACACACATACACACACATGAGCGTGCGCACACACATGCGCACACACACTCGCATCAGGGAACATTTTCAACATAACCAGTGAGCTATTTTAATGCTGCGGTGGATTTAACTATCAAATATCACAGCTGATGGGAAAGCATGCACACACACACACACACACTCACACACACACACAAAACAGTTTAAAGTTTTTAAATACCTGGAGTTGCCTACTGTTACTGTTAAAGCCATATGCAAAATACAGTCTACAAAATAGTGATTAAAGTAAAAAAAAGGAAAAAATATATATATATATATTAATACTACCACCAGACTCTTACATCTGTATATTAACAACAGCTCACGTTCGGGGCGAACAGTTCCCACAGACAGATGTGTCTCTTCCTTCCACAAGCTGGTGACAAGTTATCCGTTGATTTTCAAGAATCCACTCACTGAATGTTCATGGAATCGACTGCAGTTGGTCCGAGCCACCTCGGCCTGGAACGTCATTCACAGATGGACGACCTTCTTTAAAAACTTTTGCACCGTTCAAATGTTCAAGTCTCATCACCGTACTGTGCTTGAAGTCTTCTGTAAAAGTCAATCACCTGTTTTTACGCCATCATTTACCAGGCATTTCATCGCAAGTCCTGGTTTGACTCGAACGCCCCTCATATAGTGCTGTAAAAAAGTATTTGCAAAATAAAACTTCTTTATTTCTTTCTTTATTTTATTATGTATTTATTTATTCATTTATTTGGAGTGGACTAGTTAAAGTCCAGTCTCACATCTAATTGAGATCACCTTAAACAGGCCGTTCACGCTCGACACCCCTCAATGTGGCTGAAATAAAACAATTCTGCGAAGACAGATTTTTTTCCCTAAATAAACGAAATCATCATTTAAAAAACTGCATTTTGTATTTACTCTGGTTATCTTTGTGTAATAATTCAAATTCAACAGTTGAATCTTTTTATGATCTGAATTATTTAAGTGCAGAAAAAAACAGGAATGAGGCAAATACTTTTTCACAGAACTGTATATAACTCAAAACTGATCTGTAATGTCTAGTAATGTCTCTGGCCACCTTCGTAAAATTTTTTTTTTTTAAGTGTAACGTAGCGAGAGTAAACAGGAAATTGTTTTTTTTTTATTTAGTCCCATTGCTAAGATAAAGATGCTAATGAAGACTAATGCTTACATGTAACTAGGCTTCCTGCAGGGAATATTACAAAACACACACACATTCACTCGAACACACACACACTGCACGCATGTTTTTCTTGTCTGACCTTGAGTAACCTTTCTGTTAGTTCACCAAGTGCACTGTGGGAACTTGAACTTTACACAGCACACAGTGTCGTGATAAATATAGCACATTAAAAAATGTATTGTCTATCTTTATCTATCTACAGCAGGTTTTATACACACTGTTTATAAATGGTACACACATTTTTTAATGCCTGTCTGTGACTATATACGTTATAACAGCTTTACCTAGCATTAGTAGAGGTTGCTTTTGAACTTATCTTTTTTTAACTGCATTGTTTAGTATCAACTTTGCACAATGGCTTAGAATTTGAACTTTAGTCGAGCTTATGTTACAGGCTCCTGGACATTCCGGAGAAGGAAAGGTACAGCTGGGAATACAATAAATGACTTTCACGATCTTAAAAGATTCTGAAAAAGACTGGGAGTATACGCTAATCGACTGGCTAGATCATCCCCTGTCTACCCCTCAACGTCTTCACTTAAATTTGTTACTTTTTCATTGGAGGTGGTAACGCATCCTAAAACCTAATGAATTTGGGTGAAGACGATGAGGGGTAGACAGGGGATGATCCCACCTCCTGTATGTTCATTGGCTACTGACGGTGCACACTCTCCAGTCATGACTCCCCTACGTTTAATATCCTGCGACTGATGTCAGGAGGAGACTGTTGGGGAGATGACGTTCTCCGTTGGTTATCCTCAAACACTTGCCAATTCTGTGCCCGTCATATACTTACAGATTTTTGTGCTGACTTGTCATGCCAACTGGCT
The DNA here is from genome assembly GCF_024256425.1 of Clarias gariepinus. Classification (NCBI taxonomy): domain Eukaryota; kingdom Metazoa; phylum Chordata; class Actinopteri; order Siluriformes; family Clariidae; genus Clarias; species Clarias gariepinus. The sequence goes on from NC_071121.1 coordinate 1,979,346, forward strand.
GAATCTTGCGCTGACTTGGCACAATGAATCCTAAAACAAAATCCTGTCTAAATGTTGTTGTAGGTCTTTCAGCTGCCGAGGGGGTCAAGGAATCTCCACAGCAGACCACCCGATCCACAAAACAACTTGGCACAGGTTTTACACCAGATGCCCTTCCTGATGCAACCCTAACATTTTATCTGGGCTTGCACTGGCACCGCATCAATGAGCTGGGGTTTGGGCATTGGATGGGAATTGAACCTGGGTCTTCCTCATTGCATCACTCACCAATGACCAAAACCCAGTCTAAATAATAATAATACCTAAAAAGTGCCCTTTTGGCTGCAAGACAGATTCTAATCACATAAACAAAAAAGACACTGACACAGCTTCTCATTTTCTTTACTTTCCTGCTCGCTTGTGTCTCCATGTTTCTTTTACGAATCAGCTTTTAAAGGAGCACTCAGCGACGATGGAGAAAAACTGTTTACATCGAAATTTAACATCGAAACAAATTCACCGTTTCCTTCCGTGCGTCTTCAGAAGGGCTGCACCCCGATATTCATGGATGTACTTTACAAAGGCAGGGATACAAATAACTAGGGCTAACAGACCAAAGTCAGCAAGTATGAAACCTTATAACACATGTAAACAACACACTCCCTGAGAGTGGAAAAATGGGCGTGTCTGAGCAGAGCCGCAACTGGCAGGGGGTGGAGCTAGTTTCTGAAGGTTAAAATGCAGAAAGAAGTTTTAACAAAAAGTTAAAAAAAGTTTTTTTAAAAAGTATGATTATTACCGGTTTAGAAAGAATTCTAAAAATGACACACTGCTCCTTTAAGGCATTTATTTCAGGCCCAAAACATGTACTGTACGTTCCCATCTCTCAACTTAAGCACATATTAAGTTTGAATAATTTACTAAACATTAATATATACTGGGTTAACAATTAAAAATATTTCTCTGTCCCACAATAAAGAACTTTTCATCGGATAATTCTGTTCTGTTTCCAGTATGGCTTTGGATTCTGTCTCATGTTGAGGAGTAAACTTTTACATGAAGTTCACTTTGCATCTTGACAATCAGGGGTTTCCTGCATGCAAAACAGGTGAGCAATTTACATTTGGAAATTTACACTCACACACACACACACACACACACACACACACACACACATTATTTTACTATGGTTATGCTGCAGATTTCTGTTCTTTTTTTATTATCAATAAACATTTTTTAAAAGCTTAGACCTAAAACACAGGCAAAGTAAAATGTCCAGTTATCGTCTTAAAGCAGCTTCACAACAAATCTAAAAAAACAACAAGTATACATATAAAAACAAATAGCAAATTTTATGTTAAGGTTTTTTTTTTTGGTTTTAAGTAGGTGCACTAATGTAGTGTTTGGGCCTCGTAGCTATTGTTTTTCTAAATAATCAGACCGACCGTTCTCCCAAAATTCCCATTTTTCGAATTTGGACTAGATGTCCGTATCTCCCCCAGGAAACTTATATGGACCTCAGTGGAACCTGCACCAAACCGAACTTCCGCTTTTCTAGCTCACTTATTTTTAATCAGAAAATAAGTCACTTTATGATGAATGGCTTGAGAAAAAAAACAAACATGTTAATCAAAAATATTTAACCCCTTTAAAACCGCCTGAAATACCCACTCTACTGAAACTGAATGTGATTTTTTAGTGCAGAGACAGCAAAAAAAAAAAAAAAAAAACACCCTCTGTATCCAAACTGCCGAGTCTCACTCAATTTTGCACAAAACCTATATCATAACATTTAGCAAAGTCTGCTTTCACATACAACCCAGTAAGCAATGCTCTACCACAAAGGTATAAATGCTCATATATTCGGAGACACATCAGATATCATATGAAGTAGCCGTTTTCAGTGTTCTGCTCAATGAAAGTAGTCCCTCATGTTTCAGCCCCTTCTTCACAGTCTCTAGTTATTATTATTATTATTATTATTATTAATATAGTGAAACATGATATGCTTAGTTTGAAATAGAAAATGGATCCATAACTAAATAATATCTGTTTATTGGAATATCATCAAAACTACACAGTCTTATCTATGTCAAAGTAATTTAAAAAAAGTTAAAAATAATAATTTTAAAGCAGCTAGACAGCGGCTGACATTGCAAGCTATAATAAATAGAGATATAGACTTGAGTAAATAAATAAGATATGTACTGGTTATATCAGGAATGCCATGTTGGACTTTTAGTCATTTATAGTTACAGTACATGTAATGTTGTGGAACGTCCATAAAACAAGTTAGCTCCTGTTCTCTAGTTCATGAAAGGGTTAGAATGCTTAGATCATGTGATGCAAAAGCCATCTCTCTCTCTCTCTCTCTCTCTCTCTCCTGCCCGGTATCTCCTCTTCCTGGTGACATCACTGACTAAGTTTCTCATGCTCTCTTTACTACTTTGTAATATTCTGGTTTTAAAAATACAGAACTTTTACAATACAGATTTTGTTTGCATTGAAGTGATGTGATTATCTAATCTAGTCTGATCCCTGCTGATTCTCTGTAGTTTTCTAACTCTGTCTTTAGCCACAATATTATAATTCTGGTGTATTACTGTACTGTATAACTGTCATAAATGAATGCTTTTAATGACGCGTGTACTTTTGAGTATTAAACGAAATGAAATTTATGTTAAAGGATCAGTTCCATTTCAAATCAAAGTATTTATTAAGGAGAAAAAGATAGTAATAATTAAACAAATAAATAAATAAACAGCTGAAGATAAAACTTTTTCTGTAGGTGGAAATTAACACATTGATCTGCTGATTTGGAATCAGTGTGTTGATTTCTGTTTTGTTACTGTATAATATAATATGCACACAGATCTGCTCCTGAATGAGTCCGATTCATCTTTGGCAAGAGGAAGTTCAACAAAGGTGTAGTGTACTCTTAACTACATTTAGGTAAACTCTCCCAACCCCCTAACCCCCCCAATACCCCCCCCCCCCCAACTCGCTTTGTACACACACCATACACACACCTACTGTATATGAATAGGTCTTTACAGTTAGGTAAATTATATAATAAAATAAAGATGTGGATAATGAATTTGCATAAATGGCTCAGTGTTTACGTTTATTTGATCTGTTTTAACGGTTAAAGATTTGGTCGTTCCAGGACTGAAAAAAAAAAAAAAGGAAAATTTATCATTTAACGGAAAGGTAAATAGTGACGTTAATGCTGATAAATACTTTATGTCATTTTTTTAAACAATTAAAAAGGAATTGTTTCCTCACACAAATAGACCTCTTGAAGAAGCCGTGAGGCGCTCAGGTTCAGATAGGAAGTTGCAAAAGCTTAATCAGGAAGTTCATATTAATAATTAGAAAAAAAAAACTTTTCTTCTGCCATATTGTAGAACATTAATGTCACAGTTGTGGCTGTTCTTTTTAGCTGCTCCTGTTAAGGGGTCGCCATAGCAGACCATTTAACCCACATATACAACTTGGCACTGGTTTTCTGCCGGATGCCCTTCCTGGCACAACCCCTTCCATTCCCAGTGTCTGGGAACTGAACCCATGCCTTACGCACACCGGGTGAAAAACCTACCACTGACCCACCAATGTCCATAATGTTAATGGCACATCTTATAAAAGCAGAATGAGTAACAATAAAGGCCCTTGATGTGCAGGGGTGCACAAACTCTTAACTTAGGGTGTATATATTAGTGATGCAACTTTAAAATAGGAAGCAATGATTGGAAATGAAACACCATGCTCTGGTTTTCTTAAAAAAATAAATAATAATAAACTTTTAAAAAATCTCAGATCCTTAAAGCTGACTGATTGGACTCTCACTCATCACTAGGGTTACACTTAGTTAGCCCTGGTCTTCTCACATACTGTATTTACAAGATAAATGAATGATATTTAACGTAACGTTCTTCGCCTGCTACATAACCCATGTGAAATAAACCGTCTCTACGTCAATAAGGACGAGAAAAGCATAAGGTATGACAGAGGAGTTGCTGAAAGAAGACATCTATCCACTCAGCACTGTGCTAAATTAAATAACGAGACACCCCCCCCCCCCCATACCACGCCCATCTCCCCACACACACCTCTCACTGACCTTCATGTACACACAGCCAAAGCCTGCAACCTGATCACCATGGCTGGTATTTACAGGCTCCACTCCAAGTCTGGACCAGCACAGGAGTGCAGCTCTGTCCTCTTATTGTCCCTGCATGCTTCCTAAAGCTGTAATTACACCCCAAGCTGTGTGTCAATTATGTGCATGTGTGTGTATGTAGGCTATGAGGTGTGTGTGAAGCGTGTTGCTTCTCCCTGAACAGTTGTTCTGTACAGTTTCATTGTACAGTCTTCAGAAGTGTGTCTGAGCGACATGACATTTCAAGCGTAACATCATTAACCTTCGTATTTTACATGCCTGTGGGGATATTTACTTTTACATATAAAACTTTACTGCATGCTAACTGCAAGTAGATGCTGAGAAAGGAAAGTAGAAATCTAAACAAATACATTTTTGTACATTGGATTAGAACTCGCACTTTCAGTAATATCTTTACGTTTCATACACTGGAGGACCAAAAACCAGTTTCAGGAATTTTTCTCTGTCTGTATGTCTTTCCAGAGATTTTGTCACAGCATCACACAAAACTGTCTGGACAGAATTTAATGAAACTTTGGCAGTCCTTTGGTCTTTGCATGATGTTAAACCTGCACCATACATTTAATTAAAATGTTGAGTAAAGGTGAAGTGATGAGCGGTCTCGTTTTAAAGGTCCTACACATCCCATTTTTCATTAAATGTTAATATGATCTTTAGGGTCCTAATGAAAAGTTTGTATTATACGTTAATTAAAAATTCAAAAGGATTGTGTAAAAAAAAACACTACTTTTGCCTGGTAAAAACTAGCTCTGTTCTCAGCAACCTGTTTCAGTACATGCTAATTTAAATGCTCATGACCTCTGCTGAGCCCCCGCCCCCCTCCAGTTCTGTAGGGCGTGTCTTCACAACACACGTGGGGTATAGCCACGGAAGTGTAGTCCAGTGCGGGCAATGCTTTGGACTGCATTACCCACAAAGCATTGCCCACAACGCAGTGCTTTGTGGGTAATGCAGTCCAAACTGGAAAACTATGGATTATAGAGCCCGAGTCTGTTTTCTTCAGTCGTTTTTGGTTTGATTTAAGTACGGAACCTACGCGGACGTTTGTAATATCGCCTGACAACGCAGAAATTAAAAGAATGGACATGCATCGACTCGATTTGTCTCTCATCACTGCATGGGCATGAATTAACGGGCTGTTACGCTGCCGCGAGCAACAACAACACAAACCGGAGAAACTTACCGAGAGAGATACGGACGCGATGTGTTTACTTAAGTGTTTACATGACTTCTTAATCTTCGACAGACATCGTTATAAACCATCTAACGTAACAAAGGTAAGTATAGTTTTCCGACTACGTACACAGTTTGCAACTAGACAATCACCTTAATGCATTGTTTATTATAAACGGGCGATTAGGGATTATATAGAGACGGATGTACATAGAGAAGAAGCCATAACCATGTTCTATGAGAGTGTAAGTTAACTTACACTCCGCACTCATCGTGATTACTAGAAAAGGCGATCTGCAAAGATTCATAGAAAAATAAATCACACTCACCGAGCCTGGTGAAGATGAAGCAGGAACACGAAGCGTTAGAAAGATCCATTTTTTAGGAGCAGCTTCCTACTAAAACCTGCTTTATATTGACCCGCGTTTATAAAGCAGTCTGGTGAAAAATGATTATCGCAAACATGAACACATTTAGGTAAATCAGCGGAGGCGTTAGCTTCAAAAACTAAATTTAGCCACTGCGTCCTCAGTGGCTCAGATACCTAACCCTAGGTAGGTACCCTAGGTCACTAACCCTAGGTAGTGAATGATGACTGCTGTGTTCGCTATTACACCCAACAACTGTACACAACACTCGCTTAGGCGCCATTTTGCTCCAGCGGCGAAAAACAATGGCCGACAGCTTCTTCTCACTCGGGGTGCTAAAACACCAGTGTCAATCAACTAGTGTAGGAGCGGCCTCTTGTGGTGTGGCGTCACATCGACAGGCATTTGCGATTGGCCTGATTTTAGAAGGGGCATGTTATTGTAATAAATGAAAAGAAAACCACTGAGCGGCTCTTTATCATAAGTAGAGTGGTTGTGTACGCACTCTCCTAACACACGGTTCAGTCCAAACAGCTTAAAAAAGTGCATGTAGGCCTGTATGACCCCTTTAACACCGTACTGCGCATGCGTCAAACTGTGGACGTGTCTTAATTCAACCACTGGACAGAATTTAAAGAAACATTTGCAGTCCTTAGATCTCTGCCTGAAGTTTAATCTGCACCATCAGTGAATCTAAATGTTAAGTAAAAGTGATGTTATGAACAGTTATGTGTGGGATTTAATAATCTACTTTAAAATAATCTACTAATGCGCTACTGTCTCAATGTAAACAAACACCTGCACCAATAGATATTAATTAGAAAAGATAAAGTGAATATTTTTACTGGGATTAGTTCATATTTTCACTTTGGCTGAAATAACAGCGCTGAAGTGGTATAAGTGAATTTTAACACGCTGGAGTGGTTTTAAGACAAAACCTCATCTTTATCCTTTGATCTACTTTTTCCATTTCTCATCTGTGATTCACTCTCCGATTACCGAACAGGGAGTGTATTTGTCTGAGCACCAAAGAAGGACAACTTAGTGTAAACAAGGCGTAAGATACTCAACCTTACAGAATGGGATTTCTTTGTATTAATAAGTTAGACAGAGAGTTCTGCTGTACAGAGAGACACACAGACATGTACGTGGGCTTCAACCTCAAATAATAATAATAATAATAATAATAATAATAATAATAATAATATCACTGATCACATTAAAGATCAGACCAGATTATTATTAGATTTAGATTTTAACTGTTTCTACAAACTTTTTAACTTTCAATGACGTTTACTAACAATGATGTAGTAATAATAATAATAATAACAATAATAATAATAATAATAATAACAATAATAATAATAATATCACTGATCACATTAAAGATCAGCAGATTATTTTTAGCTTTAACCTTTTAACTCTTTATAAAAACGTTTTAACTGCCAACGACGTGTACTAACGCTAGTATATGATTAGTTTTTTTTTTAAGCGCTGTTTTACAGTTTATTACTCACTCACTCTGACTCATCGTCTATACGGCTTTATCCTGTGTTCAGGGTTGAGGGGGGCCTGGAGCCTATCCCAGGAGGATTAGGGCACAGGGCGAGGTACACCATGGACAGGGTGCAATCCGTCGCAGAGCACACACACACACACATACACTCACTCTCACACTACAGGCAATTAGCAGGTCTTTGGACTTTGGGAGGAAACCAGAGTACCCGAAGGAAACCCATCAAGCACGGGGAGAACATGCAAACTCCATGAACACAGAGTTGGGAGTCGAGCCTGGTCGGAAATCGAACCCGGACCCTGGATGTGCTTGGCCTACACACACACACACAACATACGTGCACTTACTTCGCAGCCATATTGTTGCTCTCTCGTTTGATTATTTTGAAATCACCAGGTTTTAGCGCCACCTGGTGGCTGAAGTGCGAAATATTGTTTTCTTCGCCACCAGGCGGCGCTACCGCACTAGAAACGACACACAGCCGGTTTCATGACTCTCTACATCCGCTGAGGTGCTGCGCGTTTATTTTGAAGCAACTCAACATAAAAACAAGAATTACGTTATATTTCATATAAATAAACAGGACTATTTCATGTTTCATATAAGTTGCGGAAACTATACAGAGTTGAGACTCATTCGTCTTTAAAAACACCTATACTCAGCTTGTTCCTTCTAATTTTAGGCTTATTTAGACTTTTCCAGATTAAATGCGCATTTTAAAGTTTTAACGTCTAGATTTTGTCTGCGTCGTCAGCCTGCAGTACCACAACAACCACTAGGGGGACAGATGCCAGGTTGTACAAAAACTCGGACACAAATTAAACTCTTTTGAAGTTCTCTATAGTAACATAACAAGTGTAGCTACAAATATGAAGTCAGCTCAGTCGATCCCAAAAATCAACATTTACAGACCTCCAGGGCCGTACTCCGAATTTATTTGTGAATTTGCAGATTTCCTCTCAAACCTAGTCGTTTCTGTAGACAAGGCGTTAATTGCTGGGGATTTTAATATTCATTTTGAGAATCCAGGAGACCCTGTGTGTAGAGCATTTATGTCCATACTGGACTCAGTAGGAGTAAATCAGTGTGTAGTAGGACCCACTCATAAAGCAGGTCACACTTTAGATTTAATAATATCCTTCGGATTAAGTATAAAAAAAATTATTCACAATTCCACTGTCTGAAGTTATCTCAGATCACTATCTTGTCTCAATTCAAGTGTGTTACAGTAATAATGTACACACAGCGCCGCGCTACCGTATGAAACGTACATTCACATCAACTACCAGTTTTATCAGTAATCTTCCAGAGTTACCAACTTTGATTAGATCACCGTCTGACCCCACAGAACTCGATCAGGGGACTGAATATTTAGAGTCGACGTTCCGTTATACCTTAGATAATGTAGCTCCAGTTAAAAGAAAAATTATTAGAGATAAGAAACTTGCTCCCTGGTATAACGATCACACGCGCACTTTAAAACAGACCGCTCGGAAATTAGAACGTAAATGGCGTCAAACTAAATTGTTAGTATTTCAAATAGCATGGAAGGAGAGCATCCTGAACTATAGAAAAGCTCTTAGTGTAGCTAGATCAACATATCTTTCCACTCTTATAGAAAATAGCAAAAATAATCCTAGATTTTTATTTAATGCTGTAGCCAAATTAACTAGAAATAAGACCACTGCAGAAATCTCCACAACAACATCATGCAATAGTGAGGACTTCATGAACTTTTTTAATAATAAAATTGTAAATATTAGGCATAAAATTGAGGCTTTGAAACCGAACAATGTAATTGATGCAGATATTAAACTAACTATGTCAGATCGGAACCAAAAATACTTTACTCCCCTTTGAAGAGAATGAACTAATTTCACTCATCTCTTCTTCAAATTCATCAACTTGTATATTAGATTCTACATCGACACATTTTCTTAAACAGATATTTTAAGAGAATAATTAATTCTCCACTCAGCATTGGTTATGTTCCAAAATCTTAAATTAGCAGTTATTAAACCGATTATTAAGAAACCTGACCTCGACCCCTGTCAGCTGTCCAGTTACAGGCCAATATCAAACCTCCCCTTTATCTCTAAGATTCTGGAAAAGATAGTAGCGGAGCAGCTATGCTCATGTCTACATAGAAATAGCATAAATGAACTGTATCAGTCAGGATTTAGGCCTCATCACAGCACAAAAACAGCACATGTTAAAGTAGTAAATGACCTCCTATTGGCCTCTGATCAGGGTTGTGTAACTATGCTTGTATTACTCGGCCTCAGTGCAGTGTTTGACACCATTGATTAAGGGTACAGCCCGCTCCTGGCTCAGATCCTATTTGACCGATTGTTATCAGTATGTAGACTTAAATGGTGATTATTCTGCATGCTCTCTAGTGGTGTTTGGTGTTCCACAAGGTTCAGTTTTAGGCCCACTGCTTTTTTCCCATTACATGCTTCCTCTAGTTAATGTAATCCGTAAACATGTTATTAGTTTTCATTGTTATGCTGACGACACACAGTTATATGTCTCAGCAAAACCAGAAGACCAACTTACTAAAGTTGAGCAATGTGTGCAGGACATAAGAGATTGGATGTTAACTTCCTTCTGCTTAATCCTGAAAAGACAGAAGTTCTAGTCATAGGACCGCATGCAGCTAGAAGTAAGATTTTAGATCACACTGTAACTTTAGATGGCCTTTCTGTTCCATCAAGTGCAACAGTGAAAGACCTCTGTGTGATTATTGATTTTAGCCTTTCATTTGAAGCTCATGTAGATAATATTACCAGGATAGCATTCTTTCACCTCAGAAATATTGCCAAGTTTGTACAAGAAATATACTGTCACTAAACGATGCAGAAAAACTAGGTTGGACTATTGTAATGCCTTACTGTCTGGTTGTTCAACTAGATGCATAAACAAGCTTCAGCTAGTCCAGAATGCAGCAGCGAGAGTCCTCACTAGAACCAGAAGATTCGAGCACATCATACCTATCTTATCTTCACTCCATTGGCTCCCTGTGAAATATCGCATTGATTTTATAATACTACTCTTGACATATAAAGCATTAAATGGTCTCGCGCCGCAGTATCTGAGTGAACTGCTAGTGTCTTACAATACGCCACGCCTACTTTGATTAAAGGATGCAGGCTGCTTGTCATTACCGCGTATAATGAAAACTACAGCTGGGGGCGGAGCTTTTTCTTACAAAGCCCCAAAATTATGGAATAGTCTTCCAAATAATGTTCGGGACTCAGACACAGTCTCAGTGTTTAAGAAACTTGGCTAACCTCAGGCTAAAAACTTATTTATTTATTTAAGCATTTTTATAAATAGATTAGCCTTGGGTAAAGGAGCAGATCTGGGGGACTCATGGACGTAGAGTATTATGGTGAACTGGTATGTTTGAATGCTGTATTCCTCACTCTCATTGATCACTCAGGGTTGCTGACGGTGAGGTGATTGTTTGCTTTACATCTCAGTTCCCCCTCATGTCTGTGTTTCCTTCTGGCTCTCCCTTTTAGTTATGCTGTTATAGTTAGTCCTGCCGGAGTCTCTGCTTGCACTCTACAGTTAATATACATTCACATTATACCTTATGTGACTGCAACCATACCTAACTATTATGTCTCCTCTTCTGCTCTCCCCTCTTCTGTTCTCTCTCCCCCTCTCTCTCTCCCCTTTCTCTGTCGAGCTACACAAGTCGTTCCTGAGCTGCCAGTGATCCAGACTCCCTCTGCCCTCCGGTCCTGTCTGACCCATCCTGGTGCCCCGCTTCTGGTTGGAGATCTCGTTGCATAGATGCCCGTGTGTCTCTTTGGGATGCGTCTGGTGTCTGAGGACGGTTTCACTTTGCCATAGAGACGGTTCTGGCCTCGACTGGTGTTGACAGCAGTTTCTCTGAGGACTTGACTTGGGTGCTGTGGCATGATAGTTCAAGATTGCAATTGTATCCAATAACTACCTGGACTCCATATTTACATCAATTAACATCAACTGTTATACTGAACTGGCTGCCACCCTACACACTGTATAAATGCAGATCATTCACTGCTTTCTGTTTCACCCAGATGAGGATGGGTTCCCTGTTAAGTCTGGTTCCTCTCAAGGTTTCTTCCTATTACCATCTCAGGGAGTTTTTCCTTGCCACTGTCGCCCGCGGCTTGCTCACCAGGGACGATCTGCTCATCTTGATTCATGCACACTTACATTCCATACAGACTTAAATAATTCTTTAGATTGTGTAAAGCTGCTTTGCGACAATGACAATTGTTAAAAGCACTAAACAAATAAAATTAAATTGAATGACATGTGAAACGTAAATGAAAAAAGGTATAAAAGGTGAGCAACAAGCAAAGGTAGTTTTTTAACATCTGTATTTTAGATTATACACAAATCAGATGAAAGTTTGTTTACTATCACACTGACTTAATTACTATTTCACTGTCTTATTATGTTATGTCTTTCTATCTTACTTCTTACTATCTTACAATCTGACTGTCTTATAATGTCAATGTCTTACTATCTTAATGTCTTACTGTCTTGTTGTCTTACTATCTCACTGTTTAACTGTTTAACTATTAAACACTGGTCTTATTATGTCACCGCTTACTGTTTTATGTCACTTGTCTTACTATCTTACTGCCTTTTTAACTTGCTGCTTTCCTGTCTTACTATCTTATTGTCAAATTATCTGTCTCACCATCTTACTATATTACTTTCTCACTGTCTTATTTTCTTATTGCCATCCTACCTTATGGTCTCACTTTCTCGCTTTACCTCCTTTTTGTCTTATTATCCTCCTTTCTTACAATCTGTCTACTATCTTTCTATTTAATGCATTTAATCTTCTTATCTTCTTATCTTACCATCTTATTGTCATTATTTACTTTTCTACTCAAAATGAACTAAACCTCTACAAGAAAAATAATTGTTTAAAAAAAAATCATCTCATGTTTCATCTTTATACACACACATACTTCTGAGTTTATTTGGCTTTTTTTTTTTTGAGTCATTGACTAATTACAATAATGAAGAGCTTAATCTTATTTGATCTCCTGCGGGCTTTGTAATGTTAGAACCCGGTTGTGAATGTTCTGCATGTGGAGTGGATCTCTCCTATTATTTTTCTTTTATTCAGTTCGTCACCATCTACAATTTTCTCTCAAATCCGCTAGTGCACCTGTGCGCTTCAAAGTGGCCACAACTCAAACACGTGACCATCTGAAAAGCCCACGAGATGCAAACGACATCGGAGAGCACTTCTAGATGCAAACATGCACACACATATATATGCACACACACACTTTATTATGGCCTGGCAATCACTTTTCCTTCATCCTTGGCACTTGAGTAAAGTTACACCGTCGATCAGACTAATCCAGCTTGCTTTCAAGACTCGTTTAATATTTTCAGTGCACAATAATGCACTCAGATGATGTCATCAATTGATTTACTTGGGTTTTTATGATTGTTTGTAAATTGAAACTTGTTACATGTTGGCGAAATATTTCCCAGTTTCATACATACTTTGTCCTCAATGCTTGGTTTTCTTATTTGCTCCGACCTGATTGGTCCAGAGGTTAAAAATGCAGATTATTATTTTTATTTCAGCGTTTTGTTTTTTCACCTCTTTTAACGCCCTCGTGTGTGTACGACAAGCCTGAAAGCAGTTTAAGTAGCTTTTACTTTTAATCGCATTACACCTAATAAGCACAGACTACTTCCTGTGCTGCATGTGAAACACATTTACGTGTTATCGTTCACTGTACTCTTTAGCCAAACTGTAATTAAACCTGTCTTACACATACTTCATTCATCAATCTGTCTTATAAACATCTCCCCACGGTTTGCACCACACATGGAACCATTAAAACCCCTAACCACTGTAGGGCACCTGAGGACCCGACTCCATTTGTGTATTTGTGTTTGAGCTGTAATGTTTTGATGCAGGTTGTGTGTGTGTGTGTGGGGGGGGGGGGGGGTCTTTAAAGGTCTTTAAGGTCCCAGAGGTCATTAAAGGAAAATTCCTGGGCTCCCTCAGTGAAAAGTGGGAGTGTTTGGCCATATGGTAGAGCTTAAATTCCAGAGGGGTTCAGCATGCAAGCGGCACGTCTACAGTATCTTATCTCCACCTGCTGAGGAGGCCAGGAGAGACAAACACCTCCCCCATACACACACACACACACACACACACGCAAACACGCACACACTACATACAGTGTTTAAAGAAGCACTCTAGTCGGGGGTCCGAAGGTTGAGGTGAGCTGTCAGAACAGAATAATGTTTATTCCATCAGCTGTGAATAATCTTATCACTATATACACCTTTAAAAACCACAGGAAGAACAAATATTATTGTATAAATACAGTACAATGACAATAAACACTCTTGCCATATGTGTTAAACTTGAAATCATTCTGATTAGATAGATAGATATTAAATATCACTCCAAAAATAAATTAACATAAACTTAAATATAAAGATTACTTATATGAGTACCTATATTAAGCTAAATAGTACTGTATATAGCTGAGACATTATTATAATTATGAATATAACTGTACGAGGGCATTCACCAACCAAGACATTTGTTTGTGCAGAATAACAGAACACAGTTACAGTACTGAGAGTGAAACACCCTTTTATTTCTCTATATAATCCCACTTATCTCTATATAATGCACTCATCCCAGTGTTTTACTAGTGCTTGGATACCATCAAGGTAGAAAGCTTTCTCAGTACGCCAGAGCCTTGATCAGTGGGCTCCGGCCACCTCGTAATTCACTGAACTATAGCCTTCAAATGCTAAGAGTCTCATCATGATGTGCTTAAAGTCACCTGTTTTATGCCTTCATTTACCAGTCCGAGTTTGATCTAAAGAACCCTTGTACATTTATGTAAAATGGTAAACAATTGAAGATTTCAACGTAACTGTTTACATGGATGCTGACCGAAAAAGATATATGTTTGCATTCTTCAATCATTTAACCATAATATAACAGTTTTTGCCATGTAAATGATGGCTCTGGCCGCAGTAAAGCATTGACTCTGCCGGAAATGCAACATCTTTTTTGTCCAGAATGGACCTTTATCATGCCATGAGAATGATATTAATGTTTCTACTATTCTTTCTCAGAATCGCTCAGCATGGCTAATGTAATGTTTAAACATACCAAGAGTACAAGATGGTCACCTTTATGGCTCATCAAGAACGCTAAACTTCCCTCCTGTAAACTTTTCCAAAACAGAAAAAACACAATACTATATTAACATGGTGATGTTAAATTCTGGATTTTGATTGGTTAGAAGGTGATACAATTTTTAGAAGGCGATTGTTTGCTTTTTGATTAACAGCACCTCTCACTGTAGTGAAGGTTTATACCAATGCACTTGTTCTGATTTGATTAGTCCACACCATCCAGATAAACATTAAAAATCTAAGTAAGGAGTCTCCAATGTCAGATAAACATTACCTGAATATGCACCAAAAGAATATATTTTTATTTTAACATGAGAGAAACTATCAGATGAAGTGTTTGCATGGCTAAGATTTTTTTATTGAAGAAAAGTTGACTGATTGGAATTTTTTTAATCTGATGCATTTGTAATTTGATTTTTTTTTTAATTCATTTTACCATTTAGATAATTACTGAAATATTTAAATTCATGTAAACACATCTGTTAATGTAAAATGTAAGTAAAATAAAAATTAGCTAAAAATATTTGATATTTTACATTAATTCACATTTTATTAGACCTATTTATGCTAAAAACATATTTACATGGTATGCATCTATAAATAAACATATTGAATCATTCAGCTGAAATATAGTAAGTAATAAATATATATATATAGCAGTAATAAAGTAAGTGAAAAAAAATGTTAAGATTAAACAATCTTGCTTTGCATCATCTTAAACGCTACATAGATCTAATTCTCAATCCAAATCTCACTAAAAAGTAGGAAAGACTTTCCCCCTTAAATATCAGTTTCTATTAAAAGAAAGAAAAAAAGAAAGAAAGAAAGATAAATGTTTCCTTTATGGGGTCCAGCCAAATGTCACCACAAAGGTCAGATCTTTTCATGTCTTTTTGACCGATGGGTTATTTTTAACAAAACCTGTTGCTTTAACTTAAAAAAAAATGCTGAAAGTTTGATTTTAGTTTTTTAAGGTACTTCTACTACTTGGATGTCACATGCCCACACACACACACACACACACACACACACTGTCCTGAACACCTTGTTGGATCACACAGATCAGACTCAGACTCAGACTTGAGCCGAGGTGTTTATGGGCCCATAATTTACCCTGATGAGAGACAGCGCACCGTCTACAGCGCGCTGGAATTTATCACACCATTGAGAGAGACAACACAGACTACATCAGCATGCATCTCCTTAACGAGTCAGGATGTACAACGTGAATAACACAACTGTTATTTTGTGTATTTCCATTCTGAGGACCTGCTTGTCCTGTTTGACTCGACTGGATCCTTCATAGTGTTAACGACTCGTGTGTTTAATCCACCATCAGCGCTCATTCACACTATTTAACACACCAGCACTTACGGTACAGGTGACACATTGACCGGCATGAGATGCAGGAAAGTGCTTTATAAAAGACACGCAATGAATACAATGTGAAAAATACAAGTCTGGGTAAATCTTGTTTATTCAGAACACAAAGGAAATAATTTTACATGTACGCATTTGTGCACCAAATAGAAAAGTACTTCAATTCTATATTAAAATAGTGATAAATTAAATAATTATTAAAATTCTGTGCTTTGATTGTTCCGAAGGTGTTGATTAATTTTCTACAACAGCAGCGCTCGCAGGTTTATACTGCACTTGTTCGGATATGTTATTGCTCCTATACTAACAGCTCTTTCACAGAGACATGTACCATATACCCTCCAGATAAACGTTAAAAAATCTCTTGATGTGGTGAATTGTCCTGTAAGACAAAGTGTAATTATTTATCATCTAAGGAAGGATGTTCCATTGTCAGAGGTGAAGAATGCTGTTTTCTTTTAAGTTTTGCGGTTTAACAAAAAGTTTTTTTGGTTTGTTTTATTTATTCCAAAAGATAGACAAAAAGAGAGTCTGGTGAGAGAAAGACTGTTTATAGCTGCTATAGTGTAAGTGAAAACAGAAACTTGTTTTGTGGACGCTCAACATACATAAACATAATGTAACTCAACAATACAGTTATTTTTGCTGTAATTAATATATAATTATTGTTTAATAACACCAGAGATTATTAACACAAATATAAAAAAAAAGAAAGAATTCAATTTGTTTTCTTGAATAAAGCCATATTTATAATGAGAATAAACACTTTATACTTTACAGTACTGGGCAAATCTTTTAGCACCCTGTATGTTATGTATTAATATTGTCTTTTGTTTATTCTATTTTATTCTAATTGTCTGTATTAGTGTTTATTTGAAAAAAGACAAACAATGAGAAAAGGTTGTTTAAGAAAATACCTGTAAGTAATAGAACACTTAAATAAAAAGAAAACTAAAACCTGGCCTGAAGCTGGAAAAAA
Organism: Clarias gariepinus; assembly: GCF_024256425.1. NCBI lineage: Eukaryota > Metazoa > Chordata > Actinopteri > Siluriformes > Clariidae > Clarias > Clarias gariepinus. The sequence goes on from NC_071121.1 coordinate 1,996,124, forward strand.
TCTTATCTCATTTAAAAAAAAAAAACCTATAAGAAAAAAAATAGATATATAATTTTTGTTTAATCTATTATTATATGCAGCATACATGAATACAACACCAAGGGGACACACATTTACACACACACCCCTATTATGCTTCATTAACTTGCGGTAGGAAAGCGAGTGAGGAAACATGGCAGCCTGCCGGTCGTGGATGAGCAGCTCGTCTCCTCTTTGAGCAACACAAGACAACATCTGTTCTTAACGCAGAACATTTTTACGCTTCTCAGTCTTCTTGGTGTCAGGGTCAGGAGGTCACACCCGGCCCTGTCAGAAAACACGACCTGTGGCTGTTTTCTAACGCAGAGCGACGGGCGTAGAGCCGAGTCACATTTACATACGGGACAGATTCAGCATTGTCAGTGAGACAGGGTTTACAGTAGGGCTACATATCAGTGCAAGCTACAAGATGTTAAAAATATATCTGTAATAAACCGATTGTCAGTGTGTAGCATTACGACAAGACCTGACGATATTCACAGAATACAGACAGCTTTTGCATATAACCATAATGATGATATTAATTAAACACAAATTCCTTGAGTAAGGATACAATCTGAGCGGGTGAGCATCCAGAATGTAAATAACTCCTAAGTGAAAGTTCAAATAAACTGTAGCAAATTAGTTGAATTATATATATTTTTGCAATACGATATATAATGAAGCATATAAAGCAGAAGGATTCCGATAGTGAGAAAAATTTGCTAGCCTTAGAGAAGCTAGAAAAACAGGCAATGCAAGGCAGACTGGCCGTGTAATGAATTTTTCAATATTTTTTTAAAATAACAATTTAGTTATTTAATATTAATTATTTCATATTTATATTAAACATGACTATAAACCATAAATAATTGATATATGTAAAAAATATAAGAAAATAACAATATAATATAGTATTTATAAGCAAATTATTTTATTACTAATCCTATATCTAGATATTTTTGCACCAATTATTTATATATATATATATATATATATATATATATATATATATATATATATACAATATATTACAATATATATACAATATATTACAGATTACAATCATTTTGAATCTCAATCCTTATAAATATTTATTTTTATATTTTTATTATATTATATTATATTTTTATTTTTTAATATTATTTTTTTTTATTAACATATATGATATGTAGGTAAGTTTAGAGACTCCAGATTAAAGCTTTAAATCAGGCTGTTTTGATATTTTTAGAGCTCAAAACCATTTTTACCTGTAAATGCACCTGTTATTTTACAAACATAGTCCATCTGTTCAAATATTAAACTTATTAATCAAATCTATACAGTAATTCTGGCTATAAATTTGAAGTGTGTCTTTGTGTCTCAGTAGGACTTTTTCCTGTCTGTTCTCAGAGGAAGAACCATGTGAAGATGTGGGAGATGGTAAGATGTAGGCGTGTCCCACTGCTAGAAAACAAAAATGGCAAGCAATGTTAATCTAGTGTTGTGACGAGCGTGGAATAAATGTTAAACATCAACAAACTATTCAAACTCTCTTGAAACTCTTCAACTCTTGCATGTGTTGGATATTTATGAATATTTCAGCTTCTTTCACAGTATATTTTCTATAATCACATTTAAACACAGTTCTGTTAATATTTAGTCTTTTAATATTCACATTAACACAAGACTTTAAGATTTCAGTGTAAAAAAAAAAATCACAAATAAAAATGAGTTATTTCATCCAATTTAGTGATGTTAAATGGAGCATTTATAACTTCTAACATTTTGTTTGTCTGTTCACTTAAATATTTAAATGCAAATGAAGATTTGACTTGTGATTGTATTAAACACTTTGTAGAGTGTGTTATAACATGTGCTTGAGTCAGTCATTTAATTATTATTATTATTATTATTATTATTATTATTATTAATAATAAACCAAATCCTGATTTTCATGAGGTATTTAAAGGTAGAAAAGACTGTATCGATTTTATATATCAGTAGATCCCAGGATTTAAAGAATATACAAATGGATTACAACATCTTATTATTTTAATACTTATTTTAAGCAAATAATGATGTTGGTGATCACTATTAGCTGCCATTAATATGGTTATAGATTTAACTACAGTTAGATATGTAGCTTAAATTGTCGTCACATTTCATTCAGAAAAGCTCAGTATCAATCCACAAATCACCACCTTGAATCTCATCATATTGTAGGCTGCAATACATTACATAAAGTGTTTAATATTTAAGTTTCAAGAATATTAAGATCTAAAAGGTTTAAGCAAAGTATGCAAAAGTTACATTGATATATTCTTTTCATAAAATCAGTGTCTAATGTGTTTTTTTTACAATTTATTTGTAGACTCGCAGAGAAAAAAAATTACTTTAATCCCTCCATGAAAAATGCATGAAAGTGCATATTATTATTATTATTATTATTATTATTATTATTATTATTACGACTACTATTCTGACCTGATCTGACCTTTAAGCAAACATTACAGATTTTGCAGATTCGCTCAAGCAAAATTTTTGCTCAAGAAAAAAATAAGGTTCAGTTCATGTAAAAACAAGACCCGGGGAGAAATCTCAGGAATGTTTAGACGGTGGTTTTTCCGCACTGAACACGACTCTGTTATTTGTAATGGCTTTTACAGCAGCATGCCTCTTTCTGACCTCCTGCGACTGTGTGGCGTCTGAATGATCTCTGTGTGAGATGCTCTGAGAGCGTCACACTAAACCCATCTGGGGGAGAACGGCTCGAGCGGAACAGATATTGTGCAGAACTCTTGTTTCCCAAAAGTGTTACAGAACATAGTTGACGACAAAAATGTGTGTTTTTTTTTTTTTTACTACTGGTAATTATTTTTTCATTATCCTGTAGACACTCTAAGTGTGGTCTGTGGTTGGAACACTTTCTCTTTGGATTATTAATATATTTAGAAATAAAAACTTGGGCACTGGGTTTTAGTTGTAACACATAAACAATCATTTTCAATCTTGTGAAGAAAACATAAAATCAACCATTACACAATCAGCCTTATATTACAGTCACATTCCATCTAAAATAATAAAGTTAAAGTTTTTTACACTTCAAAAAATATATATAGTCATCTGTCCAGTGTATTCATACTATAACATTAAAACAGAACATGTGTGAGTAATTTATCAATTTCTAGATTTTTAGTTGTTATGTTTAAGCTAAAACAATCTAGTTCTTTTACCTTTTCAGATAATTTCTTAAGATAATCTAAGATAAAGATTTAATGCTTGAAATGAGGCTTGGTTTATTGTGATCTTTTAATAAGGAATATAAGATAAACAATTATAATATTTTTACTTGCTGTAGTGTTTCCCCACATAATTCATTTATCATGATGTTTATCATTTTTGTTGTTTAAGTGACATTACAGATGTTTCCTTGAATTAAAGTGTCCATTTTCAGGGTATAACATGTTGAAATGCACCCTTACATGTTTTTCACATGACCACAGATTACTCATATAATTGTACTTTGTAAAAGTGATTAATGTCTATTTAATCCCTAAAATAAAGTTATGTCATTTTTCTATTGATTTACAGTGAAGTTATTTAATTAGCAAGTCTGGACCTCAAGATGGTCCATTTGTCATTCAGTAATAACATCAGCACAGCCCACATTCAGGCTCATTGTTCACTCTCTAAACAGCAGACTGATAAAAGGGTGATCGAAGGTGTTAATGTCGTTACCTGTTGAATGACTATGAACCTGTACGACTGTTCAATGGCCCTAATTAACACACTGCATTCCAGTTTGATAGCCATGTTGACTGGCACGTTGTCCTGCTATGCAAATCACACAAACCTTAGCATGTTTTTTTTATATATATTTTTCAACTCAAGAACCATTTGTGCCAAACTGCATCAGATTTTTTTCACTTCTATGTACTGAGAAAATAAAAGTGTCAGAATAACGGTGATGCTAACAACACTGCTGACCCCCCCAGCTTACGCCAAGCCTGACTCAAGCCTGAGAGCAATAGCGTTCGGTTCGTTTTGATCCCTTTATCTGGTGTGAACAGCACGGCTTTTCATGCAGCACCAGCCGATTCCTGTAGTGTAGAAGCCTTGAATGGAAAGCATTGCTTCTTTGTTGGAGAACAGGCAGAAAAACCGCAGGAGGTTATCTTCCCTGCACTCGTAAAACTTGCTTTTTAGAAGGGAAATGAATTGAGCATTGTACAGAGTTATTAGCCGGAGACCTAGTACATGACATGCTAATTTACTGGCCATGGTAACATGTCTACTAAACAAAAAGCACTCATTACTCATAGGCAGAACATTAACTATCTTTAGAGGACTTTTGTAATAAATAGCTTACGCCTATTTGTGTGTAGGCTGTGCAGAAGTGTCAATATCATACATATCAGTATGAATTAAGCAAATAAATCACAAATTACTAGGCTGTGACTTTTTTTAAAAAACATTAACTATTTAAAGAAAGTACATTGAACCTTTTAGGCATTTTGAGTATAGCATGAACGTGAACATAATGTTTATTATTTTTTAAGATTTCTGACATGCTGAAATGATCTAAATTATACTAATTGGCCCCACAATACTGGATTCGTAGACATCATTCAGGCCCAATATGGCTTCAGATAGAAGTTCAGTAGAAGATCGAACAGAACCAGCTTAAACAACACTCTTTGAGTTCATCTGGTATCGGTGGGCCATCAGAATCCACCCAGAACAATCACTGAACTAGTAGAGGAAATAATCTCTTCGTGGAACAATACCACAACAAGAAATGTTCAACATTCATGTATTTAAATCAGTTTGATCAATTGCACTCAATCAGTCTGAGTAATTGCACTGCTTTATATGTACTCCAACAGAGGGTGCTCTAAATCCAAAGACCAACCTGCTTCACAAATCGAATCAGTGCTGTAATTCGTCTCCTCTGACTCTCATTTGTACCTCAACACTTTTATAGTTCATCACAAACACAAGGTTTTAATCCTAACCTAACATGTAATTTGACACATTGGGGATTAAAAATAAACAAAACCTGGTGTTTATTTCATGCTCATGGTGAAGATGGGTCCTTGAACAGAGTGTAAAAAATGTAGCTTTAGGATATGACCCTATAATCAAATCGATTAGCTTAATCTGTCTTGGAATGCACCTTAAGCAGGGTAACGATCTCTCATTAATGGGATTCGTGTTGAATGAGTGCTGTGAGTAAAGGCATTCCCCCAGGGCACCTGCAGGACATCATGATTTCACCCCTAGATCCAGACTCAGTTCTGAAGAAGGCCACTTTTACCAATTTCCACCTGAAAGCATCACATTTCTCACCCACTCCTGTATAAAAAGAAATGCTTTATACTAAAGATCTTTAAAATCAAGCTATCTTTTTACGCTAAATAAATCTGTTCTATCACACATCTGAATACATCTCAGAACCAGTTTCTTACTTGAACACAACAATGTCTTGTAGATCTTAATGTTCCAGTGGAATTGTGATCAAATGTGCCACACAGGAATGTAGTGTGAACTTTACTGTAAATTAACCATTTAACCACAACAAATAATTCCCCCACTTTCTGTGTCATAAACGAGAAAGATTGTCGCTTCAATCTAAAATCTGTCAAGTTTTCCAAAAGCCATTCCAAATCCAATTTCGACCCTAAAACCTGTCTAACTTATGTTAAAATACATTTTTAAAACCCATTTCCATCCTTCACTTTACACCCCCAAAATTTTCCTTCCTCAGCCACTTTATAGCCCAACCCACCCCAAATCCTTTTCCACCCCATTTTGAGCCCAATCACATTTCTACTTCAGTCATTTCTCCAGCCCCATCACTAGCCAAACCCCCTTTCTATCTATCATACCTAAATATTCCTCTAGCCCGGCCTGTTTGGAGCCCAACCCCTTCCAAACCCAACCCCTTTCACCCTGCCCTGCTATATAAAGAGGCTGTCCTGAGCTGAATGGGTGTTCTTCTAATCACACGTACCGCAGAACTTTATTCACTTTGGATACAGAGGAAATTCCAACAGGACCTTGTTTTGTTTTTTTCCTTCTTCCAACTTTTCTGAACTTCCACAGTTCCTGGAGGTTGATTCCTGAAGTTGGTTTAAAACTTTGTGCAGCTGCTTGAAGACTGCTGCAGTGGATCCACACAGAGGGCGAAAGTAACGGTCATCAGGCTCTCAAGATGCCACGTTCATTTTTGGTGAAGAAGTATTTTACGAGCAAGAAGCCAAATTACAGTGAACTGGAGAGCCAAAATGGTAAGCGTCAAACTTTTCCAAGTCTCTACTTGTTCATTCATGGAGGTCTCGCCTTTTCTGCAGTGTGTGTGTGTGTGTGAGTGCATTGCTGATTTTTTTTTTTGTGGTAGAGAAATGCTCACTGTTATATCTGTTTTCATGTGGTAAATTTGCAGACCAATACGAACCACATCCTTGTCATTTTAAGTAACTAAAACCGTTGTGACAATACACCAACCCATCTGCATTTGCATGCTGAAATTAATATTTGCATTCCATAACCTGATCAGCAAGTAACTGTCAGATATTTTTGTTTTAATTTTGAGGTCTAATTAATACTGAACATATGTGGATTCCTGAAAGGAGCAACCAAAATCTCAAATGAGGTTTTTGTTCCCCCTCAGCAGAGGCTCTTTTCCACCAGTCAGTGCTGCTGTCCTAAGCTGCAAATTACATCCTCCTGAATCTAGTTTAGCACTTAGAGCTGCAGTCCTCTGGCACTCTTGTGTCAATAAGTGGTGAAAATAAGACCCATTACCCCATAGTTGGTGGGCATCCAGAAAGTCCACATAAACAGACACATAAACACACACACACACACACACAAGCTAGCTTAATCTAATTCACATGGAGTCATGTCCAAATATTTCCACCAAAGCACTTCTACACTAAGCTACAGTCAAATTCGTCAATGTTATTACAAATTAACCCTGAGGAAGGTGTGGCGACGATCCAAAAGCCCCCAAGGCACTGTGGGCAAACTCCAAACTCTAAATAATCAAATCTGACTGCCTTTCTTTGTGACAAATCGACCATTTGACTGTAACGCGATACCAGAGCATCAAAACAACTTAACCGTTTAACTGGATTAGGCCCGACTGAACAGGCACCTGACCTCTTTTTTTTTTTTTTCCTTTTTTTCTCTCCAGGCCCAATTTCCGCCATGGTACCAGAACGCTACCCGCTTGCAGAGCTACCAACTAAAGAAGACGGTTCCCTGGTGACCACGTACGCTTCGGCTCTTGTCTGGACCACCAGCGCGCTTCCGCTTTCCTTCCCTCCTTCATCCCCTACCACACCATCCTCCATCGCTCCCCTGGATCTCAGTTCTCCATCCAGCTCAGGCGAGGAAGACGAAGGCAGAACGTCCGACCCCCCAAGTCCAGATCCTTCAGACCGATTCCAGTGCGCCCACTGCGGGATTTCCTGCAGGAGCCGTGCCGCACTTTCACGCCACCAGCTCTCGCATTGCAGCGCAAGCACCAATGCTAACCTGGTTGAGAATTCCAACATGGCCGACAGCACTACAACGAGAGCTGCCTTCCGGTGCAAACACTGCCCCAAAGAATACAACAGCCTGGGAGCTTTGAAGATGCACATCCGCTCACACACACTTCCATGCGTCTGCACCACCTGCGGAAAGGCGTTCTCCAGACCGTGGTTACTCAGGGGCCACATTCGTACACACACCGGTGAGCGGTTTAATATTATGGAAACATTTTACACTTGCTTGACAGCAATTAACAGAATTTATTCAAGCACATGCCTTGCTAGCTCTTATAAATAAGATATGTGATCTTATATCTAACTTATATCTATTTTCTTTTTTCTACAGGAGAGCGCCCATTCTCATGCATTCATTGTAACCGAGCCTTTGCTGACCGGTCCAATCTGAGAGCTCATCTTCAGACCCATTCGGAGGTGAAAAAGTACCAGTGCAGCACCTGCTCCCGAACCTTCAGCCGCATGTCACTCCTGCACAAACACACCGTCTCCAGCTGCTGCCCGACCGCCTAAACGCTCACACACACACACACACACACACACACAGCCAACGACGGAGACAAGGGTGTGAGCAGTGTCTAAACACCGTCCTGTTGACTGAGTCTGATCATGACCTGGTGGACGAAATCAGGTTAAGGGGCAGAGCGAAGATGCTTAGCTGGAACGAACCCTGAAAATATTTCCGAAGTGCCTTATATTGTGTTTCTTTTTTTTCCCCACTGGGCTTCATACCAGTCAAAGACAGATTTAGGCGAGATCGCACAAATGTGGCGCAATGTTTTCCTTACCCAATTCGATCAAGGTTAAAGGGGGGGGTGGGGTGGTGGGATAGGTGGGGGTTGTGCTCTGCAGTTGGGCCATGCGCCTCATTCTCAAGATGCCCATCGGTGCCGGCTGGTCCGGCCTTTTCGGTTTGCGTGCAGCTGCCGGAGAGGGGGGAAGTGAGTGTGTGTGGTGTAAGGGAGGGGGTATCTCTCACCATGCTCCACACACTTTGCAGCGATGTATTGGGACAGCTGTGTGAGCGGAGGCGGCGTGTCGACAGGCGTTTCAGCCCTGCCGAGCTTTCCACACTTCTTAGAGAAAAAAAAGAGCAATAAACGCTGTCAGGTTCAACCAACACTCATCCCTAATGGGTTTTATTTCCAAACATTTGTATCATGCCTCTGAATGTGTATTATTTTTTTTATTCAAATAAACTGTAAAGTGTGCACTAAAGTGTTGCAAAGCACAATGATTGTTGGAGAAAGTGACTTTAAAAAAAACAAAACAATTTATTGGGTAGCATGATTTATAACATTAAACACAATAAACAGGTGTGTATTAATGGAAAATTGGTGAGTGGCAATAGTTAAATGAAACTAAACACTCTTTGTCTTTGGACAGAGCTTTATCTAAACAAAGAAAAGAAACCAAAGATCGTTTCCAGGACCTTTTATCTTTTGCAATTTTTTTTTTTCAAATTCTGTGTTGGTCCATGGAGACTCTTCAAGCCATAATCTGCCTGTACATGTGCCTTTCATTCTTTTCTTAAACATTGTATTTGTATTCATACATATATATACAGTGATTCTGTAACAGAGACGCTCTGCAATCACTTTTTTTTTCCATTCAGGTCCATTGTATCTCCATTTGTCTCTTTTGTATCTCCATTTGAAGTGGGTTTTCAATAAACTAATTTATGTTTGGATAAAAAAGAAACGTCTGTTCACTGTGTGACATGAGTAAATACTGATGAAAGGAAGTATGACAGCACTTGTTATGAAGCGTGTGTGTGTATGCCTGTGTGTGTGCGCAAGAACGAAAAGCGTGTCGATGGATGAATGGAGCACCTGCGCACACCTGTCGTGCTGTCGGCTCCGGGATGCTATAAAGTAGACCTAATGATACAGTACACCTAATGCTAGGGATAAAAAGGGGCAGAGAAACTGTAAAAAAAAAAAAAAAGGGAAGAGAAAAACTGTAAAAAAAAAAAAAAAGGGATGATAAAGTAGAAAGAAAGAGAGAGAGGGAGAGGAAAGGCGAAGCTCGCCAGCACCACGCTAACCAGTGCATCCAGCCTTGAGCTCTTCCTCAGTGCTGAAATCGGTTAAATATGGGAAGCCCCAACAGGCCGAGGCTCAATCCTGGCCTGAAGTCCAGGGGCTTTCCTGGAGTAGGACGGCCTCCATCTCTCCCTCACTTCATATCGCCCCCCTCGTTTTTTTTTCGCCCCCCTCCTTTCCCCAGAACCACATGTTGGATCTACAATGCCCTTGTGACCTGCACACTGACGCCAGCCAGTCTTGCCGGAGTAACGATGTACTTCCTTCGCCGCTTCTGAGGCAAGGAGCTCACAGATTTTTGTGTGTAATCGCTTATTCCGCCCCCTCCAAGACACAAACACACACACACACACACTCTCACAGACACACACACTCACAGACACACGTCAAACCTATACAGGTCAAAACGACTTGTTTTAGATTGTTACTAACAGTGGAACAACAATACGGAACATTTTTCCTGTGTGACTTTTTTTTTTGGAAATCGTATTTATAGATTTATGTCCTTATGAAATGACGTAAGTAAAAATAAGGCAGTGCGTATCAACTTTCGATACAAAAGCCTCTTGTTACTTCACCGGGAAAGTGTGAGGGGGTTTTGGATGCCTGCCCTTAACACTCCGTTCTCCTTACTCAGGTCCGAGCACAATTACTCATTTACTGATAAATAACCAAAGTGTTTAATCCTGGATTCTGATTGATCAGATAGTGTTGATCAATTTTTCTCCTAAAACAATGGTTCTGACAGTAACACAGGTTTATATCAATGTGCTCGTTCTATCAACCTCATCGTTTCCACGGTAACGGCTCGTTCACAGGGACTGTAGCTATTCAAGGACCTTATCCAATCCTAAAAAGTTTGTGTTCATTGATTTGCTGATTTATAGGCATAATTTTGCTTGATGGTTTACTGCAAGTGAGAGAGAACAGGTAGGATGGTAAGGGAACGGAGGGTGTTGCTAACTTGTTTCATAGATTTTGATTTTGATCAATCTTTTGATTGTGTAAAGCTTTGTTGCGAGAATTTCAATCGTTAAAAAGGCTATACAAATAAAACTGAATTGAATTGAATATTGCATAACAATAAATATATTGTGTGACATTGCTGTAGTATAAGAAAAATAATACCATTGAGGTTATAGGAAAATGATCAACTCTGTAAGTAAATGTAAATATATAGATAAAGCTTATTTAAGCATAAAGTAAAACTAGATTGATTTCTACTTTTGATATTTTAGCATGTTTTAACTGAATTTTTGTTCAAAAATTTCAGCCTTAGATTGGATAAAAAGCAACACACTTTTGGTGCAGAATGTAATTTGTCTCCTATGTAAGGGTTTATTAAGATACTGCATGTATACAGTATATTGCACTTGTATGTATTTAATTGTAAAAGGTAATTGTACGGCTAGATTGGTGAAGCATGGCATCCGTGACCACGGGGTGAGCAGAACACTGATGTTAAACGTGTACATGTGTGATTGTGTGTGTTTGTGTGTGTGTGTGTGTGCATAATGCGAACAGACTGAGAGTACGTACTAGTCTGATTTCAGACTCTGGTGTGGTCATCTCACACTGAGTCAGGCACATTAAACACACTTTGCAGTCAGGGGGAAGGGAAGAGAAGCTCAAGGGGAGCTCAATTCCCTTCAGTCTGGGGTTCATGTTGTGAAAGAATGTGCGTGGGTGGGCTAACGGATGACGTAAGGACGGTTCTTCGGTACAGAAGGGACACTCCCCTAACCCCCGCTGAAGTTATAACAGCACCATTTACCTGTAGCAGTGGGATCGTTTCTTATTTGAGCTGTGAGCGAGAACAGCCATCATTTCTTGGAAGCTGCCAGCGGTGCGTATTGTATGTCTGTCACTAATGGAGCTGGAATGTCACATTAGTCAAGGAGCACATGTGTCACACGCTTATAAAAGACACATACACACACACAAATTCACACACACACTGAGCTAAGATGTTTAGATTGATCCTACATCCATGAGGTGCCTCTTACACTGAATAAACCTAAAGCACGTACCCCTTGAAGCTGAAATATGGCGCTTGTATTTCAGCTCAGGGATTCGAAAGGGAAAAAGGAAAAAAAATCCATTTCAGACTATATTTAGAAAGGTTTTTCCGCTGACTGTGGGATCGGGAGAAAGAGCTAGCGCAGAAAAATCTCTTCGGGAACATTGACGCTGCGTCCAAAAAACATGTATTATGAATTTGAGATTTGACTCGAGGGCCAGTGTTTTACCTTACGTGACAGCACTGACACATCAATCGCTCCCTCTCCAATGCCACAGCTGCCCTCTGGTACTTGATGTCAATTAGATTTACTTTATAAGTTTCTCCACCTAGTTTCTCTCTCTCTCTCTCTCTCTCTCTCTCTCTCTCTTTTTGCTCTACAGGATTGTGCACTTTACACAGCACTGCACTTGCACCACACCATTTTTGGTCTCGCGAGCCAAAAAGGAAGCTCAGGGAGTTTATGCTGACCTAGTTTAAAATAAGAGGGGATGCTTTTTTTTTCCTTTTCAGCCCCCTATTATCTCTGTCTCCTGCTTTCTTTTCCTCCTTTAGCTCCGTACGAGCCCTAGCTCCTAGACCTTGGGACACAGGAAATGGCTTGTCAGCTGCATATAAACAGCAGCCATTTTGCAGCTCTGATAAAAAGCATCTGGGTGGAGTAGCAAAGCCGACACACACACACACACACACACACACACTGACACACAGAAAAAGAGAGAGAGCGAGAGAGAGAGTAGGCAGGTCCATCTGATCCAACTCTCATCTGTCACTAGCACCAAGGCACTGGAGTAAACCTCGTAGCCTACGTGGGTATTAGCCTAGCTTTTCATTTACACATTTTAGAAACCCGATGTTTAGACTTCTTTAGGTCTCTAATTCAAATAACACAACCGATCTCAATAAAATCTTTTTCTTTTTGGGGAAAAAAAGTCACTATGCTAATCAATCAACCAGGAATCTTAATGCTAATTCCATATAAAAAGGTGCTAACGTTTAGCACTCGTCACTCTTCTAAGGCTTTTAAAGACCCAGATGATGTACTGGAACAGGAATTTTAACAGATTTTTCTCCATACTCAGTCAGAAAAACTCTAGATTAGGTGTCGGCTCAAGAGCAAGTCCAGGCATCTCTTTGCAGGAAAAGGGACGCTCATTTAAAACTCATTTAAAGTACATAATTGGAGCTTTAAGTACCAGTATTTGCATTTGTTTCTACCTTGGGGGTACAGGGCTTTCAGGGAGCCCAGATGTAAAGAAGTGAATAGTTGAATTAGTTAGGGTGCTTTCACACTCTTTAGAAAAACAGAGCTAGTCAAGGCATAATGTAACGATAACAAAGCGCTTCTGTCCTAGCTAGCTAACTAAATAGTGTAGCGTGCTCTTCAGATAAGATTTATGTTTTGTGGTGTTGAGAAAGGTTTTAATCGTTTCTGTAGATTTAAAGACTGATAATTAAGAGGGTTTTTGCTTTTTTTTTGCTGTGGAAAATCCAATATGATTGAAAAACTACACACATTCCACTCCTGAGATGTTTTTTTTTTTCTCAACATGGTCACAGATCTGGTTGTGAACTCCATGATTTTCATTAAAATGCTTTGTGATAAACTATAATTGAAATCCCATTTGTTACAGCATGCATGATTAGGACACGATTAAAGTTCCAGGATTTCTATGAGGAATTGTGTAACTGTGGTATTTGGGAACAATTTTTGCTCTCGTGTTGTACACCCTCGATGTCTAAAGTTACAGTTTGGGGCATTTAGGGAATGAAATGATCTTGTTTCTATGGTTAAGGGCAGTATGTAACCATAGATAGACACTTAGGAGGCAGTCAAGGGCATGTTTAAGCTCTGACGTTTTTTCCAGCTTTTGTCTGAAGTTGTGGTTTTGGACAGCTGAGTCAGGCAGAGATCTAAACTGAAGCAGGAGGCTCTTAGCTCTGCTGAGCTCCACTGTCAGAGATCTGAGCGATGCTTCGGTCATATGGGATGTCGTGGCAGTATGGTAGCTCGGTCTAGACATTTATTAATCACAAGTTTGATTTATTCATGCAAAGTGTCTACTCAGTGAGGCAGAATCCAGCACGAGCACAGAGCAGATGAATGTTAATGGTCGTGGTAAATGGCCTAAGAGTGAATTTGTGGTTAAAGACCATCTCAGCTGGGGGTGTGTGGGGGGCAGATAGAGGGGCAAGTTAAAACCAGATGCTGTGAATTCAGCCCATGCTTCTGATTAACACCTAAAACAAACACCTTTTTCCTGAGAACAGTAGGAAGTTCCTTGCGTTTTAATAACAAGGAGGTGGTAACCAGAGTAACCAGAGGGATATCAGGGTAAACTATTTAATCACATTTCCAAATGCTTATTCAGCAGTGGTTAACTTAACACATACATCGCAGCTGTTTATATATGCTGTATAACATGCTGAAGGAATTGTATGAGGGGTGTTCAAGTCAAACCGTGACTTGTGATGGAATTTCTCGTGAACGAAGTTGAAAAAATGATTGACATTTACTGAAGACTTCAAGCATAGTACGTTTATGAGACTCTCTCTACACCGCAGTAAAACATTCAAACGGTGCAGACATTTTAAAGAAGGCTGTATGTCTGTGAATGGCGATCCTGGCCGAGGTGACTCAGAGCCCACTGCAGTGAACGGTCAGCGAGTAGAAAGCATAATTCCCAACAGCACTTGCACATTACAGGAACTTGGCTATTAGTCATTTCTTGAATCAAATATTATATTTCATTTCTTGAATCATTGCACACAAGTCACTTTAATAAGACACTTTCATGCATATTTGCACACACCCCAGTCATCTTTTTATTTATAATAAAATCTCTATATTTTCTATATTCTTCTATATTGTACAGAATATTTTCTAATATAAATATATATATATATATATATATATATATATATATATTATATATTTTATATATTTATATCGTACTGTGTATGACTGTGTATGTGACAAATAAAATTGAAATTTGAATTTAGTTATTGCCACATCCCTCATACAGTCCTGACCTCTCACCAAGACATTTTTTAACATGTTTGATCCATTAAAAGAGTTCCTGGGAGGCCAGGGTTTCAGAAGTAAAGCAGGCTGTCTGATCGTGGCTCCGGTATACTGAAAAAACTTTCTACCTTGATGGTGTCCAACCACTAATGAAACAATGGAATAAGTGCATTAGAGTAGCAGGGGAGTATATAAAGACATAAAAAGAGTTTTTACTCTAAGAACCAGGCTCTGTTAATCTGTACAATCAGACTTTGACTTATTCAAATAATCAACAAAGTTTTTAACAGTCGATTGCTAAGTTTAAGCATGTTAACTAGCTAAGGGAAGAAACAGCCAATAAGAAAAATATATTTGCTGTGATGCGCAGCAGATTACTGATTACACAAGATGATTTGTAAAAATAGGTAATTTTTATACTTTCTGTACATTATAATTTCTATATTTTCTGCACTTTATGTTCTTTTGGCAGAACAGATAACTCACAACAACAATAAAATTATGTGCAAACCCTTCCCTCATGATCTACAAACAATATCTCATTCTTTTTCTTCACTGCACTGTGCATAAAGATACTACTTTACCCAAGTCTTTAGTCTGCAACATACAGTGTATGCTGTAGTGTGTGTGAGTGTATAAGTGTGTGTGAGCTTCAGTATGAGCTAATAGATTGTGCATGATGTCCTCAAGCTATTTGGAACAGGAGAACGGGATGATGAAACACATCAGCACAGGGAGACACATGTGAGAGGAGGAAAAAAGGGGGAATGCTGGAAGAACCAGCGTCATACTTGTGGCTTTTGTTCTCCGTGTGTGTTGATGATGGGTTTGTGTTTCACTGTGTGGGGGCTTTGACTCATGACACAGTGGGGAAAAATCCAGAGATCTATGTGTTTCTGTATCCATACTTAGATACCAGTTTGGCTAATTTACAACATTTCTCCCAAATGTAGACATTAGCTAGTATGTCTGGTGTTTGTGTCTTAGCACTAAGGCTGCACGTGTTTCTTGATCCTGTCTATCAACCATTTCATGTTGTTCCCGAATCTTAACCAAGGACCAAATCTAACCGTTGGAATAAATAATTATTTTTTATTAGCATTAATATGTGTTAGTGGAACAGTAGGTTAGCATTAGGAATTAGCATTAGCTCAATGTTTATACATTTTGCTGCAGGCCCCCCAGCCAAACTTAGGGCACACCCTGGACAGGGTGCCAATCCATCACATTGTGTGCGCGCACATACACACCTGCATGTCTTTGGGAGGAAACCCAACAAGCATAGGGAGAACATGCAAACTCCATGCACACAGAAGCGTAAATCGACTCTGGCTGGGAATCGAACCCAGACCCTGGAGGTACAGGGCGACAGTGCTAACCACTAAGCCACTGTTCCGCCTGGCTAGGAATTACAAAATTAAGTTATTTTTGTCACTTGCAATATCACCTACCTGTTGGCTAAATTACAATAACATCAGTCTAGCTAATATACTTAAAGAGTTGCATAACATTATATTAGTCATCATCTTTTCACCTGATTAAAGTTGCTATCTATCTAGCTATCTGTTATAGCTACATTATATTAGCGTCAGTCTGGCTATTAAATTTGAGAAGCGTCATATTTAAATAATATTAGTTTTGCTACCTTGTTAGCTTATCTTGCTAGCCTGGAACACAATCATTAATACAATTAGTTTTGGTAATGGTAGTTTTAAAATTCTGAATAAACTGTTAGTATCATTGTTTGCCCTTTAATAGACTTTTAAACAAATAGCTAAGCTAAGCTACACACTATGATCATGAAATTAGGTCAAAATATTTTAACCTACTATTTAATTTGTCAATTGTTATTTTCCTGGTTAATCTTGCTAGCTAACGATCTGTCTAGATAACATTAGGTTTAGCTATTTCTAGCTTAGTTGTTTGCCTGGTTATTGTTGTTATATATGTAGCTAGGCCTTAGAGTTAGCTAAAAGTTAGTTAAATAGCTAATTTGCTTCTCATATATTTGAGCTAAATAATATTAAGCTAACTTTTTCTCTCTGGGTAAAAATGGCTCAGCATCTAGTTAAATGTAGGGTTTCCTAAGTTGCATTAGCATCAGTCCGTCCAACTAGCTCACCACACGTTTGAGTAAAATAAAACATAATTAACGGTAAGCATTAGCTACCATTCTTTTTCCTTCTTCGTTATTATTTTGTTAAATTAGATTTACACTGCTTTAGCTAACCTGGTCATCACGCATTAGAGTTAATTACCATTTTATTTCCTAATGGTAGCTATATTGCTAAGTTAAGCATAGGGTTAAATGGTTTGCAAATAGCATTAATCTAACTAACTGGGATATCATGCATTAGGGTTAACAAGCTTTATAAATAGATATTGGGTTAATGTTGCTTTTAAATCACCTATGTACTGTACATGGTTGGCAGCATGGTGGCCTAGTGGTTAGTACTGTTGACTCATAACTCAACATGAGGTTGAATTCCTGCCTTGGGGTCTGTGTGCATGTTTTCCCCAACATCCTCCAAGTGTTCCAGTTTCCTCCCACAGTCCAAATGCATGTTGACCAGAGGTTCTATCACAGTCATACAATGGGAATAAATACCATGGTCACCAGTGACCTCCACAGTTTCTAGTTGGACTACAGAGGTTTGTTTCTGGATGTTCTGGATACGGTTATTTGTCAAATGCCATAATGTAAATCTTAGCTGGTTAAATAAGATTAGTGTCTGTCTAGCTAACTTACTCACACTAACACATATGAGTTAAATTATTGTTATGTTTTTGCCTGGCTACTATATGGTTTAATTAAATTAGCATCAGGGTATCTAATCTACACATCATACATTCAGGTTAAATTAGTATTTTTCACCTGATTAGCATACTTATTTGATGTAGATCACCCTTACACCTGATAAATGTTTTATCTGTCTAATTAAACATATCCATCTATCTAGGAACCCCTGTAGTCCAACTAGGTCAGGTGGAGGCCAATGGTGACCATTGTCATTCCCACATTTTACAATCTGGTTCAAATTTACACACACATTTACACACTACGGGCACATTAGGCAATTTGGGAACGCCTATTACCCTAATTTGCATGTCTTTGGACTGTGGAAGGAAACCGGAGTACCCGGAGGAAACCCACCAAGCACGAGGAGAACATGCAAACTCCATGCACACAGACTTGAGGTGGGAGCTAATTTGCCTATCAATGATTTGGGTTAAATAACAAATGTAGGTTGAATAAGCTACATTTTTAATGGTTAAGGTTCCCCTCGAACTAGCGATCATTGAGGTTGACTCATTTTCATTGCTAGCTTTTATGTCTTCCCTAAAATGCATGTTTATCAGTATGGTAAAAGAAAAGTTAAATAGCTGTAATATCCATAACTAAAACAGCAACATTTTGCTCCAAATACTCTCAGAAGAAACCGCAGTGAGCGTGTGTTCGCTGTAATTACAAGCCTTCTGCTTTTTAATCATGACATCAGAGGCTCCAGTTGTAATGTAAGACAACTTTCTTTAAGAGAAACAACTCAAGGCTCCCAGATCTACTAGGAGAGCGACGGCATGTCATGACGAAGCCCGCGGAGGAGAGAACAGGAGGGAGAAGTGAATAGAAGGGCTGTAATTAGCCGAGTTAATCAGAGAGATTTCACACAGGAGGAGGACGAGAAGGGCAGGTGGAGGCAGGGAAATGATTGTTGTTTTTTTTTACTCAGGAACTCTGAAGTTTAGGGCGTAACCCCTCTGTGTGTGGTGCACCTGCTGAAACGGAGAGAGGGATCACCTGCTCTCTCTCTCTCTCTCTCTCTCTCTCTCTCTCTCTCAGGTATTCCGACCCTCAGTAGCTGGAGGACGTGCTGAGAAGCGTAAGGTGCACCTTTGTTCTCCTGTCTGGACTTGCTAAGGTTTAAAGCTGGTGCTAAAGCTGATTGTTTCTCCGCATACCTGTAGAGACAGACTGTCAGAGAGAAGAGAAAAAGAGCTAGAGAAAGACTGTGAGACACAAAAAAAGAAAAGAGGCAAAAATGGAAAGGGAGACAGAAAAGAAGAATTAAAAAAAAAAAACAGGAAACAGTCAGGGAGATACAGTAGATAGACGGATACATACATGCATACATACATATATACATATATACATAGACGAAGTTGAGAGAGAGGTAGATAAAATGAGAATTAATAAAAGATAAAGAAGCAAAGAGAAGAAAAGAGGCAGACTGGGTGAGAGGAGAATGCATGGAAAGACAGACAAATAGATAGATAGAGAAACATAGAAAGCAATAGAGAGAGGGATATAGAGAGAGATAAAGTAAAAGAAAGTGAAAGCCGCAAAGTTGACGGGAAAAACAGGAGTGAAATAGCTGCAGGGTTAGTGAGAGAAATATAGACAGACAGACAGATAGATAGATAGATCCAGACCCCCTCCGCACTACAGTACATATACTGTACATTCACCTTATACATTGTGTGACTGTGACCATACCTAACTGGTATCTCTCCTACTCTTCTGCTCTTTTCTCTTCTCCCTCTTCTCCTCTCTCTCTTTCCCTCTCTCTCTCTGTTGAGTTCACATGTCGCTCCTGAGCTGCCAGTGATCCAGACCCCCTCTGTCCTCTGGACCTGTCTGACTCGTCCTGGTGTCCCGCTTCTGGTTGGAGGTCTTGTCACATGGATGCCCCGTGTGGTCTGCTTGGTATGTGTGTGGTGACAGGGACCACCTTTCCCCTTGTCAGTGTTCCACTTTTCCATGAAGATGGTCCTGCCCTCGGCTGATGCAGACAGCTGTTCTCTAAGGACTTGTGACTGCAGTCACTCGATAGTTCAGGACTGGAATTTCTTACAGTCTACTTGAGCCTTAAATAACAAACTGGACACCATGTTAACCTAAACACATCTCCTGTTATACTGAACGTCCAGCCTCCTAACACACAGTATGACTGCAGATCAATCCCTGATATCCGTTATCTCCAGATGAGGATGGGTTCCCTGTTGAGTCTGGTTCCTCTCAAGGTTTCTTCACATTGCCTTCTCAGGGAGTTTTTCTTTGTCACTGTCGCCCTCAGCTTGTTCATCAGGGACTATCTGATCATTCTGATTGACACATATTCACATTTTATACAAACTTCCATAATTTTGATTGTGTAAAGCTGGTTTGTAACAATGACAATTGTTTCTTCGAGGTAGAAAGAGATGAAGTAAGAAAGAAAGAGAGATGTGGATGAGTTCCAGGAAGAGAAGTAGAGGAGGGAGGGATGGAGAGGGAGGCGAGAAACAGAGAAACAGACAGATAGAAAAGTAATGATAGAGCACATAAGGAGCACAGATTGCATGAGCATACACACGCACACACTCTCTCTCACACACACACACACACACACACACTTTCTCTCGCACACACACATACACACAGGGCATTTGATGAAGAGATAAGAACTGCCGGCCCAAGGGTGTGGGTTTCAAGCAGGTGCAATCACACACCCGCGTCTTCTTTTAGGGACAAGAAGGAACAAGGCAGGGGGTAATTCGCTGTGTGTGTGTGTGTGTGACGTGTCTTCTTACCATGACTTATGTCAATATATCACATTCCTTTTCTCAAAACCTCCAGGATCCTTTGAGCTAGCTGATATATCACACCCCACGTACATGAACAGCTCATGGCTAATACACACACACACTCCGTATCGCTAACGTTGTCTCTGCCACAGTGCGATCCACCGGATTACTGGCATGTTATTCTTGGCTCGGTGTGGCGAATGGATGGAAAGATGAAAACATCCCTGATTTCAGGCTGGTTATTTAGCCAGCGGTGCTAAATTCGAGAGAACGGATAAGATTTTTTCCAGATGCTAGCACATAACAGAAGTTTACGCTAATTCAGAGTTCAAGCTAAGGAATAACTGCCGCTGTACAATGGGTAGTTTTTTATTTTAACTAAATGCATTTCACAGATTTCATTACATTTCATTTTGTGAGCTGAAATTTACCTCATCAACCAGTAGCTAAAGAAATGTTAGCATAATCACATTCATGCTAATACAGCTAATGGCTAATGACGGATAGATGTTTGATTCCATCAATATAACGTCACCTGGCTGTCTGTTTTTATTTGTTAATTTGAGACGAAACACTGGAAGTTGGACAATTTTAGATTTGCTTAATATTTATTTATTTGTTGCATTAATACAGATCACACTTAAAACACTCGCAGTGCATTGTGGGAATTCTTGGCCAGATTACATTCAGCGACTTTTACATTTAAAGCATTAATTCCCTCGTCCTGAATAACTGCTTGGAGAGACTTGACTATTGACTACTTTTGACCACTACGTGGCTTGTTCAAGTCAATCTGGGACTTTTAATATAACAAACCTGTCGCAGTGTTTCATTAGTGCTGATACCAATAGCAAGATTTTCTCAGTACACTGGATTTATGATCGGACAATGTAATTTACATCTGAGACGCCGGCCTCCCAGGAAGTCCTTTAATGGCTTTTCCAAACTCAGGCTCAGGACTGTACAGGTGATGTGGCAATAACTCCCAGCCGAGTTGGGTCTCTTTCGCAAGTCGGCAACAAGTTATCTGTGGATTTTCAAGGATCAGGTGTTCCACTTGCTGAATGTTAATGGGAATGACTGCACTGGGCTCCGAGCCACCTCAGCATCGTTCGTCATTCAGGAATGTAGCGCCTTCTTTAAAACATTTGCAATGTTCAAAAGTTTTACTGCGGCTTAGAGTCTCATCGCCTTACGTCCTTCTGTCTTCTGTAAATGTCATTCGCTTTTACATCGTCATTCAACAGAAATTTCATCATAAATCCCAGTTCGATTTGTACTTTCTGTTTTGCATTCTCTGTATATTTTCTCTTCTGTTTTCCAGTATTCCTCAGCTCTGTCCTCATGGTCTTCACAAACCCAGCATGTTTAGTTCCCCTCCTTCGTAGTTCCCTTAATTACATTTAGGCATTTTCCATTTTTATCTCATTATACCTCTAGGCAGTTTTAAGGCCTTACTCAAGGGGCAAACAGGGACAACTTGGTGGTCGCGGGATTTGGACCCGAGACCTTCTGTACCGCGTAGTCCAATGCCTTAACCACTAAGCTACTTTTTTGAACAGTTCTTGGTATTTTGGTTGGCACCTAAGTGTGATTGTTCTGGATGATAAACGCAATGTACTAATAACTAGTTACATCCTTACAATCACTCCAACAGGCCAAAATGTTACATTAGGATGTGATTTGAGACACTTAGAGTATCTCAGTGCATGTTATTACAGTCGCGAAAACTCACACTTGCTAATGAAATGCCTTCTAACTTATGCGTATACAACAGGCCAATTCGTTTATCACCGACTGTCACAGACGCCTCCTGTTTCCCTCCTGTCCTACTTCCTGGTTCCTGCTTTGTGTTCTATTTCCTGGTTTTCAGATTTTCTGCTTTATGTCTTCCTACCGCTCCGACTGGAGTCCTAGACTCTGATAACGCTACACAATACCCACGATCGCCGTTTGCACCTGACCCTCATCACTGCTCTATCTGAGCTTCATAGAACATCGGATTTGTATCTACAGTAGTTAGTGATTTATTACTGCATGAGCTGCATGAAGACAAAGTGTGTGTGTGTGTGTGTGTGTGTGTGTGTGTGCCAGCACAGAAGGCAGAGCCAGGTGGAGTAAGCGAGGACAGAAGGTGCCTTCGCCCTGAAGGTGCACTCAGTGTCACTCAGACACACACACACCTGTTCCCCAGCTCACAGCGCAGATTCTAGTTACACAGGATAGAGAAGTTAGAAGTCTCTCTCTCTCTCTCTCTCTCTCTCTCTCTCTCTTTCTCTCCTACTGCAACACTGCAACATCGTCATCACTAACAAGCTTCCAGATATGGAGTATACTCCTTATTATGTTACACACTCATCATCATCACCATCATCCACCACCTTCATTCGCATTTACCTAATATTTCTGACCATAACCACACACACACACACACACAGGTCGCTGAGCTGTGACAGAGAGTGTGAGCAGCTTGGCCCGTCTCTGCCGAAGTGTATGTACAGCTGTCAGTGTGAAACTCGAGTCGCTGCCCACCTGAGTGTCTAGAGACAAAACAATAACACTCTTCTTGTCTTCTTTTCTATTTTCTTCTGCTGACTTAAAAAAGAAGAGCAGAGAAGAGAAGAGAATCGTCTAAATTACGCAGTAAAGTTTTCTTTTCACGAATACATATTTCGCTTGATTTTACATTCCTAATCCGTGACCCATCTCAAATCCTCCATCGTTCATGGTAAGCCAAACCCAAAATGGCTTCCTGTTCACTATAGATGCCGCTACATCTAGAACTAACACTGCAATGAAGTGCATTACAGAGAAGACATGAGTTGTCGCTTTGGGTGATTTTAACTTCACCTTAATACTTGATCCTGAAACTAAAAGTATTGGCACCCTTCTCTGTGCTCGGGTTGCTTTTGACCTCCATTATGACCTCCATTATGACCAAACAAATCACGATTAGACTTATGCTCAATTACACATTTAAACTAAAATACACATAAATGAAAATTAACTTAATATCCAAAACCATAATTTAATTACAAATATGTACACACTATTTATTCTAGCGATTAATACCAACTATTGGGATCTGGTCTGGAGCCTATACCAGAAGACTTCAGGCATGAGTCTGGGTACACCTTTGACAGGGTGCCTTTGCCCAACCCATTGCAGGACACACACACACACACACACACACACACTACAGTCAATTTGGGAATGCCAGGTTACCTAATCTGCAGGTCTTTGGACTGTGGGAGTTCAGGGAGAACATGACAAACGAGGCTCATGTGCTTTCTGAGGGAATTGTTATCATAAGTGAGCTCACATACACCCATAATTGGCCAGTGTCACCCTGTGTCACTGTGGGGGTGTGTGTGTGTGAGAGAGAGATGCACCAATATCCAGTTTTGGTCATCATCAGATATCAAGGTCATCATCTACCAGTGTTTTTATCCACTAGTGTCATTGTTGCTCATTTTCATTTCAATCCCTTTACAGAACTGGTCCAAAGCTTGGGCACAAGTTTGGATTTATTTTCTAAAAATAATACTAAAATAAGAAATATGGCATTTGGGCAAATAAGTAACAACACCAACAGTCAGCTGTTATTTTAAGACACGAATCTCAGCTGTTCGGGAAAAGTTCTTGTAACAACAGTATTGTGTCAAGTGCTTTTGCAAACCCATCAAGCACCAGTGCTGGGGAACGTTACTTTTTAAAGTAACTGAAGTAACTGAAGTTTTTTAAAGTAACTTTTTAAAGTAACTGATTTAACTTTTTAAAGTAACTAATTACGTTACAAAATTATTGTCTTTAACAAGTAATCAGTTACATTACAGCGTTACTTTCTGATAAAAGTAATTAGTACGAGTACTTTTCCATTGCAGAAAATAAAAACGCCTTTGTGATTCCTCATGTATGTTTTTTTAGTCAAGACCTTTATAATTATTACGAGATTATTGTGTATTTTGGATAAACACCTATTGTTTAACAGTGTAAAAAGAAATAAAAATCACGAAAGACTTTGGAATTAAAACAGGTGTCCAAACTTTTTGTAACAAACAATTGTAGTGAGTCTGAGCAGTTTCAGAGAAATGTGTTTTGCTTGTTAAACCACCCATCGTCCTATGTATCATTCAAGCATAAACTCATCTAATGTAAGGCATTAACCAGTGAGAAACAGGTGCAGATGATGACAGATCATGCGGCTGATGCTGGTAAACAGACGAGAGGGGAAATGAGGTTGCTGCTGAATTACATGAACAAACGATTTTTCAATTGTATCTTCAGTCACTTTGCAGCCTGCCACAGTAATACATTTGTTCTTGTTATTTAATTTAATCTGCATCACTTAATTTAATATATTATGAAGAAATGGGGAGGTATTAAGATTTTTGCACAGTACTGTAAATACATGCCTTTATACTCCATTAGACATTCCTGACCTTTGACCTCAAAAGAAAACATCCCCTTATCTCAGGAACCAATGATGGTCTCCTCACTCCCCTCTTATTGCTTGTTGAATCAACATGGCCGCTCACATCAACATCTAAGATGAACACGGCACCACACCTTACCTTTAAATGCTGTTTGTACACGAATGAGCTTTAGGATTAAGGTTAAGGTTAGTATCATCCAACATGCTGACTCGTTTAATCTATAACACTGTCTCTAAAGTTCACTGATTTAAGATAGAAAATGTACATCACTCATCACAGTTAGCTGGATAACGCCTTATTGGTAAAACATGTTGTATCCACCAATAGTGTCCTGAAAGTAGGCGGTACCTAGAAGCGCTAAACAGAAAATAGAACATACACAAGGAAAAACAGTGTACGGTTCGTAACAGTAAGGAATGAGCACGGTTCGAGCAGGATAAGCAGAGTGAGGAAGCATTTAAGCGCCACATGTGTGTCTAAATCAGCTCAGCCATATGGAGCCTTTCCTCCCGGAAACTTGAGAATGTGCCACAAATGTGCATCTGTGCATGTTTGTGGGTATGTGTGTGTGTGTATGTGTGTGTGTGTGTGTGTGTGTGTGTGTGTGTGAGAGAGAGAGAGAGAGAGAAAGAAAGAGAGAGAGAGAAAGAAGAAAGAGAGAGTTCACAGCAGGCAAGTGCCATAAGTATCCACTTGTGCGTCAACGAACAAGTGCACACACTTCCATAAAAGGTGTGTCTCTGAGTGTGTGTAAGAGAGTGTATGCGAGCGCATTGTAGGCAAGTGTTTCAGCTATTGCACTGATTTTACACAGCCCGTATATCACCTGACACACCAGCCATTTTTCTTCTTTTTTTTCTGAACCTGTCGTACTGTCTCAGATTGTCAGGAATGTTTTTTTTTTTTTTTTATTACTAGCATTGTTGTTGTTTTTAAAAAAAAATAATAATTAAAAAACATCCACTCATGGATCAGATGGCAAAGAAAGTTATTTTAGTTCTTACAGAGAACAAAGAGAGAGTTATCATCATACAAAAGTTAGTTTTGTTTTTAGTTGTAGAATTTTTAGAATTTTTATACTGCACTCTATCTGTTTGTACAGCAGAAAATATCTTTTATATGGAATATTATTAATATTACTAATATTACAATATGCTGCCTATTTTTTGGCTTAAGCTTTAGTTTAAAAAAAGTGCACAAGGAACAACAAAGTACAGTCTAAAGCCATTAAATTAACATTTAGAACATTGGTTTTATAGGTGACATGGTGGCTTAATGATCATCACTGTCACTTCTGGGGCTGGGGTTTGAATCGCCCCTGTGTTTTTGTGTTTCCCCCGTGATTGGTGGGTTTCCTCTGGGTACTCAGGTTTCCTCCAATAGTGCTAAGGCTTCTGATTGGTGATCGTAGTTTATGAATAAGCGCGTCTGTGTGTGGGTGCTCGTGTCCCATCCTGTGCCCCTGTGATACCGTAATTTAATTAATGGTTAATGGTATAGTTAATGCATGAAAGTTGGATTTTTTACTCTTTTGTAAACCTTACTTAATGAAGTTTGAAAAAAGTAGGAGCTCAACAGCTAGACAGAGTCATGTTTGGGGTATTTATTATTATATTAAAGATATATGCCTTATACCCCCAGGGTTAGGGTTCAAATCTCACCTCTAGTCTGTGTGTGGATTTGGCATATTCTCCCCGTGCTTGGTGGGTTTCCTCCACAATGCGTTGTAGCCTGATTGGCGCTTCCAAATTGCCCCGAAGCGTGTGAGTGGGTGTGTGCCTGAAGGCCGGGGTCCTCAGGGACGTATCGTCCCCTGACAGCAAAGACCGCTGACGTAAAGTCATAGGTCAGTGCGCCCAACCATCATTTAGGGATGACGGTTTAAACGAATGAATGAATTCTATGTCAAAATGTACGACGGTCTGACGGGGTGAACTGCAGGGCACGCAAAATTGTTTTAAAAACAGCAATCAAACTCAATCATGCCGGGGTGCCAATATTTTAATACTTCATTCAGTTTATTTAAAATATAAGCTGGATTTTGAGGCAAACCTTTTGCATTCACTAGACTTCTTGTACATTGCCTTGACGTTAGACACTATGTAGTATATGTGTATATAGTGGATCAGAACTATGGATCAGCACCATGACATCACTGAACCTGTGTCAATACCTTTAAAAACCTTAAAGTATGTAATCAAATCGTGATGAAACTGCCAGAAATGGTAAAAGATGTTATAAGAAGGATTTTATGATGCGTTAAGTCTAGCCCCGCCCACACAGTCTTGTTAGACTCACCTGCAAGAAGGAAAACCAATTCAGTACAGGTGTGTCGTGATGTTAAAAACGTTACTGCTGATTTGTTATCACATCTTTGCTGAACAGAAAAGCCCTGAGAGGAGCACCCCAGTGAAGCCTGTGTTTTCTCTTGATTTCATACACTGTGCTAGAATTACTGACATTTGTTCTCTATTATCTTTGTTGCCCTTTTTACAATCCTTAGTAAATAAGAACCGACAGTAAAAAAGGGAAAGAACTGAGCAAGACAATAAGAAGAGAATAAGTTTTTGTTTTCTAGATTAGACGTGCTAAAATGCCAACTGGCTCCGTCTGTCTGCTCTATTCTCTCTCTCTGCGTTAAAGACACACACTGAAGTCATTACACTCCAGCTTGTTTTTTCAGGGTTGCAAACCTCCAGGAAAAACGGCCCTCCTGCAGAGGGAACTGAGAGAATTCCCACACACCCCTACACACACACACAGACACACACACACACACACATATGCACACGCACTGCGGAACCGGCACCGCTCCAGAGACCCCTGCCGCCACCACATAAGGCTTTCCAGATGTGCTTACATCCGTCCCTGTGCACAGAGATGCCACCAAATACACACACATACATACACACACAAACACACACACAGAGAACCACCCCACACACACTGACTTTGGGGGTAATCTGTCACAATAGTGACAGTGTCATGTTAACAATGCATCTATTCTCCCAGTGTGTGTGTGTGTGTGTGTGTGTGTGTCTTTTCAAAGCAGCTACAAGCATTAAGAAATGATCTTTAATACCACATGATGACAAAACGCATTACTGTTATAAATGACAGTCCTCCAAAAACACATATCATAAAGGGAACAAGACGTCCTCGTTCTTTGCTGCAGCAGGATTTACACTGATGGTTTTTATTTGTCATAGAGGAAGTTTAAACGTGCATGATGAAACAGTATGGAAGGGGTTCATAATTATTCACAAATGTGCTCAAGTTCAGCCGATCCTTCAAACAATACAGTATGTCCTGTTGATTATTTAAATGATCACTTGTACAAAGAGGTAAATATTTGTGAATATATTTATAATAGGTGTGAACATATTGTATGTCTGCAATCACATACTTGATACTAATGTTGGGAAATTCTGTGGACCGTAATGCTTACCCTCCTTACAAGAAAACCGCAGTGAAAACAGAGTTGCACCACTAAACAATTAGCTTATAAATATCAGTGGATGAAACAGTTCATTCCTTTCAATTAGACTGAATTTAATTAAAGTCTCACATCCAATGCAAATATTATGATTTCAAGACCGTGATGTAGTAACTTATGGAGCCTGATTATTACCATAAAGCTCTTTTTTCCACATTCCTGAATTTACTGGGAAGTTGTGGGGAAATTGTATAAATCCATGGCTAAATCCCACCCTGCACACTAAACTACTAAATAGTAAGCTCTAACAGATACTTCATCCATGGCTAAATCTAACCTTGCACATTAAACTACTAAATAGTATACTCTAATATATACAAAATCCAGGTCTAAATCTAATTCTTTACACGAAACTACTGAACACTACGCTCAAATAGATATTAAATCCATAGCTAAATCCCCCCACAGTAGTTAATTATAGTTAAGTATTATATTACATTACATTATATTATATTATATTATGCCTTAATTTATTAATAATAATTATTGATCATTACGAGCATTTTTTTATTAATGTCCATGATACTGCAATACATTTAGTATATAAATGCATTTCTGTTTTACAGTAAAAAAAAAAAAAATACAAAATTACAACTGGTTTTATAGTAAACCAATTTATTTATATAATATGTAATTACATAGATGTAATATGTAATACACACAGTACAGTATTACCATATTAGATTTTTTTTTTTTTTTACATTTTTCTGTTAATTTGACCTTACATTATAGCTTCTGACATTTAATTTATTTTTATTTTTTTCATTTTAAAAATGTTTTTTAGCTTATTGTGATTATGAAAGACCTAAATGGTCTAGGTCTTGTTTAAAAAAACACCTTGAAGGTTCTACTCAAGTATAACTCAAGTCAGAGGAGTGAACTACACACAGGTCATCTGAATGGGGAACTTAAGTGTCTGCACACATGAAGTCTGAATCTTTCCCTGCATAAATATTGACCTAACTTTTAAACATGCAGTGCATAGTGAGGAATTTGTGTTAACCATACTGTGTAACCATATTTTTTGTACAAAAACATCCTATTTTGTACATATCGACTCAAAAGGTTTTTTGTATGATCAAAGGTTTTGTTAATGTAGAGTAAAATCAGTGCGTGAACCTCAAGCAACCTCAAGAAACTTTCCATACTTGCTTATTAAGGAGGCAGAAAGGAAACTGTTTTGACTTACATACTCATCCTCCTTCACACTCACGCACACACTTTCACACACTGAAATGCAGGAAGTCATAAATGTGAGTTCACAGTCACATGGGCCAAATGGGGCAGTGATAGCAGCAGGCTGATGTGAGACAAGACACTGGGGTAGAGGAGGTGTGTGTTTGTTTGTGAGAGAAGCAGTGAGAGAGAGAGAGAGAGAGAGAAAGAGAGAGAGAGGGAGAGCATGTGTGTGTATTTGCAGCCAGGCGTACTTAACAGTTCTGTGGCAACATCGACAAAAAAGCTGTAATGGGCACAAACACGAGGAACAAACACGAGGAAAACATTTGGGTGGAGACAGACTTGGGAAAATCTGTGTGTGTGTGCGTCTGGATAGACACATGGAAGAAATCATCAAGTATTCAGATGTGCAAATTAGACATAGTGTTCACTTAGCTTTCCTGTTTTGCTATTATCAATAATAGGCCTATATTAAGCATCAACATCATGTGCGTACCACACCATCATGTGTAATTAAATACCTCAAATAATGTCAAATAAAACCACAGCTAGCAGTACACATATCAGTTTTAGTTACGATAAGAAGGTAGCATGAGCCTTAGAGCATTACTGCAATATTTGCCTCCGTAAACATCTCCATTTCTGAAATCTGTTTGTTATTAGGTTTAGATAATGAAAATCTTCCACCATACGACAGCCCAAATATTACGGTGGAACATGCACATAAATATAAACCTGTGATGTCTTGCTGTGCTACTGCCAGAGGTGCTGTTCTATAAAATTCATCCAGATGTTCTGACCAAACAGATTGAAGAACTGGGCATATTTTACCTACAAACGTTACACATCTAATGTGTAAAAAATGGCTAACAATGTGCACAAAAATTTCATGTTGCTAGCTAAGGGACATCTAAACAATATAAAACAATAAGTAACACCAGAATAGCTGTGCTTGCTAAGACGCATTGACATGTCAAGAGCCTTCCGAAGTATTCCAGAGTTGTCATTTATTTCCACATATACAGAAAAGACGTTCCTGCATGTTGCTGGAGAAAATGGTAATGTAAAATGTAAAATGTAAATGCAAATGAAGGTTTTCAATGCAAAATGCAATAAACAACAGTTTTGGATTTTCACTTAATTTGACAGATTCAATTTGTTTCCTTAAGAACACAACAACAATACAACAATATATTTCGCAAATTACAAAATGCAACAATGAATTGCATAGCAAAACAACATGCATCCATAAAGAGACAATTGCATCACTTCTTTCTGTCACATGATCTGTGAAGGGAAATACAGACTGGGCAAAAAAAACGATAATAAATGTGTTCAATTGATTTTGTGAAAATGTTAAAGCCAAGAAAAATAAGGTTTACACTCTGCTACCCAGCAGTTATGAATTTCTTTTATAAATATGCAGTTATTTACTACAGAAGTCGTAGAAGTACTCATGATAGCGTAAACTACATTTTTTGTTCAAATTTATGTTTTCTCATAATCTTCTACAATCTTTGTAATAGAAATATTTTGTATGCTACAAAGCTTTTACTCACTACAACACTATCAAAGCATAATATATTAAGCATATAATAATATAGCAGTAATTTAACTTAATATTATTTAAAGAAATATATGAAATTACAAATCATATTTAGATTACCACAAACACAGCTGTTGACTGATTAATCAATTGTGACAAAACTGTATTTATGTTGTTTATGTTGTTTTGCCAAATAATATAAAATTCAAACTGATATAACCAACACAATTTTCACATATTATTGTCACTGAAAAATAACATGCACAAAACATTTTTATCAAATAATGCAGTATGTAATATGTAATGTAATGTAATATACTACTTTTAAAAACAATACGGTAATAAATAAGAACATTTATATTTAGCAGGTTAGGAATCCCAGTAATAACCTGATTGCAAATAGAAATCACAAAATTAAATTACCTATGGACATATGTATATGTATAAATACATTAATAAAGGTAACATTCAATGTTAAGCTACCACATAGGTATTGTATGCTATATAATGATAGTCGCAGACAAAGTCATCTTTATAAATTGTACAAATGTCAATAGTAAGTCAATTATTATTATTTAAATTTTTTATTTTTTTTTAGATAACCAGAAAGTAAACAGAACAAAACAGTAGTCTAAACTTGCCTAGCTAGCAGCGGAAGGTGAAAAAATTAAAGGATTAAAAACTCTAGAAAAGAACAAAAAATTAAAGACTTAATTTAAATTAAAGATTAATTTCTTACCATTTCCAATAGAAAAACACTCAAAAAAGTATTTCTACAACTATAGATTATTTTAAAAGTTATTTATAAGAGCATTGATATAGCCTCTCTTTTCTATGCACAAATGATTAGCATATATTTACAAATATAATTAACAGCATGCTATGCTTGTTTCACAGACGTTGAAACACTTTTCTCAGCCTACAGGACTGTGTTAATTATTAGCATTTCCACTTTATTGTTTACTTCCTTCCTCCACTGAAATGTAAAAGTTCTTTACTTTAGCACTAACAAGCTAATTCCCTTACAAGGCTGCTTTTCACCTGGGTGCTAAATGAATGTGTGGCTAATTGCCTCATGCATGGTCACCTACCTGGATCAAAGGGGTGTGAGTGTGTGTGTGTGTGTGTGTGTGTGTGTGTGGGAGAGGGAGAAAGACCCAAGGTCAAGGCACTTGAATTAAAGTAGCTATTTAACGTCTTTGCCCAAACACACACACACACACACACACACACACAGGACCGCCTGTTCTAAGGACCCTCATACCACAACAGGTGTGAGGATGTCAGAAATGAAAGAAAGAGAAAGAGCGAGAGTTAAAAGCAGTAAGAACACCTGTTGTAGAAACCTCCCACTGGTGATTAGAATGTCCGCACACACACACACACACACAAGACGTGCAGGATGTCTGTGCCTGTACTGTTACTACGTACATCAAGATCCGCTACATCACACTTGGT
This sequence comes from Clarias gariepinus, assembly GCF_024256425.1. Taxonomy (NCBI): domain Eukaryota; kingdom Metazoa; phylum Chordata; class Actinopteri; order Siluriformes; family Clariidae; genus Clarias; species Clarias gariepinus. The sequence continues at coordinate 2,028,447 of NC_071121.1, forward strand.
AATGACACGTGTTCCAGCCTGTTAGCATGTTGCTATTAAAGATTATTAGTAATATTTAATGTAAATGTGTTGTGATGCTACAAACAACACCTGAGTTGTCTGAGAATGTCAACATTTACCTCAGATGTGTTGATGAATTTCCAAGAAAGCATTATAAATGACTAATATTTCAGTGTACTACACTTAGCAAAAAATGTGAATTCTGTTATTCCCGCCATTTTGAGAAGTATCGCGGCTCTATGGTCAGAGTTGGTGGATAGTATTAATGACACAATCTTGTAGAATTAACCAGAGAATTTGTCTTTTTTTTTTTTTTTTTTTTACCAATTACCAATGTTTTGCATTGTTAACATGGCAGATCCAATATAATTAGCGACCAATGCTAAGTGTAAGCATTACAGCACTTTTCTAAGGAATTTCCCGTTATGTCTGAGGAAAATGTTTATATTGATAATAGGTTTTATTTTGTTTTCGATGTTCTTACATTATTGCATTGTCCGAAAAAATTAGCGACTAGCTAAAACTACAAAGCTAGATTTTACTAGCTAAATGTACCAAGATAGATTTCCCGGCAGTTTAAAGATTTTGTCTTTTATTTGAATTGACTCAATAGATCTGGTTATACAGGTGATAACCAATATGGTGAACTACGTAAAAGCTTAGTTAGCGATCAATGCTTAAAGTAATGAGCGAAGTGTTTTTTTTCGTGGTAATTAAACATGCCTGAGAAAAATGTTCATATTTCTGCTGGTTTTAAAAGTTTTACCGTATCTTCATACTTAGCTATACTCTTAATGTTTAGTGTTTCTTAGTATGTAAAAGTATGCCGTTGGCTGTAAACTCTGGAGCTACACATTTAAAGTGTTGCTTTGGCTGTATGGAATGTTTTTTTATATTAAACCATCATATTTAAGGAAAATGTTCACGTTACCAAAGTTATTGCCTTGTTTATAATGTTGCTTAAGTCTATTGTTAAGTCTGAACACTTCATGATTACTAGGTTATTCGCCTATTGTTTCGTTAACTAGCGGTCTCTTTTTGTCACCTTTGAGTACGTCAGCTTGTCTATATAAAGGAAGCGTGGTCTGAAGAAAATGTTCATATTTGTGACAGATTTGTTTTGTAACTAGCAGTATGTTATATTGTTGTGATGTTATAGCATCATCTCTATTCAATTCCTAATTAGAGATAAACTAAAATCTATAACCTGGTTTCCGTGCACCATATAAATTAAACTTAATTGAAGTGAATATTTAAAAAATATTTAAGGTAATGACTGCAAACAGGAAGCAGCTTGATGAAGACAGCAGGGTATTGTAAGGTAATTTATTTTTAATGTTTTCAAAAGGCTGAGACACACACACACACACACACACACAAATTACACTTAACAAGACCAGAGAAGATGATAATGTTGAGTGAAGTATGAGTGTAATCAGTTGCACTTTAAACCCGTATCTTATATTTCAGGACAGTCAGCAAGATGTTTGTGCGTGTGTGTGTGTGTGTGTGTGTGCCTGTGTGAAGACTGATGAGACAAAGTCTAGGCGCATGACAGAATTGCTAATTGTGTCATGTATAATCAATATGCTAAGTAAACACACATGTCTGAATACACGTCATACACACACTACTAAGCCACGATACACACACTAACCTAGCACTTGGTAAGGTACGCTGAATGTAATTATAGTGCACATTTTATGTTTATCTCAGAGTCATTTTTCTTCTTAGTAATTTACCAACAACGCTGAGGTGAACGTTTGTATCATCTTCATAGCTTTATTTAAAAAGTAAAAAGATTTAGGGTCTATATGCTAGCTATTTAATGATTCTCAGTATATAGTTCATGCTTCTAGATTTTTTCCATTTGCCTAGCAACAGTTTTCTTAGTACGTTAGGATGAAACCCAGTGACTTTCTGCACTTTCACAATTCCTTTTCCTAATTTACAGAATAATAGTAATTGTAATATAATTAATATATATTAATATAAAATTAATATAAGTAATATATAATTATAATATATTTTTGTGCCAGTTGTAAGCATTTAATGGTAAGTAACACCTACTGTCCAGAAGTATGCAGACACCTGACAAGACCCATACAGTATGTGGAAGAGCTTTGGATTAAGATGCATGACATTCAGGAGTGTGTCCATTCAGCCACAAGAGCATTGGTGAGGTCAAGTAATTATATCTGGCATAATTATTAAGTTATTAAGATTATTAAGATGCATTATAGATAGATAGATAGATAGATAGATAGATGTAAAATACTTAATTTTATCACACTATTAGCAAGCTTTTTATGCTTAGCCACATGGCTAGTAGAGTAAAAACTTGTGACAGTGCTATGCAGCCAAAACATTTCCAGAATGTATTCTGGCAGCCCAGAATTACTTGCTACGCTTCTGGCTAACATGCAACAACGACAGCTGTAAGCTAGCTTATGTGAATGTAGCAAAAAGCGAATTTAAGTGTGAGAGAAGGAGGAGAGATAAAGAGGGGATTTGGAGATTTAAATAGTCATCTATGTCTCTCTCTCTTACACACACACGGACACGCACGCATAGGACATGTAAAATGTTCTATGGCTCTTACTCTGTCTCTCATTAACCCCACTGCAGGTGGGAGCATCAAAGTGGCAGGATGACACCTTCTCACTCAAACACACACACACACACACACACACACACACACACACACACACACACACACACACACACTCCTACCTTGGGGGTCTGGAGCCAGAGAGGGTCACCCCCTAATGAGTGACTGAACCCAACTCCGCCCCCCCCCCAAATACACACACACAGGTTGCTGCATAATCACATTCCATTCACATACTGACAGGTGGAGATTCAAGAATTTTATTTGTCATTTACATGGTTGTACAAGTAAACAATAAAAGAATAAGTATGTGCAAAATAAAAATAAGACTATGAAATAAATTATATACAATATAAATATAAATTATACAGACTTATGTTGTAATCTGTGATATGTGTGCAATGATATGTGATAAAAGGTCTGTGTGCATAATACATAATACATGTGTGGGTAATGCCATAATAATGCAGTATCATGCTTTAAACAACATGCTGCTATAATCTGGATTTCGATTGGTCAGAAGGTGTTAATTAATTCTTTGTAACAGCAAATCTGACAAGTAGTGCAGGTTTATTATAATGTCTTTGTTCTAATATATTGACACGTTCAGATGTATGGACTGAAAAATTGTGTAAATTTTGGTGTAAGAGGAATAAAACAGATTGGGATGTGTGGTTTTAGGAAAATAATAAATTCAATTTCATGTCAAATGACATCATACTACCACTTAGTCCAGTGTTTTACTATATATACACACACACACACACACACACATATATATACATATATATAATTTAAGATAGCATATTTACTGAACACAGTGACTCTCTCTTTGCAACCCACAAACACAAAAATTCCTTCCTTCCAGATTCATGGCCCATCTGTGTGTGTGTGTGTGTGTGCGCGTGCGTGTCCGTGTGTGTGTGTAAGAGAGAGAGACATAGTATTTAAATATCCAAATCCCCTCTGTATCTCTCCTCCTTCTACCATTCTATCCTTCGCCCTCCTTCTCTCACACTTAAATTCGCTTTTTGCTACATTCACATACGCTAGCTTACAGCTGTCATTGTTGCATGTTAGCCAGAAGCGTAGCAAGTAATTCTGGGCTGCCAGAATACATTCTGGAAATGTTTTGGCTGCATAGCACTGTCACAAGTTTTTACTCTACTAGCCATGTGGCTAAGCATAAAAAGCTAGCTAATAGTGTGATAAAATTAAGTATTAATTCCCCTAGCTAGCTAATGTCAGACAAAAGGGCTGTTGTTAAAAGTATTTTAGATATGTTTTAGTTGTAGTAAAATGTGAGTGTTATAAGTGTTAGCTATGTTTAAAGCTGCGATAGAGATGACAATGTAACAATAAAATGCAAAAAAAAAATTTTTTTACGTTTTACATAAGACCATTTACAATCTATTATAAGAATAATTGAATGTTAACCTATTTAAACTTTTAAGGGGTACTCATTAAAGTTAAAAGGGTTAAGCTGAAAAATACTTTGAAAACCTCGAACATAGAGGGTCATATTTCTAAAGTGCTCATTCATCATTTTGCCATGACATAGCTCTGAAGCTCACAAGAGGCCACAGCATGATCCTTGAGGTCCCAGCAGTGTGTCCTCTACCTGAGGGATTGGGACAGAGCCTAGGCATCATCCTGAATCATTGAGAAGACAAGGTTAATATTCCAGCTGAAGCAAACCTGGTGGGAAGAAGGAGCCCCTCGGTGTGTCCTACGCCTGGGGGATTTTGACAGAGCCCAGCTGGGTGTCCTCCGGAATGACGTCATGGAGTGAGAAAGATGAGGGTAATTTTCCAGCAGCTGGAAACCCGAGAGGTGCAAGGTTTATATACAGGCATGACAAACAAAGGCACATTTGTATCTCCTTCTGCATTTATCCACATCTTTCACTCTCTGGCCATGCTGTCAGAAAAAAATAATGGCGCGAAGGGATGGTGGAAAAAATAGTGCGTGTATGTGTGTGTGTGTGTAATAAAGCACATTCACAAATCACCCAAGACTTTAGACACTACAGTAAAAAAGAAAGCAGATATTCACTCCTGAGGGAGCCTAGTGCACTTTAGTTCAGGGTTGATTTCCTGCATTAATGCACCTCATTCCAACTCAGTCACGACCTCAAGAGCCTGAACTCGGCAAAAACGCATTAATCAACCACACATGAGGAGGAATGCTGAATTTGAACCAAGGAAGCACGCTAACCTGTCCACATGATAAAATATTAAAGTTAAAATCAGAAATAAAAATAACAACAAACAGGTTCAGCTAATACAGTAAAGTCTAGTTTAAGCTGCATTACAAACATTACATTTTACTTAAGTATGTTAGATATTTTTTTTTATTAAATATGTAATTAAATAACACAACTTTCAGCCAAATCTGTTCCAATTAAGTATATTATTACATAAACAAGCTTCTGGTTTCATGCTTTTCTAAATATGCTTAATGAACTCGGTTCAGGTTTTACACAAATATGTTTAAACTACATTTTAGTTAAATGTGTTCAAATACATGGACGTGTAAATACTGCACATGTTTTTAGTCAGGTCAAATTTATATTGTTACCTTTATCTCAGTATTTTGAAATAAGTTATTTCATTTATACAGCACATTTAAAACAACCAGTGGATGACCAAAGTGCTTTACATAGTAAAAATCATTTAGAAACAACAAGAACCATCAAATTACCGATACATACCACTATAACACATATGTTTAAAAGCCTCCGTAAACAGATACGTTTTTAACTTTGATTAAAAAAATTTCAATACTGTAAGCTGATCGGACATGGACAGGGAGCTTGTTCCAAAGGGTGAGACCAGACACAGCGAAAGCCCGGTCATCTTTCCTTCTTAAACTACTTTTTCGGAATCGTGCTCTCTGAAGACTTTATGGGTGAATGAAGTCTTCAGAGAGCACCATTCCGAAAAAGTCGGCTAGTGCCGATTGACTCACCCCATAATATAGTGTGTTTCCGTAGTCTAAGCGCGAAAAAATAAAAGCATGAATCAATACCTCAAAGTCACTAAAGGGGAAAAAGCCCCTCACCTTACCCCAAATTCTCAAATGATAAAAGGACTGCATTTATTTGCTTCTCAAATTTAAAATCTGAATCAAATAAAACCCCAAGGATTTTAATAAATAACTATATTTTATGTAAAAGTCAGTTTTAGCTAAGCACTATTTAGTTTGTTGCAGTTAATCATTGTATGGTTCAACTAAGCACATTTAAGCTTTTTATCGTTTAAGCTAAGCTTGTTCGGTAAGTACACTTTAAGTAAGTATGTTGTATCAAAGTACATTATAGCTGAATATGTTTAAATTTCAGCTATAATTTTACTTAAGTGTGCTTTAAGTACTTGTCAAGCATTTGTTGGCTATATTGGCTAAATACTTTAGTTAAACGTTTGCAAATACCTTTTAAATGATTATTATAATTTAGTTAAGTAGGATTTAACTAAGTTTCTTTTCCCAGTTTTCTATTTGAGATGGATGTTTTAGCTGAGTAAATTTTACATAAGAATTCCTTTATCAAGTAAGTATTGTTCAGGCACGTTCTAGACTTTTGAAAATACTTCTTTAGGCATGTTTTTATGATATTTTATAAATATGCTGAGCCAAAGAAAACTGTTATTTTGTTAAGCATGCTAGTGCATTACAGAGCGACTGTAACAGATTACAATACAAAGACGAGATAAGCTGAGAGATAAAGATAGATTGAAGTACAAAGAGAGAAGAGAAAAGAGATAAAAAGGCAGATTAAAATACAGAGTGAATAAAAAAAGATGAGCTGTCGTTGATGAGCTGGTCTCTGAAGTAAAACAAAGGAGTAGAGAGATAAAGGAAGAGAGAGGGGGTAAATAATTAAGCTAATCAGTTAATCACTGGGATCGATGAAGATTGACACACTGCCAGTAGGATCCTTCATGGGTGTTGAAGTGAGCAATCTGCCAAAAAGGCAAGTGCAGCAGGATGAGGGGGGAGCGGAGGCACCTTGCAACAGCTGGTCTCAATTAACTACCCCAGGGGCAGGTCAGTGTGTGTGTGTGTATCTGGTGTGTGTATGTGTGTGTGTCTGAGACCGCTGGCGCCAGCAAAGGAGCAACAGGTCAGAGAGGATGAAGATTATAAAAATACTGGGAGGCAGTTGGCCTCAAAGCTGAGTGTATGTGAGAGCAAGTGTGTGTGTGTGTGTATGTGTGTGTGTGTGTGTGTGTGTGGGAGGCAGACACTTGCTGAATGAGACAGAGTAAGAGAATGTATACATGTCTGACAGGCGCGCTTTGCTGAATCAGTGCAACGAGGCGCTCTAAAACAGTCGACTTCCTGTGAAAAGGTCGCCATGTTCCTGTTTGTTCCAATCTCTAAGGTTCTGATCTGTAGACACATTTTGTGTGTTTTATTTACATTCCAATGCCTGCCTGTGAAAATATTAGGATAAACAGAATTCGGTTTACAGAAAAAGAAAACTGCTGGGTGGTCGACGACTAAACATTCCTCCAAAGTAATGAATCTTTCATATACTGAAAAATCGAAATCATAAGAATAAGAATAATACGCATAAGAACAAGAATGACGTGATGCATTGATAAGTGTATTTGCAAAACTACATACTATTATTATTATTTATATAAATAAGTTTAACTTTGTCTTTAAAATTTTAAAACGTACTTAGCTAAGACAACTTATGGCTAAACTTGGACAAGATCAGTTTGTGCGGGCGTTAATACACTAAACTGTGATCATGGCCTTATGTAGCGTTATAAAGTGGATAATATGGATAATAAACATTTATCCATACATTTATTTTCATAATCTTTGAATTGTGGTGTACATCTGTACATAAAGTTTGAAATCGTATGCTGAATATTTCTATTTAATGAACATAAACATGACGTTATTTACCTGTTTACTGCTTGTTGAACTTACATATTTTAAGATCTATGAGGGTTTTTTTTTCAGTCCACCTAACAAACTGGGAATGAAAATACATTTTAAAAGCTAAAACATGCTAAACTTTTGCTAGACATATTTATTTAAAAATGACTAAAATAAAAACAATCACTATCTGGACAAGTACTTCAACAGGTATTTAGTTTCTGGAACTAAATACCTGTTGAAAACAATGGCAAAAAAGGTTAAAGAAACTTCTCTAACAAAAAACATCCTAAAACATGCTAACAAACTGCACTTGAATTAAAATTGGAGTATACACCTGGAAATTATTAAGTCAGTATACTTACCGCTAAAACTGGGAAATTACTCAGAGCAATCCCAAGACACTAAGTATGTTTTTTTATTATATACTTGATGCCTGTTTATGCTATTAAAATGTGGCTTATTTTATTAAACATGAATTATATTTATATATGAGGCATTAGATAAAACCTTTATTATGGTCGGGCTTCAACTATTAAACATCTATAAAGCGACACTATACATGTTTCCGTACAATGTAGCTTAATAGATGTGTTTCTGTTTGGTTTTTATCTAACTATGTATATGCTAATATGTATCAGTAGGGTTTAGTATGCTATATTTATACCTACTTTTTGGTCATTCATAAATTTAATCTAAACATCATTTATCCAAATGTGCCTAAACAAAGTGTTTTAGCTACACATTTTTTCCAACGTACATCTATATGTGTGTTTTAGCTAATACATTTTCAAATTTATTTTATGTTTGCTATACATTCCAATATTTCAGTATATTTATTTTGATGTTTATTTTTTAACTTATTAAGTACTAGAATATCAAGTACTTATTTCCTGGGAAAGTTTTAGCTGCATGCATACTTCACCTAATAAATAGTGTATTTTATAAAGCCAAGTAAGTATTTTTATGTATGTTTCATTGTTTAAGGTAAGCATGTTGTCAGTATGCACAGTACACACATACATGTGTGTATTAATAAAATATGATACATGGGTACATAGGTACATAATTTCCAAGTAAAGCATTGTTTTTAGCCAGTCGTTTTAGCTATCACAAGAGCGTTGTGCCTGTTTAATCTCAGTTTGTCCACTGTACACGTTTACAAATATATTTCAATAACCACTAATGGAACAAATCACTCACGAGAAATATCATGACTATATGGTTTCATATTAGCATATAGATGGAGTAACATGGAGTGATGAAGTAGTGAGTGGTGTGTGCGTGGCTGTTTTCTCCACACACACACACACACAAAAAAAAGGGCAATTGTGGACATGGAGCACTTGGCTAATTTAACTTGCTATTTCAGTCATGACAAGTAATTGACCATATAAGGCACAGGGATTGTCATAGTTACAGATGATGACCCATCCCCTCCCCACGCCAACCCCCCCAACACACACCACCCCCACACACACAGGAGTGATGAGTTCACTGTTTGGACACAATACACTCTCCTGACACATATCCTTTTAAACACTTCAAATTCTTTAAAAAACAAAACAAAGAAAAGAAAAAAAAAGCTTTTAACTTGCTAGGACAGTCACATTGTGTAACAAAGAAAATGTCTAGGTCCAATACATAACTGTACATTTTTCATGTGTGTGTGTGTGTGTGTGTGTGCGCCAAGAACTAGTTGCAGCCAGGAAGTTTACTCAATTTATTTAAATGTCATTAAAATTCCATTCAGAACAAGTCAGTTTTCTTTATTGTTATACCTTAGCTCCCTCTGCTGGTAATTTTGGGGAGCGCAAGTTAGCTGTTGACAACAATATTCTGGCAATAAGTTAATTATAGTTTAATATAGATTATTTTTGTAAAATGTTGTGCAAATTTAAAGATTGCCTAAATATTTTTGCTTGAATTTATTTTTAAATTAAGGTTTATTTAAGAAATTGTTTTAGGTTTTAACACAAAAAATACAATTTATTAAAAAGATTATAATACTTTTTATAAAAGAATATTTGAATAGCTTTACAGTATTAATTTAATATAATAATTGTTTATAATTTTTACATATATTTTTATACATTTAAAATTTTTAAAAGAAAATAATGAATAAAGTTTTACTTTCCTTCTTTTTATTTTTTTCTTACATTTTTTAAATGCAATCATTAACATTTTTCCAGGAGTTTGTAAGCAAACCCAAATATCATGATGCATTTTGTGTATCATATTGAATATTATGGTACTATGTCATATCGCCTACCCGTGTGCCAGTGAACATCTTTGAAATAATAAGAATTTTTTACACAAACATCATGTTTTTCTCAGTTTTCTGTGACCAACAAACCTGCACTTTACTAGTCTTCCTTAATTAATTATTAATTTGTTTAATGAATGTAGTATTAAATATCAGAGTGTTAATTAATTACATTTACTAATTACAATAACAATGATTAAACGGAGCATTTATATGGCTTGTAAAATCATTAGTAGTAGTAATAGTAGTATTATGCTTTTGACTCGGCACTGGTTTGCTGGTTCGCTCTCTCAGGTTCATCTGTCACTATATAATAAAATCTTACATGAAAGGTAGCTCATGGTTTCACATCACCTCTCCACCCCTTCAACTTAAAACTACATTGTACAACAACTGTTCCAGTATTCCACCCTGTAAAGACTACTCAAGATCAGACCAACTTGTGTTTCCTGACCTTGTAAAGCAGTCCTTATTAACAGGCATGGAAAAGGCATGTCCCTGTAACAAAGCCCTCACAGACCCTCAGCCCATATCTAACTGATTACATCAGAATCACGGTAATTAAATCCAAACTGCTTTTAACTATGTCTAAAGACGACTTTTTTTTTTTTTTTTTTTTCTTCTCTGCCTTTAGATGTGTTCAGGAACCGTCAGGAGAGCCTCTTCATCATCTCGATCCACACTGACGTTCTGTAACATCACATTACACCACGTTTATCTTTTTAGGAATACACACGTGACAATATGAAATAACATTAGGAAATAGTTAATGTAATTTGTATTACTAAAACAAACAATAGTCGCTACATATGAACAGTTTGACAGCGAAATGAGATCTCTCCAATTCTGCAGTTTTAAAAGGAAAAACCTTTTTTTTAATAAAGTAAGAAGTACTGATAGTACAAGTGTGCAAGTTTTCTTTTTTCTTCATGTCACAGGGGTGCTTAAAAGCACAAGTGGCAAACCATTATGTCTAAATTGTTCAGGTTATATCAGGAAGAATTTTATGTGCTTTGCCAAATGCTATAAATGTACCTCCTACAGTTTTGTCACAATAGATCGATCATCCTGTTGTTAAAAAAGAGCTATATATATATATGGGTTGCGGGGGACCTGGAGACATAGGGCACGAGGCGGGGTAAACCCTAGACAGGGTGGCAATCCATCACAGAGCACACACACATACACACACTCTCACACTCATTGACACACTTGGGCAATTTGGGAATGCCAATTAGCCTAACCTGCAGGTCTTTGGATTGTGGGAGGAAACCGGAGCACCCGGAGGAAACCACCAAGCACGGGGAGAATATTCAAACTCCATGCACACGGAGACGGGAATCGAACCCGGACCCTGGAGGTGCAAGGCGACAGTGCTAATCACTACACCACCATGTTGCCCTGTTTAGTGTAACTGGAATAGGATTTAAGTTAATATAAAGTCCACTTTTGTTATTGGAATTGTTCACTTTAAATGTGCATAACATCACCTTATCATTCAGGGCCTGGTTTCTCGAAAGCTTCTTATCGCTAAGTAGCTCTTAAGTTGTACCTTAACCCCTTTCTTAACGTTAAGGCGCGATTCCTGGAACATTCGTATGCTAAGTATCTCTTAGGTAAGTCACACATTCGTAAGGTTGGTCTGGACCAACCTTAACTCACTCTTAGCGTAGTTTCAGCTCAAGACGCTAGTCGCCGCCACTGAGCAGCAGTCTTTATAAATCAGCGGCGTATGGAAGCACATTATGGCACGTTATCAATGTATTAATGATGGAATATACTGTAGGCCTGTTTAAGAATTTTATTTTATTTTATATAAGTACTAATAGAGAGACTTTTAATTAGTCTGTTTCATAATGTGACTAATGCATTAAAATTGGCGATCACTTTAATATTAAACAGGTGGCAAACAATTTGGCAGCGATACACCGTGTTGTTGTAATAAACTGAAGATGGCGCCGTTCTCGGAGCCGTGAGGTTTATGTAAATTTTGCCTTTAGGCAAAACTTTAGCCCTTTTCATATTTTGCCTGTGGTGGCGATTAAAAAGAGAGTTTCACCTTCCAAGGCTACAGATTATGGAGCTTCTTGACCTGCCCAGACCTGCACTTGCCAGGCCAATGTGTTGCACTTACGCTCTATGTCCCGATGCTTTTTGTTTTCAAATATGTTTCATTGATCATTAGCCATCATTCATGACTGGATGGACTTAGTTTGATTTTGTTAAATGAGAAAATAAACTTGGGAGTTTTAAAGTTATTTTTCTGAGTGATTGTAATGCTTTATACCCTATCTCACCAATGCGGTTTGACACGCTGTGAGATGCGGTGTTATACCCCTATTCCACCTATGCAGTTTCTTAAATGTTTTTTTTTTTTTTTTTTCCAATTTTCTCCCCAATATTAGTCGTAGCCAATTTCTCTCCGTCACTAGGGGGCTCCCACATTTAGGCTACTACTACCACTCAGTCGGGAGGGCGAAGACTATTACGTGTTTCCTCCTTACCGCGTGACTTCACCCGACCGCATCTTTTCGAACTGCTTGCTCACGCACTGTTAGGGGCGGAGTAACACACTCGGAGGAAAGCGCTAGCCGCTCCTTCCGCGTGCGCGAGCTCACAGGCGCTCCTGATTGGCTGTAGAGCCGTGATTAATGTGGGAGCACAAGTACCTCTCATCCCTCCCCCTGAGAGAGCTCGGCCAATCAGCTCTCTCTGTCATGCACACTCAATCGGCGACCGGCACTAGGACCCGGAAGTAAAGCGGTCGCAAATCAGGAAGTATAAGAGGAGTAAACAAACCACGATTCAGCACTCAGTCATTGAGTTCAGCCCATGTCGGTTCTGGTTGTCCATCATCGGTTCGTGAGTACTCACTTTATTTGGGTTTCGCTTTCTGATCTTGAGTGTGTGTTTATAGGACGCGGGTTAAATTTGTGTTTTTCCCTTGCTCCCCTTTTGTGAGAGTCCTTAGACTAACAAGCGTGGTTATCCTACCTACTCGCTCTCTTCCGCGTTTGGGTTCACCATCCACGCTACATTGGGCTAATCGCTAAAGCTAAGTCATCTGGTCGCCTAGGTTAGTTCATCCTGACAGAATGACTGAGCCAAAAGCGGTGAACCCAGCGGATTACGCACATCTCTGCGACGTGGTTGACCAGCATGCCGAGCTAATCAATAAGCTAACCGGGGAGGTCGCTACTGTGCGCCAGAGCGTCCAAGACGTCTCGGCCTTGCGCCGCGAAATCGCGGAGCTCAGGCGGGAGAACGCGGATCTCCGGCGGCTGTTGACGGCGCGGCTAGCCGGCCTCCCGTCGCGGCGGTCGCGGCTCCGCATCACACCGCTCCCCCCCCTTCTACTGATGTCTTTCTTGCTTTACCAGAAAAATGGAATGGCACGGACGGGAAATGTAGTGTGTTCTTAACAGCGCTCGATCTGGTGTTTGAGTTTAATTCCACCAAATACTCCACCGATCGGCTACGCATTGCTCTTCTCGTTTCGTTGCTAACTGGGCAGGCAGCAGAGTGGGCCACGGCAGTGATTAAATCAGACTCGGACACCGCCCATTCTTATAATGAATTTACACGCCAGCTTCGACTCACCTTCGAACACCCTGCGGGCGAGGTGGAGACCGACACTAAGCTCTATCACCTGCGGCAGGGTGGATTGTCCGTGAGCCGCTACACCGCGGAATTCAGAACCCTCGCCGTGCAGACATCTTGGGGAGACGCCGCCCTCCGGACATCCTACTACGAGGGGCTGGCGTCACGCATAAAGGACGAGCTTGCCGGACGAGAGCTTCCAGCCACGCTGGAGGGACTAATCCAGCTAGCCCTCCGCATCGACCAGCGCCTTCTCTCTCGTCCGAAGCCAGCCCCGAGGACCCTGCCGCCTGCTTTCACCTCTCACCATCCTACACCTCCACCACCGACCATTTTCACTGCTGCCACCATTGGACCTGTCGGATCTCCACCTCCTGCCGTGGTTGACACTGGAGCCGGGGAACCCATGCAATTAGGATGCGCCTCCCTGACTACAGCAGAACGCGCACGCCGGTATCGAGAGGGGTTGTGTGCTTATTGTGGGTCCGCGGCACACCACCGGGCGATCTGCCCTCTTCGTCCAGGAAACGCGCAGCCCCGGTGAGCCGGAGGAGAAACTCACCGGGCTCCCTCCAAATCTCCAGCACAATCAACACAACCACCTCTCGTCTTACTATTCAGGTAATCCTCCAATTTGGCCACAAACGAGTCAGAAGTGCAGCGTTCATCGACTCCGGTGCCACCGGCAACTTCATTGACTCTACTTATGCCAAAGAACTGGGGGTAAAAATTGAGGCGTTATCCCAGCCAGTGCAACTCACCTCCGTCGACGGTCGGCCTCTGTCATCCAGCCCCATCACCCACCAGACTTAGACCATCACCCTCATCATCAACCAACACCACAAACCCATCCAATTCCACCTCACCTCCATTTCCTCACCTCCCATCATTCTCGGATACCCCTGGCTGCTACAACATGACCCCCTCATCTCATGGACAAAAAATAGAATCCTTCAGTGGGGGCCGACCTGCACTGAGCTGTGCCTACGGGACCCAGCTGGGACGTGTTCCACGGAGTCCGAGGCCCCCGATGTCGACACCAACGCTATTTCTTCCGCCTACCGTGACCTGGCTGCAGTCTTTTGTAAACGAAATCCTACTAACCTTCCACCACATCGCCCTTACGACCTGGCGATAGAGCTGCAGCCAGGTTCTGTTCCCCCCCGTGGCCACCTGTACTCACTGTCGGCGGCTGAGACACAGGCGATGGAGGAATACGTCGCCAGTGCCCTTCGCCATGGAACCATCCGGCCCTCTTCGTCGCCAGCGGCCGCCGGCTTCTTCTTCATGAAGAAGAAAGGAGGAGAACTTCGCCCATGTGTCGACTATCGGGGGTTGAATAAAATCACTATCAAAAACCGACATCCGTTGCTGCTCACCAACTCAGCCCTGGACGCCCTCTCTGGTGCCACCGTGTTCACAAAGTTGGACCTCCGGAGCGCCTACAACTTGGTGCGCATCAGAGAGGGTGATGAGTGGAAAACGGCCTTCATCACTCCCACAGGACATTATGAGAGCCTGGTCATCCCCTTTGAACTATGCAATGCACCCTCGGCCTTCCAACAATTCATAAACGATGTCCTAAGAGACATGTTAGGCCGATGGGTGTTTGTATATTTAGACGACATCCTCATCTACTCTCGCACCACCGAAGAACATATCCAACATGTACGGGCAGTTCTTAAGAGATTGCTCGCTCACCAGCTGTACTGTAAGTTGGAAAAGTGTGCTTTTCACCAGCACTCCACCACGTTCCTGGGTTTTGTCATCTCGTCCCAGGGTGTGGCCATGGATCCGCAGAAACTGGAAGCTGTCCGTCATTGGCCCCTACCCAGGACGCTCAAACAGCTTCAACAGTTTCTCGGGTTTGCGAACTTCTATCGTCGCTTTATTCGGGGCTACAGTACAGTTGCAGCACCACTAACCAGTCTGACCAGGCCCTCCTCCCATCCCTTCCGTCTCACTCCTGAAGCCATCTCCGCCTTCCAAGAACTCTGTCACCGCTTCACCAATGCACCCATTCTTCTTCACCCAGATGCCAACCAACCGTTCGTTGTAGAGGTGGACGCGTCAGATGTGGGCGCTGGCGCTGTTCTCTCTCAGCGAGGTCCAGACCAGAAGCTACACCTCTGTGGCTTCTTCTCCAAGAAATTCGATCCCACTCAGCAGCGATACGGGGTAGGGGACCTCGAGCTGTTGGCCATAAAGTGGGCCTTGGAGGAATGGCGTCACTGGCTCCAGGGCGCCAGTGAGCCGTTCATGGTCTGGACGGATCATCAGAACCTCATCACCATCCGGAATCTAAAACAACTCAACCCACGACAGGCACAGTGGGCATTGTTTTTTGAACACTTCAATTTCCATCTGTCATACCGCCCGGGCTCCAAGAACACAAAGGCCGACGCCCTCTCTCGTCAACAAGAAGAGGAGATGCCCCGTGCCTGTCATCCCCACCTCACGGATCATTGCACCCATCCCCTGGGACATAGAGACAAGGGTTCGCCAGGCTCAGGCTGCGGAGACTGGGCCGGCAAGTGCGCCGCCTGGACGACTCTTTGTTCCTCAGCGTCTGGTCCCCGAAGTTCTCCAGTGGGGCCACTCCTTGCCCGTCGCAGGACACCCAGGGACTCGGCGCACACTACAGTTTGTGAGACGGGCGTTCTGGTGGCCCACCATGAGAAGGGACGTTGAAGAGTTCGTTCAGGCGTGCCCGGTGTGCGCCAGGGCCAAGGACTCCAACCAGCCTACTTCTGGAGAGCTCCAGCCTTTGCCCGTTCCCTGACGGCCCTGGACGCACATCGCCTTAGACTTCATCACGGGCCTGCCGGTTTCCGAAGGAAAAGACACCATCTTAACCATCATCGACCGGTTCTCCAAAGCCGTACACCTGGTGGCCCTCACCGGACTCCCATCACCCAAAGACACTGCCGAGCTGATTTTGGAACACGTAGTCCGCCTGCATGGGTTCCCCAAGGACATCGTCTCGGACAGGGGGCCCCAGTTCACCGCCCGGTTCTGGAAGGCCTTCTGCCGTCTGATCAATTCCACCTGCAGTCTGTCCTCCGGTTACTCGGAGGCCCCCCACCTACGCAGTTTCGTGCGGTGGCCATAAGTAGGGTTCATCATGATTCGCCGCGAGTTTTTGCACTGTGATTACGTTTCCATCTTTTCGCGTGAAAATTTAAACATATTTATTTTTTTGCTGGTTCTCGCGGAAGCTTGCGGACCATGCAGAACGTTAGCGGAACGTCGGCGGGCAATCGCGGCAGCTCACGGTGCCTAACAGCGCATCTCACCGTGAGTCAAACCGCATAGCTAAGATAGGGGTATTAGGCACTGTGAGCCGCCTCAAGAGCTCGCCCGATGTTCCACGAAGATCCACATGTTAAACATGTTTAATTTTTTTGCGTGGTAAGATGGAAACGTAATCACGGCACCAAAACTCGCGCTGAATCATAATAAACCGTACTTACAGCAAAACCGCGTAGGTGAGATAGGGGTATTAAACCTCTACTCTGGCATCTCATCGTATTCATTCCATAGTGCGTCATACAACCCCAACCACTGACATGCTTCACATTGTTTCTGAAGCTGGTGAAGAGTGTTGTCAACTGTTTGTCAATCAACTATGATTGTATACCTGGTTCGATTCACTGTCACTACAGGTTACATGTAAATATTAGCGACAGTTTGATGATTTAATTTATATATTTGTCTATTATCGCATGCTATTGATAGGTAGCGAAATAAACGTTATTGAAGGAATTTTGTGCAATGTTTAATTTGCTTAGAACGTGCTGTCTTACTTAACGCTGTCATACAAAAGGAGTCAAAAATCGATTTTTGAGCAATCGATGTCAGCTAATTCAGGACCTTCACTGTAGACAGCGCTTTGTAACGTCGGACATAAGAGACAGCGACTTAGGAAGACTCCTAAGGGACAGTTAGAGAAACACACTTAGAAAAGTAAACACTTTAAGTGAGATATATCTTAAGAGTCTTCTTAGGATGCTAAGAGTGTGCATTCTCAACATTCCCCAAAAATATATTGTGCACATTTCGTCCACTCTCAACAGTCGCTGTTTTGTAAAGCAGGTAGGATTTTCACTGTGGGTGTCATGTTTTGTCTAAATTAAAAGTTTTGTTATAGACAACCTTGTGAGCCAGAGGACAATTATTTCCCAGAAGTCCAAAAATAACGTTTCTCATGTTGCTGTCAAACTGTATATTTATAATACAATTTATTAAATTATTTGTTAGTATTCATTAACATTTAATTGTTGATTAATGGTATTATCAGAAAGTTGTAAGTTGAAGTTGGAGATTTAAGCCCAAAGGTGATGTGATTATTTATGCAGGGATATTTGCAAATATTTTGGATCAGGTATTGCCTGTATATATTATTATAATCACCTGTAGATATTTGTAGGATTTTTTAAAATTAATTTTTTAAATATACAAGAAAAGACATCATAATAATAGTACAAGCATACGAAGATGCCAAGCAATTGACCAAAGCTAACAGAAGACCAGTTTATTACACAATGATATGGCTTACACACTCAGTATTATGCTAAGATTATGTAAGCAGCTTATAAAATAGCACTTGATCCAGCACATCCTGGTATGCTAATTTAAATTTTTTATATCATGCCCAAACATTTTCTTGTGCACACACCTGAGGACAATAAATAATTCAAATTGACACTAAATAATCTTTCCTGGTGTTTTTGGTGGATATTTTCAGACAAAGTACTTTTTACTACCTAGACACAACTTATGAAAACCTAAATAATAATAAACTATAATGAAAATATATTTTTTACATATTTTAAGACCTGATATTAATAAATGCATATTTGAGAAGCAATTAAGGTGTCCAAGCACTCGAATCCATCTTCAGACTTACATGTTTAGTATCCATGTTGTTATCATTGTTAGATTTTCGTCATGTATTTGATGCTGAACACGTACAATCAGTATTAATTAAATCAAAGAATGTTAATTATTGCTGATTAGCTTGATTCGGTCTCATCTTTATCTAATCCTGATACCTGCAAACTAAGCTCGGCGAGGTCGAGCTCTGGTAGGCACGGGGCTTTAGTTGGGGTAGGACTGGCCATGGGCTGTACACGAGTGAGACGGTATGGTGGATTCTGACTGCTCTCAGCTTCAGCATGCTAATAAAGAGGCAAGTTTTAAATAAATGCAAATGAAATTGAAAAGCACTAATACAAAAAAGACTAAATCAACCAAGACATGTATATATAGAATGACTAAAAAAGAAAAAAAAAAAGTAGAGACGGAGAGTACATTTGAACAAAAAGTACATAGCCCTAAAATATAATGATGTAAAATCAAACTCTTAATGATATAATAAAAGTAATAAAGTAAAACCAGGACCTACTAGTACATCATTAGCAGAGGTGGGTAGTAACAAGTTACATTTACTCCTGCATTTACTAAAGTAACTTTTTGAAAAAAGAAAAAACTTCTATGAGTAGTTTTACTGCACCAGACTTTTTACTTTTACTTGAATAGATTTGCGAAGAACAAATGCTACTCTTCCTCCGCTACATTCGGCTACACTCGACTCGTTACTGTTCTAACCATTTATTCTACACATTAGATTTTCTTTATCTTTGCCAGAAAAATGCAGCCGGTGGATCTATCACGTGACTGTGTTTCACAGACGTAGCAACAATAATCACATGACTCCGTTTGACCAATCAGCCGCAATGACAATAACAGCGTAGTCATGTAAAAAATGGTAGACAGCGATGTCGCGGTAACCCATGTCGCGGTTAGTTTAGCTGTTTTATTTAATGTTAAAATATATAATTAGCAAATAAGCTAGAGGCTAAAAAATATAAGTTTCTAACATTTGTTCTGCTGGAAACAGTTTATGGTAAAGTGGGACCTCATGTACACATGTTCTAATGTTATTTTCTATCTGCTAAGCCATTTGTAGGGCAACTGAATATACAGCATATCATACACTGGAAATAGTTTACACTGTTCAAACATACATATGTTACCTACAGTAGGTATTTGTTTCAAAAAGCTTTGTGAAAAAAGTGAGATTACAGTTACTCAATACTTTTCAGTATTAAGCAGTCTTTTCATTTTTACTCTTACTTGAGTAATATTTTGGAGACTACTTTTTACTTCTACTTGATTAATATTATTTTGAAGTACAGCTATTCTTACTTGAGTACAATTTTGGCTACTCTACCCACCACAGTAAATTTTCATACTGTGTATGCTTGTTTAGTTTTGTAAACAGCATTACAAAGATAATTTAGATAGCTAACATTCACTTTTTTTTGTACTTCTTAGCTGATTAGAGAATTTGGAGAATTTCTGTAGCTATAAATATTTGCCAAACTATTTAATATACCTTTTAGATACATAACTGACACGTCTTTTTTGTATTTTACAGATTTATATTTACAGTATAATTTTCCATTATACAACCCAAATAAAAAAGCCTTTAGAGGGATCTTTTACCAGAAGTTACCTGGATCAAGAGCAATAAATCTGTAAAAAAAAAAATCTATATAAGCTTCAGTACCTAGTTAAGGAACAATAAAACATTCCTGTGGGAAAATAAATAAAGCGAATCAAAAACATTTATTTTTAGGGAGAAAATTGTCACTATACTCACAGTGAGACACTCACACTTATTTTAAGAAATATGAATGAGGCAAATGTTGTGACCAATTAATGATCTACACAAATTAATGATCTTCCTCAAAAAGACCATAAAAACCGTATGGGGTCAAAAATGATGGAATTTACATGAATCATGGATAGAAATGTAAAATCAAGCTAAATCAGCAACAATAAAACATTACTGTGAGAAAATCACCAAAGACACAAGAAATTAAATCATGAAATTTATCTGAAAAATGTCCTAAAATGAAGGTGATCAGTGTTCTGCATTATTACAAGCTCCGCCCACTTGCCCCTTGTGTGCTATATCTGGTTAATTATCTGGCCTGTCACTAAAAGTGTTAACATATTTAATATAGTTATATACATTGTAGTTGTATTCTGTATAATTCTTATGGTTGATAGATGCTGTTAATTATGTTAAATATTGTTCTATTATATTTATTCTTGTGGCTGTTTTCAATGCATGAGTGTTGTGCAATAGATTGTTTTGTTCTGTAAATATGCTTTGTTCTGCCAGAGTTAACAAGTCTGACCCTGAATACAGGATAAAGCGTTACAGATGAAAAGTGAGTGAAAAAAGTGAAAACTCACCACCGGCCGGTCTCGGTGTGTGTTCACTGCCTCAATATTCAGGAAAACTGACTCGACTTTACAGCCTGAGATCAGAGAGAGAGAGAGAGAGAGATAGAGAGTACAAGTCAATGATAGATTTCTTAAACTACAGAGATCATTTTGAACAAAATTTTCACCTTGATTATTGATTTCATTTTTATCAGTATCAACCATTAAAAAGAAAGAAACAAACAAAAAATATAGCTACAACTTAGCATAGATCACTATAAGCTAACACGTCTTAATGTTTACTGGAACAGAAAGTCATTAATTTATACATATAAACTAATAACCTTTACTTTCAACAATTTAACTAATTTGGAATTTTATTCCTAAATATTACTGAGTTTTTACTGCTAAAGTTAGGTGCACATCTACTGTAGCATAAGCTAAGGGGATATTTTCAGTAAGTGTTCCAGCTTCTTTATTTTTAGAGATAAAGTCAGAGAGGCCAGATTGAGGTGGTTTGGACATGTTCAGAGGAGAGATGGTGAATATATCAGTAGAAGGATGCTGAGGTTTGAACGGCCAGGCAGGAGGTCTAGAGGAAGACCATAAAGGAGATTTATGGATGCATCGAGAGAGAACATGAAGTTAGTTGGTGTGAGAGAAGAGGATGCAGAGGATAGGGTTAGATGGAGGCAGATGATTCGCTGTGGCCACCCATTATTTATAAACATTGACCAAACTTACCGTAAGCCACAGGGGTTAGCTTCAGTACTGTATGAAGAGGGCATTTTAAATATGGCAGATCATCTAAAGAAAAAGAGAAGAAACAATGAAAAACCCAAACATGAAATCATACAGAATCTCTTTATTTACTTTATGTTTATTTATTTATTTATTTTTTTTCTTTTTGCATCATGTTCTTAAGCCACACATTCCACTTTCTACTAGAAAGTAAGCAATTTTAGGAAAACTTTTGTAACTCCAGAATGTAAAATCAATTATATGTGTATTATCCAAAATGCACTGTGAATAAGAATTAAATAATAGTTACAATAAAATATAATAATAATAATAATAATAATAATAATAGTGAAAACTAATATAATACTAATATAATCCTCCCAGCATGTATTTTAGTCGATATGTAAAAACGATATCAGCTATAAGTTCGAGCTTTTGAGTCCATAATGAGCTCTTTAAATACAAAAAAGCTAATTTTCATAGACTTTGGGTAGCCAGCGAGCTTTTTTTGTAAATACAAAAAAAAATAAAAAATCATAAATGCTAATAATATGTTAGCATACTAAATTATTAGTAAAAGCATGCATAAATGTTAATAATCATCCCTTGTGTGAGCTAACATAAGCTAAAAGACCTAATAAGACCTTGGTTTCTAGCCAGAATTCTGGATTATTGTTCCTCTGTAATAAGCTGCTGTAGATTTTGACCCAGACTATTTGAAAAAGCCCAAAGAAAAGCAATCTGTGAAAGACACCCTGGAGCTTTGAAGTATTGTATTGACCTGCACTTTTGTCCAGGAAATAAGCGAGCAGACAGCGCATGACTGCCTGGTGACAGACGACCAGAACGTTCTCCTGCCGCTCTAACTCCATGATCACGGGCTCCAGTCTGTGGACCAAATCCTCATACGACTAGCATAAGGAGGACAAGGTCAAGGTGTAAAGTCATCTAGAGTTTTGTTTAATATTTAGTGATAATAAATCAATAGTGGTAACAACAATATAATGTATGACCAGCATGTCCAAGGTCGTCTTTAAATGTAAATTATTATTTTGCCACATTTATAAAAAAAAAAAACTTTTACAAGCAAGTTAAGTAATATTAATAATTGTTGGTTGACATGAGACTTTAAATATTATATTTTAAATAATGATTATATATTTTAAAGTAAACCATTAGAAGTATGTAATTACCTCTCCTTTTGGGTAACGGTAGCGATATTTGTCTTGGTCTCTCAGTGCAAACTCTTCAGGAAAGTGTTGCTGAATCTCTTCATATGTCATCTCTTCACACACACCCTAAACACACACATACAAACACATACACTTCATCAGAATACCTGCAAATTGACATAAAATGTCTAATATTTAGTGAACTCTTGGAGGTCTGTGGGAACAGATGCCCTTACGATCAAATACAATTACGATTGTTTCTGTCAGTACTCACGGCATCGATCTCATTGAGAGCTTTCCACTGCTCGTACGGCACCCCGACTCCCTCGGCAGTCTGGATCGTCCTCTTCATGTGACTCGTCCAGATTTTCAGGTCCAGGATACCCTGACTCCTGATGTACTTCCCCAGAGCTGCCGCAAACTAAAAGAGAAAAACAGCTCCTGCGTTCATGCACTATTATATAAAACACAACTTATTATGGTTGAGAGAATTAGTAAAGAGCAAAATCTGGCAGAGCACACATTGCCTACAATACTTCTAAATCACACTGTTTGTATAGTAAAAACTCATGCACTTCCACATTTATGGAAGGAGTCTCCAGTGTCAGCGCTTTGTAATTTAAATATTTTCTGCCACCTTCATGATGGAGCAGTTCATGTTTAGCGGTTTGTCTGTAACGTTAAAAACTGTATCACGAGATGGCTTTTTATACAGTAGCTGCTATAACATAAGAGACAACAGGTAAATGGAACAAATTATAACTAAGTGGATGAAAACAATACATTTTGTTATTTAATGAACATTTTTAATGAAACTTCATCAACTCTAAGATTGCTAAGGTTACAGTATTTCTGCATCATGACATGCAGAAATGCCCTGTTGAGTTTTATTCCTTACATCGGCCAATAATATCATCATTAACATAAACTCTAAAGACCTTATTTCCTCGTGGCGAGAGACCCGAATCGCCCCCGATGCGGCCGAGCAGGTTGAGCTCGCTCTCTCCGTGTCTGCACAGGTAGATGCTGCGCGGCGTGACGTGAATATTCATCAGGTAATAAACGATCCGGCCCTGGATGTGATCCTGAACACGATTCACTAAATACCTGCTGCCTACGTTAAAGATCTTTATATAGGACAGGTGTCTGTAGGAGAGAGAGAGAGAGAGAGAGAGAGAGAGACCTTAACGTCACACACTGTGAGTCTGTTTTTTGTTCTAAAGAAATAAAGACCTTTCACAGTACTGTAGATGGAATATCTCTATGAGACTTTTGCATCAACACTGTTTAACCACACCCTCCTCTACTGCTGCATGATTGATTATAATTCTTTTTTTTTTAAATATTGTGCATAGACCACTTCTTAAGACATCGTGCTTGCATATCACATTATAACACTGTGTGGTGATATAGTTATTTCCAAGATCAAGGCTTAGACCATGTGACCATGTGGTTTGCAAGCTTAGGTGTGTTTGCAGGGAGAAGAAGTTTCATGAGGCTGGTAAGTGACATACAGAACCTATAGAATAAAAAGCGAAAGTGAACATGTTTATATGTTTATATATTTTTACAGCAGTGCATAAAAAGAGTACAGGGTCAGCCATTATACACACACCTGGAGCAGACAGAGTTAAGGGCCTTGATCAAGGGCCCAACAGCGGCAAGCTGGCTAGGGTTCGAGCTGCCGATCAGTAACTCAGAGGCCTAACCCACCGATCCAACACTGCCCTATTGCCATGAAGTGTATATCAGGTGAATAATTGTTATTGTTTTTCAGATACAGTAGAAGTTACAATGTTATCTAGTCGCATTCGCATCATGTCCGATTAAAATGTATATATACTGTATATCTAGTTTAAATTTGTAACCTGATGGCGTCCATGTTTAAAGCAGGTGAGTTTTTAAAATGGGTTAACCCATTTTAAAATGGGTTAACCCATTTTAAAATGTCTTTAAAATGGGTTACGTTCTTACAGTCTAATCTCTCCATAGTCATCCTAATTATTATATCTGTTGATGCAATTGAATCAAATTTTATTTATATAGCGCTTTTAACAACAGTCATTGTCTCAAAGCAGCTTAACAAAATGAAAAGAAAACCTGTCTTTGTTGTCATCCAGAGCGACGTATGTGATCTTATAGCACTCGATCCTCTTCAGAAAATCTTTCACGGCTTCCTCCTTATCACAGCCGATGTAGTCCGGGCTGCTGAGCTTCACTTGCTGCATGAAAGCAAAAATACAAGATGTTATATATAAAAGTAAATAAATTATAATTTCCTTATGCATGACAAGAATGTAACCAAAATCTTTTTCTAAAGGATATCTGGTAAAGTGTATAAAGAAATGGGATAAACTCCTGCTTAAATGCCACCTGAGCTTCCTGAGCTGAGGTGGGTTGAACAAGAAGGCGTGGCTTGATATGCTAATGAGTAAGCTTAATTGCCATTTTTTTAACCAAGATTATACAAAAACATAAGACAACTGTTTTTTCTTTTCATTCTTTGCACTGATATATAATAATAAGAAAGCTAATGTTGATGTCAGGAAGTTGGGTTAAATACCAGTGCAGATCGTCTTTAATTAAATTAAATGAACATCAGTTATAGTACAAAGCACAAATCCAAGACTCCAAGAATAATACTTGAACTTGTGCACCTCTATTGCATAATCCTAACATATCAGCACTTTTTTTCTTTTTTATCTTTTTTTTTTATTCACTTGAAAAAAGAGCTGTGTTTTAGTGAAAGACAACAAAATTTTTATGTTGTGTGTAACAATGGAGTTTCATCTGAATGTATTTACCTTTATATTTTCAGCAATGATTTCAGGATCATCACACACTGACTCAATGAAAAACACCTAAAAGAGAATAAAACACTTGTATGAAGAGATTAAGAATCAAATTTAATTGAGCACTTTAAATCAGAAATTAAACACTTCAAACAAGACTGTATCATTTGAATGCACTGATCAGCCATACCATGAAACTAGCAGCCTAATATTGGCCCGCTTGTGCCATTTAAACAACTCTAACCAGTCAAGGTGTGGACTCCACTAGAATGTGCATGATTAACTCCCGTACAATCTTTGATTGTGATCTGCGGAATTTCCAGGGGTTAAACTCAACAATGTGCGCAGTTTGTCCTGTTGAAAGAGGCCACTGACTAACACCGTTTCTACAAAAAGCGTGTACTTGGTCAGCAAGTGTTTGGGTAGGTGGTACATTAAACATTGTACTTATCATCACACTGCCTCCACCAGCTTTCCTTTTTCCCATGGTGTATCCTGGTGCCATATATTCAGCAGATAAATGATGCACACACACCCCGACATCCGCATGATAATCAGCGGTTGCTCAAACAGTGAAGACTCTGGGTTACTGATCAGAAGGTTGGTGGTTTAAGCCCCAGCACCACCAAGCTGCCACTGTTGGACTATTGAGCATGCCTAATTGTAAATGTGCCGTATTCTGGCTGACCCTCTCTGGACCCATTCTGGCTTCCTAACTATGATTTGTAAAAAATATTTTACCGGGGTGATTTTTAATCTCCTTTTAATAAAAAAAAAAAAAAAACAGATTCATCAGACCAGGCAACCTTCTTCCAAAGCTCCTTGATCCAGTTCTAATGCTCACCTGCCCATTGCAGGAGCTTTGGGTGGAGGTTACGGGTCAGCACGGGCATCCAGACTTGACTTAGGCTACACAGTCTTTTCTATCAGAGCCAGCATTCACTTTTCAGCACTTTGTTTTACAGTAGCTCTTCTGTGGGATCAGACCAGACGGACTAGGCTTTAATTGCCCTCATGCATCACCGAAGGTCACATGACCCTATCACTAGTGCACCAGTGGTCCTTCCTTAGTAGATACTAATGACGGCATACCGGGAAAATCACACAAGGACTGCAGTTATGGAGATAAATTTACTCAGTCATCTAGCGATCACAACTTGATCTTTGTCAAAGTCACTCAAATCCTTACGCTTGCCCATTTTTCCTGCTTCCAACACAACTTTAAGAACCTACTGTTGTTTACTTGCTCCCTAATCTATCCTACTGTCCTCCTTGAGGTGCCTCTGTAACAGAATAATCAATTATATTCACTTCACCTGTCTTTGTTTTTAATGTTACAGCTGATCAGTGTAATTCTATTATTTATGAACCATGTTTTTGTTGCGTGGAAAAGTAGAAAATTGCCTATTGATAAAAAAAAAATCTTAAAAATGTGCTGCAGATTAACAAAGAAAATGTATAAAATGTTTTGGGTGGGGGGAGGGGAATGGGTATATGAAAAAATATATAATAGTGTACCATGTATGTATATGTAACTTGTTTATTTTTCCAATAAAAAAGACTTTGATAAGGATAAATCTATAAATAAAATTAAAGGAGGAATGAAACATTTTTGAAAAATACACTTAATTAAAGAACTATATCTAATGCATGTGGAAAATGTTTCAAAGCAAACCTTTTTTTAATTTTTTTTTTTTACCTTGTAACCATTCTCTTTGGCGAATGACAAAATGACCTCCCTCCTCTCGCGTGTCGTGTTTGTGGCATCAAACACCTGCAGGCAAAAGGCGTGCCAATTGTTTAAAGCCAACTGCACAAGATAAGTTACGTTAAACTGTAGGCTTTAGTTCATGTGCTTTTGTTATTAGAACATGTCTTGGGCGTGGCGTTGTATTTATAGGAAGACATAAAGAAAGAAAAAGGAAATGTTCACTTACCGCCACTTGGCCCTGCTCCAGATTGAAGTAATCCGCTACGTCTTTTAGGGCAGCAAGTGCACAGGCTCTGAACACAAAAACACACACGGATATTATATTAAGACCTTAAACATTACAACAACACGTATTCATTGCATACGTGCAAAAAATGCCATTTCATCTAATAAAAAACACTGCCTGGCCAAAGACGTCACACACTCTAATATTTCCTTTTGCTCTGATTACAGCCATGGCATCATTTCAATAAGTTTATGGAATGTCGCCAAATTTATTTCTGTCTAGAGTCGCATTAATTTCTTTTCAAGATCTTCTATTAATGGGAGAGCGAGCCTTCTCTAGCACATCCTAAAGATTCTCAATGGAAAGAAAAAAAAATACATTGATGGAAAATCTGGTTATTCAGTACATTCAGGTTGACAACCAAATTTTTTGCGCAAATAACGTTGCTGAACCTAGACCTGACCAACTTTTTACACTTTGTTTTTCAGCAAACATTTAAGTGAGCCCCAACAAATAAAATAAAATAAATTTAAAAAAAACATCTCTTTCTTGAAGATTTTTGTTCACCCCATCCTTCCAGGTTTAAATAATGTGTTGGACAGTTTTAACCCAATTTTAGTAGTTTTAGCAAACTCCTTAGTTGTTTTCTTTGCTTAATGCAGGACAACAATTTAACCCTTCCCAAACAGAGAAGTTAGGGTTAATGAACTTGTTGCTGCTGAAAAATATTAATCACTGCGATAATTATCCAATGGAAGCATCTTAACTATTTGCTACTATCATTCACTAGCCAATCACAAGCTCACGTATGCCGAAGGTGGTGGATAGCATTTTGCTTCCATGTGACAGAGATGAGCTCATTGGTGTGTAAGAATTGTCCAAAACTGGATACACGTTGTTGGATAAGCACTGAGAGGAGTGTGTCTCTTACTTGCGGATCTTCATGGCCTCTTCATTGTCGGGACGGAAAAACTCAAAGCTCTTGTAGGATTGAACGGCTTCCCGGCGGTACTGTCCAACATTAAACACTGTTAAAGGTAAAGGAGATGATAATCTATCACAGACACAACACTAATAAATTAATTCATTATACAGATTTTTGGAAAGAAAATAATATACAACTAAAGATTATTACTAAAAGTAATTAAGCTGTTTGGCTTCTATTGAAGCTATTGTTTTAAATATTCTTGTAATTGAATTTTTATAGTTTTTATCTATTTAGGGGTAATGCTTTAGTAATCCACAGTTCAATCATTATGCAAATCTGTTGTTTTCTCCTTTACCTTTTGTAGGAACGCCAATCCAGTTGAGGTAGCGTGTTAACTTTTTGGAGATGTAGGTTTTTCCTCTGGCTGGTAGACCGACCATCACGATCAAAGTGGGTGAGTTGGTGAACTGCGGTACAGATGCTGGAATAGGAACAAAAGTGTTTTTTTTCCAAAATGTGTGAATTTAGAGCGTGAGGAATGAGCTCTTGCCCAGAGCCAAAACAATATAATTATTAGCACAAAGAAAATCTTTGTGAATTGACATTTATTAAATTTACCAACACCATTATCCAGAGCAATTTACCTCATTTACACAACTAAACAGTAAAGGGTTACAGGTGACAATGGGATTCAAACTTACAACCTTCTAATTACTAGTCCAAAGTTTTTGGACTGAGCTCTCCTGCTGGGATTTAGGAACTCTTACTCTCACTCATCGCCTATACCGCTTCATCCTGTATTCAGGGTCGCAGGAACCTGGAGCCTATCCCAGGAGACTTAGGGCATGAGGCAGGGTACAGCCTGGACAGGGTGCCAATCCATCACAGGGCACACACACATACACACTCATTCTGGGCAATTTGAAAACGCCAATTAGCCTAGCCTGCATATCACTGGACTGTGAGAGGAAACCAGAGTACCCGGAGGAAACCCACCAAGCCCGGGGAGAACATGTGAACTACATGCACACAGGGACGGGAATCGAACCCAGACCCTGGAGGTGCAAGGCCACACTGCTAACCACTACACCACCGTGCCGCCAGATTTAGAAACTATCTCCCCTTATTTTGCTCCCCACTTCATTTGCATTATGACACGACAGTGACATTTTTAAATCTTTAATAATTTAGGAGGTGTTTAATAAGTTTGTATAGCAGCAGTTTTTTTATAGTAAAGAAAGACTAATTTAAGACCAGGACAAGCCAAGATCAAATCAAGAATAAAGTCTTAACCATTTAAAACGACGTCAAGGTTAAGTCCAAATAAAAGCACAAATAATTGTAATACGTAAGCTTTTCCGCGGCTAACCGGCTTGATTTGATTCACAAGTAAGGATTTATTTCTTGTCAAACTTTGTGCTTGTGAAAAGAAAAGATAACGCAAACAATACTTTTACAAACTTTTAGACCAAGACTGTACTCAGCCAGACCACCGCCCAACTCTGAGACATGTCCAAGTCAATACAGAACATTTCTTTAGACTGGAATCCATCCCTAAAGCCCTACGAAACTCAACATAATTTATGGATAATAATATTTTTTGTGGAGTCAGATGTAAATGGGGAGTTTTATAATTTAGGTAGCTTTGTGGACCATGGATCATCATGAACCATAAAAGGACCATGAACTTCTGTTTCTCTGAGGTTAACAGCCCCGAGGTCAGTATGAGCAGGACATTGTAGAGCCGTGTGTGTTCTCTGATTAGTGACGAACTCTAAAATCATTTTATATAATAACGATCTATGAATCATACACTCTACCATGACCTTAAAAAAACTTTTTAAAGTTAAAATTGTAAAAATTATCCAGTTTTAGAGAATGTAAGAGAATAAGGGAGTGTGTGTGAGAGAGAGAGAGAGACGTCGCTCTGATGTCACTTACACCCTCGTCTTCGGCTCAGTTTACTGTTCATCCATGGGACCCAGGTCTTCTCCAGGGGATTCTGGGTAAGTTCGCTCTGCAGGTGAGCCATTTCAGTGTGTGCCTTTGTCACAAAGAAGTACAGGTATCTATCCAGCCGTGTGTGTGTGTGTGTGTGTGGAGGGGTCTGTCCTATAAGGCTAAAGTCTGAGCATTGGACTTCGACGAGCGGATGATTCATTTGGATTACCCTACTACTACCCTACACACACACACACACACACAATTTTATTTGAATAGCGCTTTTAACAATTGTCATTGCAGCTTTACATCATCAAAAAAATTATTGAAGTTTGTATAAAATGTGAATGTGTATGAATTAAAACGATAAGATTGTCCCTGTTATTATTATTATTATTATTATTATTATTGTTGTTGTTGTTGTTTCCCAAAGGTCCAATCATATATTACCATTGTTACCCAACATCTAATCACTGGACATAATTGTTTTCAACGTCCAATGATTGATAACAACGGGTTCCTGACATCAATCGTTTCCAAACGTGAAATCACTCATCATTATTTTCTCCCAATGTCCAATCATTGATCTCTATTGTTTCCTGATTATCTTATATCCGAAAACAATTTAAAAACAATCATGAAAGGCCACACCCCCTTCTTCCTGACTCATAATCTCATGACTGAATAAACATAGTAAGTCCTTATCTCATGGTAGTTTTGCAAAATGTAGATATGTTCCTAACAATTTATTAATGAAGAAACATTTTGATCTGCTTTTTTACAAGAGCTTTTAGATTAGATGATACGTGGCAACTGAATTCACATCAAACATGCTCACAGATGCCCGGACTGAGCCAGCAGGGTTCGATCCTGAGCTCGGCTTACCGTCTGTGCTGAGTTTCACACGTTCTCCACATTTCCAAAAACTTGCGACTCCAAATAGGTCCTTGGTGTATAGTGCGAGAGTGTGTATTCTGCCTTATACCCAGTGTTCCTGGGATCATTAGGATAAAATTAAGGGCTTACTGATTGCTGAGGCTGAAGGTAAACTAACTACAGATAGTAAAGATTCAATCAGACATGAAGTTTCCATGAACAGGATTATGGATCATTTAATCAAACCGGGAGATGAGCCAACACTTAGTGCAGCAGAGGTTTTGTGCTTGTGTTGGACGTGTACACTCTTCTCTTCTACATGTCCCTGATGTCCCTCCAGACAGTGAACAGCTCTGTAAATCAACACTTGAGTTTCAGGAACTTGGCAATGTGTGTCAGTGTTCTTGGCTCCTCTGAAGGATGAGCTTTCAGGCCAGTGCAGGGCAAACATTAGCTCGCAGCCCTCATTATAGAGCTAAATGACACGTTAAACAGCAGATCAACAAGCACAAAGTGGGTTTCGATATTCAGCTCAGTCTTATTCATGACTGAAGAGAGTGTCAGAGAGGAGGTGTCTCCTTACACCAGGATTATTATTACTATAACTACTATTATTATTATTATTATTATTACTATTACTATTATTATTGTGCATCCAGGCTGAATGTTTATTCACACAAACTTGTTAGAAAATGCCTCACTAGCAGCAGATATGTACAAAATAATAATTATTATAAACCATAATTCTCAGAAAACCTGAAAAAAAAAGAAATTAGAGACCATGAATCTCACCATCCACACAAAATTCCACCAGAAAAAAGATTTTCCAAAATGTAAGCAGCTTCTAATATTATAGTATATTACAATATTATACTAATATTACAGTTAATAAGTATATAAGTAAAGACATGGTAAAGACAGGTAACATCTCCTTCATGACAGTCTAAATACAGATTTTTTTGATTGTCACCTTAAGACTTTAATAAAACAACATAATCTACAGCATTCAAAAAACAAAGTATTTTTTCTGCCTGTTGCAGGTGACTGTAACTAACACTGACTTCAGAAAGTCATATTATTATTATAATTTGTATTAGAAAACATGTTTTTAAGTTTGATAATTAATTACAGGTTCTGAGGATACTATTTCAAGCTATTTTCCGGATCTACACAAACCCACAGAGGAACCATCAAGGGTTCTAATTAATTGGTGAGTTTAGTATTTTTGTTATTTGTATTTATGATGTAAGATATACAGTACACTGAACAGAATTTATAAATGTATAAATTAATAATTAACTCATAAATATTTTAGATAGTAATACGTGAAAATGTGGACATTATTATGATTTTGTTTTATTTTTTTACTACTTTTACTACTGCTAATAATTATAATAATAATAATGACAAGAATGGTATTATTTTAATTAAAATATTCATTAAAATATTAATTTTAAAGTGTTTTAAGATTTAAAAAAATAGGAAATTAACAGTATAATATTTTTACAGCTTTATTATACAAAATATAAAGTTATATTGTTAATGTGTCATTAATTGTATAATAATAAAATAATATAACATTTTATAGATAATATTATTAAACTATTTATATTTTATATAATAATTATACATTATTATTATTATTATTATTATCATTAACAATTATTAGATTTTTATATGATTGCAATATTGTTATTATAGCATCATTTAACTTGGTTATTAATAACAATATATCATGTATAATAACGATAATGAGTTAATAACATATTAGTAACAACCTGTTACATGTAGTAGTAAACATTATAATGATAAGAAGAAGATCAACAACAGCAACAAGAATAATAGTGCATAATAACAAAGTAAATCTTCTGCTGCAGACTGTGAGTTCTGTCAGTGACCCTTGGTGACCCGTAGTGACCCATCATCCCTGTACCACGCAGCCGGGTGAAACCTAAGCTGCAGGTCAAAACCCAAAGCAAACTCAGATCATGCACGAACCCTCGACTCTCACCTGTACTCTCACAGCGCACGCGTTTCCTGATCACGAGCTTTCTCTCCTCCATGTGCTTCAGTGCAGCCGAGCAACACGGACATGAAGTGACAGACTGCTTACTGCTTCTGTGTGTGTGTGTGTTTATAATTATCCACACGACTCCCCACAAGCTGCTCAGTCCACAGGAGCGTCAGATATAGCCACGGTTGCCAGATTGGAATAAATGTGTCATATTGAACAGACAAATGTACAGCTCAGATTTCAACAAACACCGAGCTGAATTTTAATGCCATGTGGTGGTGGTGGTGGTGTGATATCATAACCTCAAGAGTTCAAGTTTAACACGATATATAAGGAACAAACCAGTGTAAATGATAATTTTTAACAGCATCTAAGGTTCATTTAGTAAGTTTTTTAATTCTGATGTTTTTAACCTTCTTTCATCGATATGGTTTCCATGTTCCTACTGTACATTACACACAAACCAGCTGATCGTGCTGCACTAGGACTTCCACCTAAGGAGCGATGCAGCGGCACTTTGGTCCTCATGAACACCTTACTAACACACTTCCCTTCTTTTTTCACAAACACTGTGAATGATCTGTGTCATCAATCTGCTGGTTTAACACAGCCTGCCAACATGACTCACCACACACTGACTGAGACAGAGTCATCGTGAACCCCAGGGGGCGCCGCTGATCATCCGTTCAGATTTCACATTCGGAGCTATTTTTAGATCGTAGCTCTATTCCTGGGGAGTCTGCAATGTAACGTGCAGTGAATTCTTGATGTCTCATGAGCTTAATGTTCTGTAGCAGAAAGTGTGTGTGTGTGTGAAATACTATGACTATCAGGCCTCATTTATCAATCAGGATATGAGCAAATTCATTCATGCTCATGCAAATCCTCTCTCTCTCTATATATATATATATATATACATATGCGTGTGTGTGTAGTATTATGTTTTCTTTAAATGTCATTTTTTGTGCATATATATTCATGTTAAAGTCATATGAATCAACACACACACACGTTTAACACCGTTCAGTTGTTTATTTGTTACACACCTGTTATATATTACTGACTTGAGTGTGATTTTAATCAGGACAAAAAATATTGGGACCCTACAAAAGGAGAGGTTAGTGTTTGTCTGTGGTCGGTAATGAAGCTGCGTTAACACAAGCAACAATCAAGCGGCGCTCTTTTGTAGGTGTGGCTAAATCATAAACGTGTGTCTTTGCTCATTTATGTTACCAACATTGTACCAGGCCTAACCTGAAATGTAAATGTGGCCAAACTTTACTAACAGGTATAATAATAATTCATATCAATAACTAATAATAAAAATCATCATCCTCATCATCAACAAGAGATACACAGAGAAGTTATTGCCTAAAGTAGACATATCGATGGTTCAAAAGCAAGTGGCGACATGCAACATCATCAGCAGTGTCCTCAGCACCAGCAGCAACTAACCTCAAATTTTGCACCTGGGCTCTAGGCCAGCCTTAACCGACCCCGGCCCAACCCCAAGCCAGACCCCGACCATACTCATATGTCACTTACAGGGTAGTTCTTATTTATAATAGTAATAAACTGTATGAAAGGGCAGGATTTAATAATATTTCGAGTAAACATTGCCACTGAGGAAAAATACATAAGTCATAGCATTATAATAGAAATTTAATAATAATAAAAAAAATTAATCCAGAGTCTATTGAAAACCTGCAGACTTTTGTAAAATGATGTCACATCCAGAACACTAATAAAATCAGAGGTGGGTAAAGTAGACAAATCCTGTACTTGAGTAAAAGCAGAGATACTCTACATAAAAATACTACTTGCAGAAGTCGTCTATTTACAATTGTACTTCATGACATGTACAAAAAAAAAAACTTTGCTTATTATCAAGCCTACCTGCCTCTCTCTCCTGTGAACATGACGTGTTCATCGAAATCTGAAAATGATTTCAAACACCTGATACTTGATTTAAATTTTGACCCATGAAACGCACCTTCATGTAACACAACACCACATGGAAATCTAGTCAAGTACAAAGTACACAGTATATATTTGTTGTATGATGTAGTGGAGTAAAAGTAAAAAGTATCCACTAATAACACTACTCAAGTACAGATATGCGAAATATGTACTCAAGTAAAGTACAGCAATGGCAAAAAGTAAATTAACTTTATCTTCCACCTCTGGATAAAATGCTGAATAATTTCAGGATGTAAATTATGAAATGAATTTTGAGGATTAGTTTGTTTTTAGAGAGACTTTTTGTTCACCGATACAAGTATGAATGTCACAACCTGATCAGCCCTGTGCTGAAAATGAACAGCTAATATCATGTAGATACTGTAAGTGAGCTAAAACAAACTCGTTTAAAATCAGATCTCTGACCTCAATAAGGTTACTTTATTAAGCAGTTTATAGTCAAAAACAGTGATTTTACACTTCATTTTAACAAAAGAAACATGAATTTGGTTCTGAAGACAATCTGTAATTAGCTATAATCCACGACTAAAACATGCTTATGCAGATCATACTGAAAAACATAATTGTACAAAAAGAGTCATATGTAAGGATGAAGATTTCTAATTTAATATGAATCCATGGATCACAATTAGACATGTACACTCTTAAAATTGTAACAGTGATGTTCTCAAGAAGATTAAAGTCTAAAAAACAAGAACAAACTCAACTACGTTAGAAATATCAAGAAAAGTTTATGCGACTATATAAAAGAAAAACATGATGAGGAAAAAGAATACATTTGAATCCAATGAGCGGACATGAAACTTAAAACTGGCTGCGTTTGAGATTCTACTCGTTAGGGTTGGGGTTTGCGTCTGGATACAGGGAAAGGTCAAAGGTCAGGACCTTACTGATAACGCAGTCTCCTTGCTGTAAGTGGGAGAAAAAAAAGAGAGAGAGACAACAGCTATGTGAGTTTTATTAGAATAATATTACAGAGAAAAGAAAGGTGTGTGTAGGAGTTAGTGAGTTTACTTACCTCGGGGTATACGCCGATGAGCGAGTCAGCCTTGGTGTAAAACTCCTCCTTCAGCGAGATGACGATAGCCTGGAAGTTTTCGATGGACTGGTCTTTGATGTAGTTAGCGACCTGAAAGGTTGAGCGCGAATATGGACATCATCGTAAACAAAATGTTTTGTGAATTATGCATACGTTTAACAGCATCCTGAAAACACACTGACCTTGCCGATATTGGTGTTGTCCAGAGCGGCGTCGATTTCATCGAGCACGAAGAACGGAGCGGGTTTATAGCTGGAGGAGAGAAGAAATTCATAAAGTCATTTCTCTACATTAAGTTAAAAAAATTACCTTAACTGAATATTTCGTTTGCTGGATCATTCGCAAAAGAATAAAAAAACAAACAAACAAAAAAAAAAAACAGTCAACCTGGTGAAAACAGTGCCACCCTGAAACTCCCCCCCAGGCCAAATAAAACAAAACATCCGTACTGGACATAGGGCAATTATAAATGCCTTTTACTTGGTTTTACAAAAAAAGTAAAGTAAAGTTTGTAAAGTTGGTTAACATTAAATAAAATTTAAAGTTTAGTTGTGCACAATCCTAAACCACTTATATATATATATATATATATATATATATATATATATATATAAATGAAGTTCTACAAGTGATAGAGACTGAAAATTTGTATTTGTTACATATTTGTGTTCATACAAAAAAAGTGTTTTTCACTCAAACACAATTCTGTACAATAATTTAATATTTTGCACTACAGTGATTAATTTGCATAACTAATCTGCAGTTCAATCGTGTCAAACCACAGGAATCACTGATCAACTCTGATTAGATAAAAAAAAATAATGAATAAAATAAAACTTATGGAGCCTTTAGAAATAGAAAATAAAATAAAATAAATATAACTATAATTTGGCACGCTGAATTCAAGGTTTTGGTATTTGGTCCTGGTGCCATCGATTACTGCAATGCTTTGTATTTTGGGGTTTCCTACACAGCATTACATCGACTACAGCTGATCCAAAACTCTGCTGCTCGACATCTACCCGTGAAAAAGAACATATCTCTCCAGTTCTGGCTTCTCTTCATTGACTCCCGGTACAGTTTCGTATGAATTAAAAAATTCCTTTGGTCACGTTTAAATGTTGACACGGCCTTGCCCCGCCCTATCTCTTGGATCTGCTTTAGCCCTATGCTCCATCCCGGTCTCTCAGATCATCAGATAAACTTTTGCTGACTGTTCCTAAACCTAAATGCAAGCTTAGAGGTGATCGTTCATTCTCTGTAGCGGCACCCAAATTGTGGAATGACCCTTGACTATTCATGAGGCCACATCACGGAGGGTGTTTAAGTCCCATCTTAAAACTCACATTTTTTTTTTGTCTGCTGTCTAAACCAACATAAGATGTTGATTTTATATATACGATTAGATTAGACATGTCTGTGGTATGTCTTTTTATTAGGGATGCACCGAAATGAAAATTCTGGGCCGAAAACGAAACCGAAATTTTTGGATGCACTTGGCCGAAAACCGATACCGAAACCCAAAATGGCTTCATTAAAAAACATGTTTAAAATATTTTCTTTTTGTTTGTATTAAAAAAACTACAAATTAATTAAGCAATCAAACTTTTATTGATAATAAATAACAGTAATAAGGCTGTTTAACAATAACAAAACTTGCTTCCAAGTGCTTCCAAACCGCCGACATACTCCGTGTTTGATGCGTAATGACAGCGCGAACGAGACGGGAGGATGGGAGAGGCGTGGCGACAATTTCGGCTTTTATTTTCGGCGCTTTCTTACGTTTCGGCCGAAACCGATAATGCTATTTCGGCCGAAAATTTTCGGTGGCCGAAATTTCGGTGCATCCCTACTTTTTATATTATTTTATTATTTAAATAAAGCACTTTGGGGCATTCCTGTTGTTAAAGTGATATACAAATAAATTTGAGTTGAGAGTCTGTGGACGACCTGACGTAACTTCCTCACCTGTGGATGGCGAAGAGTAAAGCGAGAGCGGCCACGGTCTTCTCTCCTCCTGATAAATTATCCATGGGTCTAAAACGTTTCCCAGGGGCCACGCAGTTATAGTTGATCCCATCGAGGTACGGTTCCTCTGGGTTCTCCGGGCCGAGAAAAGCCTGCAATTACAAAAGGGGGAATTAACACGAGGCCGACTTCTCTCCCCTCGACAGGGAGTTCTCAGCAGAAAAACAAGGAATTCCTTCAGTCTAAACCACTAAGCCTTTCATAGCCGTGTGTGTGTGTTTGTTTACCTGAGCACTGCTGTTCCGCGAGAGCGCTTTGTAGATCTCATCAATGTTTGTAGAGACGGACTCGAAGCAGGCGTGGAAGCGATCGAACCTCTCCTTCTTGATCTGCTCGAACGCCTGCTTGGCTTTCTTTGCTCTCTTCCTGGCGGCTTCGAATTCTGAAACAACGTTATGTTTGTTATGCGTTATGGTAGTTCTTTATAGAACCTCATGAGGAACCTAAAGAAGAACTAAATCATCTCTCACCGTCGCTGGTCTCCTGGAATTTGTCTCGGACGCTCTCCAGCTTCTCCATGGCCTTCATGTTAGGAGCGCTGATCCTCTGGAGGATGCTCTGTTGCTCGTTAAGCCTCTGCTGAAGGGTGCTCATCTCACCTTTAATCTCTTCCTCAGACAGCGAGTCCTGGGGAAATATAACACAAACACCGAAAATATAATAACAGAATTTATCACGTTCGATGACTGACGATCGTTGAGGTGACATCTTGAGCTTTGCTGCTGTTGCAAAGTAAAATATTTTGTATGTGTATATATATAAACATTTGTACTTTGTACTGCTTCTGTCTTAGAGAAGCTGTTAAAAAGGAACGTACCCAATAACCCAGCCACTGTCTAGTAATTCTTTTTTTTTTTTTTTTTTTTACATAGATATAATTCATTCTATAAAAAAGAACATGATGGTTTCTCAGAAAGATAAAAATTACTGTAGGAGGACTGATTCATTACATTGTTAAACTAAATTATTTCCTCACAATCTATTTCATACAGATTCAGGGATCCTTTGTCTGTTCAAGGTGACTCAAAGTTTTGCATGAAATGCTCAAAAGAATTAGTTTTCCTTGAA
The DNA here is from genome assembly GCF_024256425.1 of Clarias gariepinus. Taxonomy (NCBI): domain Eukaryota; kingdom Metazoa; phylum Chordata; class Actinopteri; order Siluriformes; family Clariidae; genus Clarias; species Clarias gariepinus. Next base: position 2,067,572 of record NC_071121.1, read on the forward strand.
CTCAACATTCTTCAACATTACTCTTGGTGATGAGAGAAAAAAAAACAAAGAATGAAAAAAAAAGTCAATTAATTGATCAATCAATCAATCATTGCTGCATGTTTGTTTACCTTCAGGTCTTCAGACAGGCTGCTGTAGTCGATCTCAATCAGAGCCTCTTTGGCTAAAACGGAGCTGGACGTTTTCTGGCTGCTATTCATACTTTCTTCCTGGGAGCTTCCCTGTAAATGTAAAGAATCAGTACTTTAACATGCACTCTACTAGGCGCTATGGCTTACAAACACACTGGTCAGAAGCCAGTCCGATGTATATAATAAGGTTTTCGTAAGGCTGAACTCAAACACAGCCGATGTTAAAATTATTTATTTAAGAATAATCTGTGGAAGACAATAAGTGACTTTCAGGCACTGTGTGGGGGGGGAACCTTGGTCTAAAATCTACACAGAATTAGTCAAAATATTTGGGAAAAACATTACTTTTAGCTGAGATGAGCCCTTCATCTAGCTGCTCTAAAGGCTATAACCAGAAAATGTTGTAATCCAGATAGTCCAACTATTGAAGATTGGTATGATATATATAAAAACATTTTAATATTGAAAAAAGATTACTCTGTCCATGAGTCTACCGGAAGATAAGTCTGAAGAAATTTTGGAAAAATGGAAGCGATACATCTCCCTGAAACGCCCATATTTCATCATAGTTTTTATTTTCCCTCTTATACAGTTTAATTTTATAACAATAAACACCCTTGCATGTTCTTTTGTGTAGTATAGTTCCTTACTTAAAAAAAAAATCTAAAGAGAAAATTTTAGAGGTTTTCACTGTATTAGTAAGTAAAGAAAAGTATAGAATTTAAATAAATTTATTTTATAGGTCGTTGGGAGATTTCGTTATGATGTATTGTGTGAAACCTGTAGTTATGAAACAAATCCATCGAACACACTACCTCCTCCTGACTGATGTCGTCCATGGTTCCTGATTTGAGAGGAAGTTTGATGTCCTGCATTTTACAGGCCTGGAGCAGGTTGTGTCTGTCACTGCGCTTCTGCTCCAGCTTCGTTTCAATGGCCGTGACCTCCTTCTGAAGCTGGGTCAGCTCTCTAAACACACAAAACCGCACATAATTATATTTATGGACCAAAGAAGCAAAGAATATTAGCTGGCTAGTCACCTATAAAAAAAAAACTCACTTGTTGGCTCCGCCGAGTTTCTTACGGATTTCTTCCATTTCATGGTTTTTGTCGTTCACCTCTGACTTCTTGGTGAGGTGCTGATTCTTCAGGTCCTGAAGCTGAGCCATGGTCTCATCGATGATCTTCATGTGCCTCTGCTCCTCCTGTTTAACACAAAACAAACACACGATCAAACAGCGGTTTCGACTACGAGTCGGTCATGTTTAACACGGTAAATCTTACTAACATCATCCCTCACCTTCTTTAATCTTTCGATCTCGCTCTCGTCCTTCTTCACTGTCTGCTCCCACATGATGACTTTCTCCTGGTCCTCCTTCAGCTGGTTCTTCTCGTAATCCAGCTGGATCGCTAGACGAGTCTTCTGAGTCTCGAACTCCAAGCTGAGGAGATCGGAATGAGCAATATATATATACACAATTCTGAAAAATCCCGGCGAGCATGTGGGCTGGGAGGATTAATATTCAGGATCCATCATTAATCAGTTAATTGTGGTTACAATTTTAACCAGTTAAATTATAATGCTTTGTTTGTTTTGCATAATATCTCTCCATATCTCGTATATTTATTAACTTGCACACCACAAGAAGGCAGGCTAGCAGTTTAGGCTGCAGTGTGCTATATGGTGAATTATTTAAGGCCTTGTTTTTAAATAATGAATGAGGACAGAGTTGAGCACAATTTTTTGAGCACACCTTAAAAAAAATTTTTTTTTTATCTGATTGTTTAAAAGTATTTGTCTAACATGCTGGGACTATGCTGTTAGAAATGTTTAAGAATTTTTTTTTAGTCCCCCCTCATCATTTTACTATTAAATTGATAATTAATTGTTGACTTAAGAAAGATTTAGAAAATTTGCACAGAGAATTTTTTTTATCACGTATATAATCCAAGTAATCACTGCAAAAAAAAAAATCAATTTTTTATTAAATATATAAGGAAATTAAGCCCTAGCAATTTTAAATTAATAATTTTTCCGGTGTTCTGAAAACAAATCAGACAAACTGATTAAAATTAAAATGTAACAGTCGATTATCAACAGAGTGGTTTTGCATTTAAGTGCTGTTTAACACTCTTTTTAGCTTTGGAATAAAATTCCTTAAAATAAAAAGCAGAGGAAAGTCAAAAGTAGTTTTTTTTTTTTCGTCACAAATTAGGCAACAAATAATTATTGTTAAAACTATTAATCAAGAATGAATGCATTTTAAGTGTTAAATTACTTTTTTTTTTATACTTCTCTAACTGAACACTATCATGACCATTAATTCAAAGTGCAATTTTATTTATTTTTTTTTTTTACTTAAAACTCCCTAACATCATTGAACTGTACTAATAAATTAAGGAATAAGCGCTCTAAATTAAGGATTAATATTTTGTCTATGCATAATTTACATTTAAGTAAACTCCATCTTCTCACAATGCAGTCCTTCAGTCGCCAACTTAACAATAATTTTCAAAAAACACTCAAGATACAGAAAACTTTTCCACATCACATTATGTTCATGACAAACAAAAAAGAAAAAAAAAAAGCCAGACACTGGAGAAGTTGCTGATTTCTCTTACCGCTTCTTTGCGATCTCGTTTTGCCTTTTCACTTTCTCCTCTTCAAACTCGCGAATGTTCCTCACACCGATCTCTTTGCAGAACTCCAAAAACACTTCGTCCTCAACCTAAAAAATAATAAAAACAACAAGAAATTGTTTAAACCTACACATTTTGTCCTGAAATATATAAAAACATAAGACCATATTTTCTTGTACCAGGTTCATGCGGTCTTTCAGCTCCTTCATTTCCCTCTCACGTGACTGGATGATCCTCTTGATGTCATTGATACGGGGACCAAAGTTGGCCAGTTCGCTTTCTAGCTTGGATTTTTCCTAAATAATAATAATAAGAAGAAGAAGAAGAAATTGTAAATGCAGCTGTGTCATGACATTATGCTCAACTTTCTTTTCTTTGTATATAACGTTACCTGCATGTTTAAAGACAGGTGGCGCGTTTTGGTCTGCTCGAGGTCGCTTTGAGAGTACTTCAGCCTCATCTGCAGCCCGTGAGCCTGAGACTGCACCTGACGAAGCTCCGCCTCCTTTCTTTTCGCCTTCATTTGCTCCTACACAGGACAGACACATCAATCAGTCATCTCATTTCCCTCCACATTCTAGCCTTACTCAAAAACATCCAAGAAAGATTTTTATATATATATATATATATATATATATTTTTTTTTTTTCGCCCATTTTCACCTTGAGTTCATCTGTGAGTTTCTCTTTCCTGTCCTTTAGCTTGTCCACGGCTTTCTCGTCCCAGCGGCGAGCTTTGGCCTTCAGGTCGCTGGCACCTCCGGAGATCACACCAGACTTCTGGAACAGAGTCCCGTCTAGAGCGACGGTCTGTGAACAAACGATGCGAAGCAGATTAGCATTATTCATCCATGAACCAGTTTCAGTTGTACAGTCACTCACTCAAAACGAGCAAAAAATATATTTAAAAAAAAAGCATAGAACATCATGTGATTTGCTGATTAATTTTCCCTCAGTGTTACTTAAATCAATAATCCCACTTTTTATTTTTATTAAAAGATTTATTTCTTGGACAACACTGACTGTAGTATTTTAAATAAGTTATGTTCAGTAAAAATGTTACGGATGGATTTTCTACATGTTTATGGATGGATGGGTCGATGGAGCTACCTTGTGCCTGTACGGTCCTCCGAAAGCGATCCTGCGAGCATCCTCGACGTTCTCGCACACGAGCGCGTTCCCGCAGGCGTACTGCAGAGCTTTCTTGATCTGTGGCGGCTCGTAGCGGATGACGTCGATCACCAGTTTGGCGCCGCGCAGCTCACGCAGCTTCTCGTCTGTAGGTTTGACCTGACGATGATACGATAACGAATTAGCTGATTTATGATTAACGATAAAATGTCCCTTTATATGAGAAGAGTGCTTCCTTTCTAACCAAACACATAAATAAATGAATAAACAAACAAACAAGCACATCACACATCTAATTTCGACTACACATCTGCACAAAGCACCTCAAGATAGTCCAGAGGTAAGAAGGTTTCCGGTTCTCCTCTCTGCTCTTTGATGTACTGGATGCAGTCACGGCCGGTCTTCTCCGAGTCCACAATGATAGCGTCCATGTTCTTGCCCAGCACTTTGGTTACAGCGATCTGATACTTCTTCTGAGTGGGCTGGCACAGGTCTATGAGCCTCCCGTACTGGAGAGAAAACAGAATTATTATTATTATTATTATTATTATTATCATCATCAGTGCTTAATCACAGTGGATAACATTGGATAACATTAATAACAACTTTGTTTCTTTGCAGTTTTAGTTTACGTGCCGTCAAAGATTTTCAGGAACGCTGACTTGACTGTGGGGTTGAAAAAAAAAAGTCTTGGGTATATGCTTGCAAATAATCAGTAGTGCTTATAAGTGTTTATAAGTAAAGCAGCCGGTAGGTTTTACTGGGCGTGGTAGAAGATAATGCCAGAGTTCTTCTGGTAACTTTGTCACACTTGCGCCTTTCTATTTTCATGCAAAACCCATGAGCCTAGATTATGGTTAATTCATGCAGAAAATATGTTTTTTTCCTAGAGAAAGCAGAGAAAGTTTCTCTGTATAAATAAATCTACCAAATGCTAAAATGTGGAGGCAGAAGAGAAATAAAGGACGCGTCGTAGAGTAGCTCAGTCACAGAGACATATACAATGGACACTCTACAGAAAAGAATGTTGACCAGATGAGGTTTTCTGTAGGAAGACATTTATGGATTTTTTTTCTTGTTTTTGCCTCTAAAAACTGATCCATCACGTAATATGTAACTTTCTTTAAAGATATGCAAATATTCTCCTATGTATGTTTGGAAATGGTGATTGGATTTGTACATTAAAATGTAGATACCATAAACTTACATATATAACAACATTTGTGCTACCCAAGATTTCTGCACAGCACTGTACATCACTCAACACAGTTAGCTGTTCATCCATTAGCAAACTAGCAAAGCTTTACTAATTAGATGGCTAATAAATAGTAGAGTGACGGTAAGAGTACATGTTAGCCTTTAACCTAACACACTTCTCTTTGTCACTTATTAAAGTATACAAAAAGGTGACCAGAAACATCCTGGAACAAACCAGCCTGTTTATACGTACCACTGATCCAGGGTAGAGTCTTTTGATGCTCTCCATGATCTCGGCTTTGCGCTGCTGTCTGCTGTTCTCCTGTCTGTCTATACGGGCGTCACCGAGCTGCTCCATCACCTGCACAGAAAAAGAAGAAGAAGAAAAAAAAAAACAGCAATAAGATTCTTTTCTCAATACAGGTAGTTCAATTCAATTACATTTTATTTGTATAGCGCTTTTAACAAATGTCATTGTTGCGACGCAGCTGTGAAAAATGTGTATGAATCAAATGATTAGATTGCCCCTGGTAGTCCCTGACTTACGAACAAAATACGTTCCAAGAGCATGTTCACAAGTCGGATCTGTGCTTAAGTCTGATAAAGTGAGTCTTATACGCCTTTGACAAGAATAGACAATGTAAAGCATACCAATCCACATGACGAAATCTCTGTCCCCTTTCCCCATACTGACATTATGTGGACAAAAACTGTAACCGCACCTAAAGAAATGAATCTCTTGCGTGAAATTTAAGAGTGTTGTCTCTGCGCTTTGAAATCGTGAGGGGAATCCTGGACGCCAATTGTCGCAGAGCTGTTTTTCAATTCTATTAGACTGTGAACTATGTTTTGTTAAGGATTTTCCTGAAATTAGGGATATTTTCCAACAGGACAGATTTACAGGACAGACATTTTCTATCATCGTGCTCCCGGAGTGATTAATTGAAATCGGTGAGGCTGACTCATTTCTCCCGCCGGACTTTGGACATTTTATACCTTCACTTACACACTGAAAATATTACATATAATTATAAATATTGGCTACTGGTGCACTGCAGTGTCTATTTTTTGTACAAGTCACGTGAGCTACTTTGGCGATTTGTCGCATCTACGAATGTTTGTAGATCCGGGGTCTGTTCGCTTCTGCGGAAAATTCATAACTCGAATGTTCATAAGTTGGGGACTTACTGTAGTTAAGTAAGCGGAGCCGAGACCTGAGAACTGGCCCATGTTTATAGCGTACCTGGTTAAGCTCCATGTTAATCTCATCAATCCTCCTCTTGGCTTGCTCCACCTCATCCGTGAGCTCCTCCTCCATCCTCTTCTGTTCATCCAGAGACTGTCTGTAATACAGGAAGATAATAATGACACCAGACATCACCTAGCAGGGTTAAAGTACCCATGCTGAGTAGTTTTAACGGTGTACCTGCTGGTCGTGATGTAATCGTCGAGCTTCTCAATACGCTTCTGGTTCTCCTCAATCTCTCTGATCTTCTGCTTGATCTTCGCCTGTGACGAGACAACATCTGAACATAAAGCTACGTCCTGAGACTCTTGCCCACAACGTCCTTTCCTCTCAACTACCCCCCCATTCCACCCCCCCCCCCCCCACACACACACACACACACACACAGTACCTCCGTCTCCACTTTCTTTCTCTCCTCCAGATCTAGGCGGTCCTGGTCGGCTTTCTGGTCGCGGTTAAACTTCTCCAGCTCCTGGGCGAGTGTAGCGGCTCGTTTGCTAGCCTCTTCTTTCAGACGGTGATACGCTTTGACCTGGAACACAAAGTGTTCACTGAGATCTGTGTACAAATACATAAATTAAAAAAAAAAAAAGATCGATATGAGCACGAGTCGGTATTGTACCTGGTTCTCTTCAAGCTGCAGGTCCTGGCCTTGACTCTGCGCCTCCTCCTCCATACGCTCCTCGAACTCCTGCCGGGCTGTCTCCACAGCCCTCTGCTCGCGCTCCAGCTCGTCCATGTCCGCCTTGCGCTTTTTGTAGCACTTCTGGGCGTTTTGAAGGGATTTACGTGCGGCTTCTAGCTTCTTGATCTTGTGAGCCGTGTTTTCTTTCGCCTTGATGTACTGCGGCCGCTTCTGGTTCAGCTCTGCGTCCTTCTCCCTTTCGGCAGGAGAAACAAACCATGTGTATGAGCCATCATCACTCAAAGCCTCGAATGTCATCTTTGACATTAAGATAAAAAAAATTCCTAATATGATAATGATTACGAGCAGTGTTAATAGAAATAAAGCTTGAAAACGCTATGGTTGGAGGTTATTTTTTAGGTTATTTTTTTTATTTAGCTTTCTTTATTTCTAGTAAAAGTAGAAAATCATCTATTGAACCTAAATTTGTTAAAAGCTCATTTTGAGGTACGCACATTTATACAAATGTATATATGAATTGTTGACCCTCCCCCTTTTAACCTCCTCCCTAAATCACTTACTTGATCTCTTTCTCTACGGTCTGTTGATCTCTCATCATCCTCCCGAGCTCCTTCTTCTTCTCCTTTAGCTCGTCCTCTATGCGGTCCATGCGTTTGCGGTCCTTATCGATCTCCTTGTTGCGCTGTCCCAGCTCGCGGTTCAGTTTCTCTATCTCGCACTCATTGTGATAGAGCTTGAAGAGCTGCAGCTGTACGTTTGCGCGCACGACTTCGTCCTTCAGCCTCTGGTAACGCTCGGCCTGAGAGGGGGGAAAAGAAAACATAAATAAATTAATAAATAAACAAATAATGCTACATGTGCAGGAAATAAACAGCTCTGAGAAATTAGTTCCTGTGTAAACAATAACACGATAAAATCCGAAAAACCTCCTCTTTCTCCTGCTTGGCCTCTTTGCGCTCAGCAGCGATGTTCTTCTTGCGGTGGTAGTTGAACTGCGTGTCCTCCTCGGCCTTCACCATCTCCTTCTTGCGCCGGTCATACTCCTGAGCCAGCTCCCCGGAGCGAGAGATCTCCTCGAACAGGGCCGTGCGCTCTTTCGGGTTCTTCATGGCGATGGACTCTACTGCACCCTGTGAGCCACGATAATCAGGAAATTAGTTTAAACGTTTGGGTACTAGATCAGGTATTAAAGTGCAGGTGTACATAATAAAGTGTACAGACTCAAAGACATCTGACCTGAAACACCAGGAAGTTCCTGGCCTTGATGAGAATGCCGAGTTTCTCCAGCTCCTCGCTGTACTCGGGTAATCCCACTACTTTACTATTGATGCGATATTCTGATGAGGAGCCTGAGAAAGAGAGAGAAAGATGGAGGAAAACAGACAAAGAGAGAGAAAGAAGAAGAAAAAGGATGAAAAAGAAAAATAAAGAAAACAGAAAACATGAGATTTGAAATTAGAAATTATGAATGAAGGATGGAAAAGAGAACAGTTGAAAAAAAGAAAAAAAAAACAAAGAAAAATAGAGACAGAAAGATGGGGAAACAGAGAGAGGGAAAGAGAGATGGAGAATGGGAGGGGGAAAGAAAGTGAAAAAAGAGGGGACAATAGATTTAATTAATTACTTATAATAAGAGTTCATTCCATATAACTTTATTTTATTGCTTTTTTTACTTTTTAAATAAGCCATTAAACGTAAGTAAACAATTTGTACTCCTTTATTCCAGTCAGGTCAACAGTGTATCTGTTACACGTGTGCACACAGCAGTGTGTGGGCGTACGCCGTCATGTCTGGCCTTACCGATGATGACTCTGGTGAAGGCGCGCTCTTCCCCGCTGTTCTCCTGGTACACCATGCTGACAAAGGCGCGGTTCGCCGCCGGCTTCCCCACAGGGGCGCCGTGGATCAGATCCTTCAGTGTTTTCACACGCAAGTTGCTGGTTTTCTCCGCCAGCACAAAGCTGATGGCGTCCATGAGGTTTGACTTGCCTGAAAGGGGAGAAGAAAAAAATGCACAAAAAACTGAGAATGCATTCTGTCATTTTTTTTTCCAGAGGCGGAGCCTATAAACACAGTTTTGCTTCGATTTCGGTTTTCGATCTACAAACAAGTGTTTGATAAACTTCTTTTCTTTTAACCTCTGAAAAAATTGTTTCCTGGTTTAAAGCCACAAAGACCACTTATTGAGGAAGCTCGAAGCTCAAGGTCAAAATTATACCTTTTTAGCGTTTATAAAATAATCAAGAGTTCTTCAAATAGTTTAAGGTAAAACAAAAACCTTGTAAAATGTTTGGAACCCATCCTTAGGTACATCATTTAAGGATCTCCTAAAAAGCTTGTGGTTAGAACCATATGAGATTATGTTCGCCTATGTTAGAACCCTTTTATTAAAGAAAGTAAATGTCTGATCAACTCAAAGAACCCAGACAAAAGTATGATGCACCAACAAGAAAACAGAAATGTATAAAATCGTCATACAATTGCAATTTTAATCGAATCAGCACAGAGGTATCGTGATAATATTGTATCGGTGGTAACTGGTGATTCCTGTCCCTATCACAGACTTCCCTGCAGCTCAGACAAGTCACAATCCGATACGTCAGTTATTCCATCCCTTTTTTCTTTTACCGACCGATAAACCACACCATGTTTTAAAGTCACACAGATCTTTATTCTGGTGTTGACCTGAAGCTCTTGATCTGCTGCTCTTACATGAATGACCAGGTGTTCCCAATAAAGTGGAGGGTGAGCGTACAGGGCAATAGCATCCAGGATGTCACAGCTACAGTCCAGCTTCAACAATACACATTCATATTTACTCCAAAATAAAGAGAGTTGACTATATTTATATTATAATTAATTTTCTATAAATATCTACTGTAACTTTACCATAACCAATAGCTTGAGTATACATACAATTATTATATATATATATATATATAGCTAAAATTTAAAAAAATCATAAAAAGATTGGTATTTAATTGAATAATGATTTCGGCTGATCTGGTGTCAGTCTCACCTGATCCATTCGGTCCAATAATCGCAGTAAACTTGTGGAAAGGCCCGATTATTTGTCTTCCTTTGTACGACTTAAAATTTTCTATCTCGATTAATTTTAAATAACCCATTTTATTCTCCTGAAATGTACCTTAATTACAAAAAACCAAGCATACAAAATAAAAAAAAACCTGCGTAAATAACGTAACGAGTTGCTAGCACCCTTGCTAGCTTAGCCAGTTAGCTCCGATGCTAACACCAATGTATGAAAGCGAATATCAAAACGTCATTAGCGGTACTGGAATCAAACCCAAACGCATTTGCACGACAATCGATAACAACAAAAATAATAAATTTTACTATTTTTAACAGTTCCGCTGCAATTTTGTGAAACTTGCAGCGGACGCGGAAAAATAAACACACTTTTCTTGCGCGCCCAGTACAAAACGTTATCGCATATTCTCGCGAGATTTCGATAGCACACAAACAAACCTACCAGGCAAATTAGATCTCGCGAGATTTCGGAACCAAGTACAGCTTGTAAGGTAAACTCTCGCGATATTTCGAGAAAGAATACGCAGAAGAACAATGACATTATGCTGTATGGATATAAAATTGATTTTTACAAAAGAAACACTTCATAACAATAACATAGTGGTCTGTTTTTTAAACAAAAATGATTATGGCAAAATATACTCTCAATATCACCATCATGATAGAATTAAATGACAATTTCTGTGACACAACAACACAGGGTTGTGATGTTAAATGTGTTTATAGGTCGTATTCAAAAATAAAAAAAGAAATAAAATAAAATAAAACGACTGCAACTTTACTTAAAAGGTTAAGTTTAGATTTAGGTTCAAATTTTAGTAAAACTAAGATAAGAATCAGGATAGGCTTTACTTTGGTTTAAGTTATGACTACAATTAATAATATTTTTTAGGTAAAGCTTAGTATTTAAAATACATTCTAAGATTAGGATTTGTTTAATCTGGGCATTAAATTAGGATTAAGGTTACTTACTGCAGTTGTGTTTAAAATAAGAATTAATTTATACTGAGATTAAAGTCTGGATATTATCCTAAAGCCAGGATTAGAATTGGTTTACAATAGTTAAAGTTTGGTCCTTGTTGAGTCTGGTTCCTCTCAAAGTTTTTTCCTATTGCCATCTCAGGGAGTTTTTCCCTCAGACACATCAGGGACGATCTGATCATTATGATTTATACATATTTCCTCAGACATTTCATACTGATCTCTTTACTTTTATTTTGATTCTGTAAAGCTGCCTTGTGACAACAACCATTGTTAAAAGTGCTATATAAATAAAACTGTATTAAATGTCCTTTAGTGGCTTTAGGAGCAACAACTCATCGAGGTAGACCTATAGAATAGCAGGGATGTCCTTATAAACAGATCTTTAAACAGCAAGAAGATGTTTTTCAAAAGGCACAGGGCATCCACGTCATGGGTGATTAACCCAAATATGTTGATTTGGAGGTCTGAGGATCCGGGTTCAAGCCCCGCCATCTGTGGTTGCCACGCCCTATACTACCCAGCATGTTGTGCCGGGCCCCAGGCCTGGTTAGAAAAATAGGAGGGTTGTGTCAGGAAGGGCATCCGGCATAAAACCTGTGCCAAGTTGTGTGCAGATCAGATGGTCTGCTATGTGGCAGCCCCTTGATGTGAGAAGCTTAAGAAGAAAGTTTATTTAAGAAACAGATATGGCTTTAGTCATTGCTTAAACTTTGCCAGTGACTCGGCTGTACAGACATCTAGAGCTAGTTCATTCAATTTAATTTTATTTGTATAGTGCTTTTAACAATTGTCATTGTCACAAAGCAGCTTTACACAATCAAAAGAATTATTTAAGTCGGTATGGAATGTAAGTGTGCATGAATCAAGATGAGCAGATCGTCCCTGGTGAGCAAGCCGCAGGCAACAGTGGCAAGGAAAAACTCCCTGAGATGGTAATAGGAAGAAACCTTGAGAGGGACCAGGCTCAACAGGGAACCCATCCTCATCTGGGTGAAACAGAAAGCAGTAAATGGTTTGCATTTATACAGTGTGTTAGGTGGCAGCCAGTTCAGCTATACCAGTTGATGTTAATTGATGTTAATATAAAGTCCAGGTAGTTATTGGAGACAATTGCAGTCTTGAACTATCAAGCAACCGCAGCCAGGTCAAGTCCTCAGAACAGAATTTAACTGGAGCTTCATTTATAGGCCTGTTTAAAGATGGGTTTCTTCCATTTTGAAAAGGAGAAAATAAAAATTCATTGTCACGATAAATACAACAAAATTTGGTATATACATTTTAATCCTAGAACTATGGGCATGTATTGACTTCTGGCCTGTATTACACTCTGTTTAATTCACATTAAACAAACTTATTGCTTGGGACAACAATGCATAATGACAGTCATGCCAATGAAACCTTAAAGATAATAATATGATAAAGAAAAAAAAATCTAAGACAGCCCACTCATTATGCCCAATAGGGAGTTCACTTCCGGTCCCTGTGATGACGCAATTCTCCACCTACCAAGAAACTCTGGTGTTGTTGCTCAGCGGCAGTTTCTTGGAAACGAACATCAGTGTGTCATTTATCCTGCGTGAATAAATCCGCGAAAAAAAAAGCCCGTTTCCAGGTTTTTTCTTTTTTTTTTGAAGTTGCACCACGTGACCCAGGATTTACGCGCAAAGAAACTAAATTGCGCTTTATTGGATACAATGTAATTATAACAGCGTTATGGAGTTTCAACAGAGCGACATGTGTGCAATTAAGTTTTTTTTTTATTTTTCAGAGGAATTGGATAGAGATTAGATCTCTCTCACTCACACACACACACGGGAAGAGACAGAGAGAGAGAGAGTGTGTGTGTGTGTGAGAGAGAGAGAGACGCACGCACACACGTGATCCAGCTTTCTGGGAATGTTCCTGGAAAGCAGTGCGCTGCTTCAGTACGGAGGAAAGACTGTAAAAATAAAATACATACTCACTCACACACACTCACACACACACACACACACTTACACACATCCTGCGGTGAACAACAACAAAGCGACTCTGATCCTGATCTCTTGATGGCCGTCTGCGTTTTAAAATGCTTTTAATCTAAACATAGACACAGATAGAAAGTGGAAGAATTGGCAGTGAAGACATGGCCAAGGTTGCGGTTCAGGGTTGGACTACACGAGGTCTGACTGAGTCCCGGAGTCTGGAATCATTTGCTTTCTTTTAAACAAAAAAAAAATACAAAACAACTCTAATTTTTTCCCCCCTAATTTTTATTCTTTTTTTTCTTTTTGGATTTTGTGCCTCAGTCTGATCAGCTTTATTTCTGAAATCTGGATTCTGGAATAAAAAAAAAAAATGAACACAGTTGATACACATTACAGGATGTGCTGAAGTCGCCGCAGTGCTTCATTACATTAAATCTGTGTAACTGCATGGAAAAGGTAAGTGCTGCTTAATTGTTCTTCATGAAGCCCCTGATTACGATACGGAATAGAAATGATAGAAATAATAAGGCATGAACATTAACTTTAGACCTGAAGACACATATAAAGGAACATGAAATAAAACCCAGGACGCACAATACTTATACAACACACGAAACAGAATATAGATAAATACGATTTCTTTATCATACAAAAACTCTACAAAGGAATCAGAGCACGCATGGATCTATTAAGTGCCCTTTTTGTTCAACCTTGGCTTAAAATTAAACTCCTTAGGATAAAATTAACCAGGACCTTGCACATCTGGTGTAAATCCCTTATTCAGGATTCATCTCATTACATGAAAATTGGTTTCATGTTACATTGGATTAAACAAAAAAACATCCACACAACGAGAAATCCCCCAAATCTTCATACTAAATTTAGGGGAAATGAAAGCTTTTTTGGGGGGGGCAAAATGGAACATGATTGTCGTCTCTCCCACTCGTGATGAAGTTGTGTTAACACATTATGCATGCAAATGCACTTCCAAGACATTCCTTTAAATTATCTTTGTGTTCTTGGTATGTCATGGGCGTCCTATGGTCAAAGGCATTCTTAAAGGTTAGCTGAATATATACATATAATATAAACGAAGTATGAAAAACTTTGATAGACATTTTCCTTTAAAAAAAAAAAAAAGACATTCGAGACACCCTGTATTGGAAATTCAGCTCAATTTACAAAGATAATTCCTGGAAAGTCCCTGGAAAGGGATTTGAAACTGATTGACACATTTCACAGCTTTTTGTTTTCCCCGTCAGGCGTGTTTTTTTTTTTCTCCTCCTCAGAAAAGTGGCTCGTCTTGCTTTGAGTGCATTTCTGTTACACCCTTGTTTGCTATTTCCTCATATCTGATCATACAGGATTCCTCAACGACGTTTTAATGACACAGAGTCGAGGTGGCAGGATTCCACGTATGTGGATTATCTGAAACAACCACGTTTCTGAAACACCCACCAACATCAAGAGTGATTGAAGGCCACTTGAGAATACGGTGGTTTCTTCTATGTCGAGGGATCAGAGACAAATTAGTGTCAGAGTCTAAAAAATGTTAATCATAAAGATTATAAAGAATTGTTATTATGTAAGAGATCTAAGGCGGATTTCTTTATTTATCTGCAGCTTTTTAAGAAAAATCTAAATGATGAGGAACTCATAGAGAAATGCTTTAAATGAAAAGCAGATGTGATTTAAAGAGGTTCAGAAAAAAAGATGTCAGCCATAATCCTTGATTTTACAGGTCATAACAAATATTATTTTTCTGGATATAATATATTTTATTATGACATGATGTTGGAATATATATATATATATATATATATATATATATATATATATAGAGAGAGAGAGAGAGAGAGAGAGAGAGAGAGGGAGAGACCTGTAGAATAGTATGGGTTGGAATAAAATCCTGTTTATGAAATACTTTACAAGCAGGAGTTTATATTTCATATAAAAAAAGGATATAACGTACTCACTTTAAAGTAATAATAATTATGAGATTTTTTTTACTATTACAATAAACTACTATATAAAATCTATTAATGTATACCCTTGTTTGTTAAAATCCATATAAAAGATATAATGTTTGAAGTACGTATATAAAGTATTAAATAATCAATATATATAAACAATAATTGAAACCAAATTCAGTGTCTAATATTACCTGTGAAACCAATTCAAACAAATCCAATGGAAAAAAGGTATAGACAGCATCGTCTAACTCATCTCTCATCAGAACTGTAATTAACGATGATGTTTAAGTCATTGTTTTACAGTAATTATATATTCCTAACTATGACATGGAGATGTTATCACGTCCTGCATTTCCTGTGTCATTTGATGGATTAGACTTTTGGCACGATTCCTTAAAACACAACTACTCATCTGTTTCAAAAATTTGCTTAGAATTTAGCAGGAAAGTAAACGTCTCGGTCGATTTGCAGTCCTGTGCCAAAGCTGAACACATGGATGTGGTTTATTCTCTCTTTTTCTAACTGCTGCAGATTTTGGATGGGGCACACACAGTGCGTCTCCAAGTCAGCAGAGAGCGAAGCAATCGTCGCCCAGAGTGGAAGCTGCAGGCTCGATGTGCACCCTGCCGAGCCCCTCTGGACTTCTGCAATTAACTCGGACCTCATTCCTGAAAAAGCTGACAGTGGAATACGAGTAAAGGAGCGCAGGCTGGAGTCGAACAGAGTCGATTCCTCTGAGGAAGCCCAGAGATTACAGAATGCTATGACGCACCTTCACGAGTCGGGTAAGTCAGAGGACACTTAACCCCTACAGTATAATTCAGATGTATTATTCGTTTTTTATTCTGAAGCATTTTAATAACTACATGAAGTAGATTTAACCATAGAGGAAAGATTGAAGTGTAAAGAATGGAAATCAGGAGCCTATTGATCCTGGGGGCCCCATGGATCATATTAAGGCTCCTAAACCTCGTATTAAGTTATGTGGATGTCATTTATTTAGTTTTTATTTGAATGGTAATGTCTTTTTAGTGAAAATAAATTCCTGCTCATTTTTCATTAATTGCCACATTTCTATATAATATTAATATAATACTGTAATTGCTCTCGAGTTCTGGTTTGGTCAAACAGACTGGTGTGGATTCATTTCCTAAAACTGCAGCTCTGACAGTAGTGCAGGTTTCTATTAACACACTCAGTTCCCTACTATAGTATCCATACAAAAGGAATAAAGTCTAGCTGTTTTCTGTAAGCAGGTGTTTATGTATTGTTTATGAAAGGAGTCTCCAGTTTCAGTGGTACAGCTGTAACATTAGGTTTTCTGGACAGAGGAATGTTTTTTGTTTGTTTTTTTGCGCTTTTTTGTGTTTTTTCTTCATTTTTTCTTATAAATTTCAAGAAATGTTGGTGAGGGGATGACGAATGCTGCATAATATTATATGTAACTATAAACAGATAAAAAGGTATGTGTCAATCAAATGAATAGCCAGTAAATAAACACTTTAATCTCAGTTTAAGACCATGTTTAATTGTATATCTGTTTTTTTTTTTTGGTTGGTTGTTTTTGTAATAAATAGAAAATTATTGTGATATTATATGAGTAAAACAACAAAAGGGTTGTGCTGTTGTAGGAAAAAATAACTTGGTATGGCGTGGTAACAGTGACTCATATATCCTGGCACTGAGTATTTTATTATATATTATTTAATCATGACAGCACAAAACCGAGTGTTTTATACCTTACGTTAATAGTTTTAATTTAAATTCATGATAAAACATTATAGTGCTATATACCTCATTTTTTTGATTTACTTATTATTATTATTATTGCATTCACTTTGAGTTTACACTATTCCAATTAATTTCATTACAGTAGTCCATTGTAGAATGATTTTGTTTTAATCTACTTACTTTTTTCCAATTTTCACATTTATGCTAATACAATTACTAATATAATATTACACAATATACACACACACACACACAATATGCTGTTCATTTAATAAAAAAATTACTAATAAGGTAAAAAAAAATAGTTCTAATAAAACATTACTCGTAACTGCTTTGGTTTTAGATGTTAAAAGAGTTAGAAGTGCATGCATTTGGGAATAAATTTATAGAAAGGTTTTGGGGAAAATGCATTTAAATCACTTATTATAATTAATTATAGATTTTCATGAAATGATTTCTTTTTTTTACATTTACATTAAGGGCGTGAATTATCTGAAACACCCACCAACATCAAGAGTGATTGAAGGCCACTTGAGAATACGGTGGTTTCTTCTCTGTCGAGGGATCAGAGACAAATTAGTGTCAGAGTCTAAAAAATGTTAATCATAAAAATTATAAAGAATTGTTATTATGTAAGAGATCTAAGGCGGATTTCTTTATTTATCTGCAGCTTTTTAAGAAAAACTAAATACTGAGGAACTCATAGAGAAATGCTTTAAATGAAAAGCAGATGTGATTTAAAGAGGTTCAGTAAAAAAGATGTCAGCCATAATCCTTGACTTTACAGATCATAACAAATATTATATAACAAATGGATATAATATATTTTATTATGACATGATGTTAGAATATATATATATATATATATATATATATATATATATATAGGGAGAGAGAGAGAGAGACCTATATGAGAGAGAATATGTAGAATATGAGTATAAGTTGGAATATAATCATGTTTACAAACACTTTACTAACAGGAGTTTATATTTCGTAAAAAAAAAAGGATACAACTTACTCACTTTAAATAATTAAGGGCGTTTAGCAGACACCCATATTAAGACCATTTATAAACTCTAAAACTCTCATAAAAAAAATCAATTTTTTATCACAGAATTATTTAATAGAGTTTCTGACATAAACAAATAACAGCTACAATTACAATAGTTATTCAACATTTAAAACATTTCCATTCACTTACGTTTTTTTTGTCCTGTAAAAGTAATTATTCAAGGACTATAATTTTTCTTATTATAATTTTGAGCATTTGAAGGTTAAAAGCCTTGTTTAAGCCTTGTTTTTTTTCTTCACAGACACTACCTATATTAGTAATATTTGATAATTATTATAAATAACACCTTATAACACCTTATAATCGTCCAGTGCATCTGGATTCTATCACACAACACTGAGCCCAGGGTTTAATTGCTCTTTTAGAGGAAAATATTGTTTTCATGGTCGATCCTGAGAATAATAATCAGCACAAGGCAGGAATACCCTGTGAATAAAGTCGTCACAATTTCACAAAAAATCATCAAGATACTTATCCATTATTATGTTATAATAAGCTATAGACATGAGACATTACACTGTAATTGTGAGATAATAAATCTGTTAATTAAACAAGGTTTTAAGACAGAAGTCATACAATTATGAGATAAGTCATGGTTTTGGGACACAGTCATATAATTTTACGATAAAGTTGTAGTTTTGAGATACCATTATAATTATGAAAAAATAAACGATAACTGCTAATTAAAAGTTACAAGTTACAATTTTTTATGATACTAAGGCATAATTGTATGATACTAAGGAATAGTTGAAAGATAGTGAATCTTTTTTAAGAGATAACATAAATCTATTAAATCTAAAAAAAACATTTTTGATTAAAAAAATAAATTAAAATAACACATCAAATTTTTAAATGCTTAAAAATGCTAATTGAAAATAACACATGGCAATTTCATGCTACCAATCCATAATCCTGTGATAATAAATTATTGTTCTCAGATAACATCACTGTTCTGAGATACAGATCGTATCTATAAGATTAAAAAAAAGCACATAAAAAAGTGTCATAGAATTATGAGATAACAAGTCACAGTTTTGAGATACAGTTATAATGTTGAGATAAGGATGTAGTTTTGAGATGCCACTCGGTTATGAGATGTTATAATTGCTATATTGCAATTGTTCTTCTTCTTCTTCTTTGTTGTTTGACGGCAGTTAGAGTCCAATAGTTTACATTACAGCCATCTGTAGGTCTCATTCTTGCTCGTCTTCACGACCTCTGAGTGCCGATTTTACGTTTTTTTCTCCTGATCTTGTCTTGACTTGTTCTGTGTCTACGTTATAATTATGTATAATTTATATTATATTGTATATAATTTATTTCATAGTCTTCTTAGTCTTATTTTTATTTTGTACATACTAATTATTTTAGTCTTCATCTTCGTCTTTATTTTATTTAATTTAATTTATATATTTTTATTACTTAAAAATCTGCACAGTCTGGAGTCTTGAATTAAAAAAATTCTTGAATCAAGAAAGTACACTTTAAACAACAGTTAATTCCGACCGAGTAATCTGATTGGACAATAGACGTTCCATGTGTGGTCATAATAGATGGTAACAGCACTGGGATATACAGTATATATATATAAATGGGCGTGTCCCAGGTGTTGTCCAGTGGTTAATGACACTAACTGTGAGTCTCAGCGTGGGTGAGAGTGGGTCTGTACGGTCCACAGTACTGAGGAGAGAGCAGCTGCCTGACTAAACCCACATTCACACCCAGTCACAGAAGCACTTTCAGTAAGAACACACATCTGATAACGTTATGTCGTCTTAAACAACATGCCGTCTCTGAATTTCCTCCATGTTGTTTTATTTATACTTAAAATTAGGTACAAAGATTAACTAACTTCTAACAGAAGGGTGAATCCCAAATCCCTCTCTAACCCCTAATCAAGGGCACTACTTGGTGTGTAACAAGTGGATTATACACCCTAAATAGCACACTAGCTTTCCATTTAACGCATTTAGCGCTGATATCCAATAGCAGTTGCCTTCACGTGAAATTGCTTAAAGATAACAAGTCCCAATTTCAAGATACTAAGCCCTAATTATGTGATATTAAGGTATAGTTATGAGATACTGCAATATACCTGTGGGATTATAAATCATATCTTGAGATACCATGTCATATGTTCAATATACGTAGTAAGCCATAATTGTGAGATACTAAGTCATAATCATAATTGTGAGATAACAAGCCACAACTTTGAGATTATGTCTTACGTGAGAGTCCGAAAAAATCAGAGAAGAGTCGGCCTGCCTGCTTTATATAATAAGCGTATATAAACGTATTATATATACAGTAGCCTATATAGTAGATAACATATATAGTATATAAGTATATATTATACATAGTACATATAACTTATATCTAGTATATAAGTATGATTTAATGTGATTCATATGTAAACATTTAAATTAAGGGCAGAAATTACATTGTATTATATTCTTATGCGTTATTTATCTTTTATCTTTATTATATATCCTACAGTTTTAAAATTAATACAGTATAAAATTTAATAAATATTGGTATATAATGGTCAAAATTGCTTCTTAATGTAATCTTAATGTTAAACTCATTAAAAATGATTTCATACATTTACAAACTTAATTGTAACTATTTATCCATCCATCCATCCATCCATCCATCCATCCATCTATTCTGACTCGAAGCCAAAGTGGACACGGTCTAAAGGAGACCAAACAGGAGTTTTTATGGAGGCTTAGGGAACTCAGGATCTACTGGTTTCTCTCTCTCTCTCTCTCTCTCTCTCTCTCTCTGACAGTTCCTCGAGCTCAGCTACATCACCCCACATCACAGCAACCGTATACAGGCCGTAACTATAAGGATGAATGCACACAGTACACATCAAAAGTTTAGACACACCTTCTAATTCAATATATTTTTTTTTTTTGGTTTTGTTGATTTATTTTCTTCAATCAATACTGAACAATACTGGAGATTTCAAAACTATGAAATAACACATATGGCATTAGGAAACGAAGGAACAACAACACAAAAACAACACAAGTCTGCTGTTATTTTAAGACATGAAGGTCAGCTGTTCTGGATCAGTTCTTGCAGCCACAGTATTGTAAAGTGCATTTGCAAAATCTTTATTTCTTTTTTTATTCTTTTTGTTTTAGTGCAGTATCTTGAACTTATGGTTCATTGAATTCTATTTATTATTATTTTGAAATTCATTTGTTGAACGATAGAGATAAGATAGTGTTTTAATATCATGGCTTGTTTCATCGTAGTGTTGACTTCACGTAAGTATCCAGGATTTGTTTAAGTTATGGACACGGGCTTCCACAGAATCTCTCTGTGTAACATGTGGATAATAATCACAGTTTTGTTTCCTACTTGTTGATTTTAGAAAGTTTCTCAGATTCATCATCTTGAACATGGTGTTCTTTATTTTTTCGTTTTTTTCAGGCTGGTACTGGGGCTCGATAACCGCAGCCGAGGCGAAGCAGCTTCTAAACGAGGCTCTGGACGGCTCCTTCCTGGTGAGAGACAGCTCGAACCCCGGTTACCTCCTCACCCTGTCCGTGAAAACCGAGCTCGGCCCTACGCACCTGCGCATTGAGTACTCGAACGGTCACTTCGGCTTCGACTCTGTGGTGATGGCTCGGCCTCATCTCCGCCAGTTTAAGGGAGCGGTGGACTTGGTGCAGTATTACACTCTGGCTTATCGCAGGCAGGCGGCTCACCGAGGGCTCAGCACGGATCACAGCACGCTTTCCAATGCAGCGATGGAAAACACGCTGCAGCTGAAACTCACTAAACCGCTGCACAAGGCGGCGCCCAGTTTACAGCACCTGTGTCGCGTGGTTATAAACCAACATTCTCACGATCACAGGAATTTACCTTTGCCCGAAAGGCTGAAAGACTTCCTGCGGGGATATCCGTTCGTACTCTAGACTTTCCTCAGTATTCAGTATTCCAATTTATTCGATATTTCAATATTTCCTCTTGAAAATACAATTCCCCCCAACCCTTCTTATGAATTTTATGAATCGGTCATCGCAAACTGATCTCACACACACTTTCCATACGCTTTATTGGATTTCTTGTAATTGTAATTGTGTGTAATTTATCTGAAAGCACTAACTCCGCCCATTTTACCCAATCCTCAAACCAATCATCTTTTAGTTTTACATACGAACAGGATCTCGGATCATGAAATTTCCCAAATCGAGTTAGAAATCCAAGTCCTGCATTGTATTCCAAAGCCATCATTTTAAATTATTCTGTCTTAAATGTTTAATTATGGTTGATATTATTATTATTATGGTGTTAAATTTAAAAAATGTTTACACGTAGCAGCATTTGAGCCCCAATCGAAGAGCAACAGTGTGTCATAGTAATGTTGTGCATGTTAAATTATACTGTAGTTTATCGAGTCTGTTTTTTGGCAGCTGCATTGGAATCTGGTCAAAACAATACAGAAATACTATTTTGTTGTGTTTTTTTCCCACCCGTTATGACAGAATTGTGACAAATTACAAGCGACACACTCCACTGATGTAATCAGTTTTCCTTCTGTGTCCAATATTGCATAATCCATTATATAGCTCTCCCTATCATGTATACCAATACAATACATGTCATGTTTAGAATCAGCTTGATTCAATACATATTCAACCCATCAAATGCAAAACAAATAAATAAATCAACTACAAAAAAAATCATAAATAAAGAAATGAGCAACCTCAAATCGAAGAGTTTTGGGCTCCTGAATTGTTAATTATCTGCCATTTTGAAACGAGGAACATTAGCAAAGGGGAAACAATTAGCTAACAACAGTTAATAAAACAGTCCGAGTGAAACCTCAGATTGCGAGTAAAGCGTTTTACAAGTGTTCCGCAAGATCAGCATGGATTTTTAATAAATTTTGACTTTGAAAATGAACAAGTCTTGGTTTACGAGTACCGAGTATTATGTATCACGCATGCGTTTCTTGTTTTGACGCTGAGCGTCACGTGATCACAACTGAACCAACGTTTTTTCTCTCTCTTGTGCTGCGGAATTGTGGAATCGTCTCCCCTGCTGGGTCTTAGTGTGCGTCTCTTACTGGTATAATCAAAATCCGTGCACACGTGTACTGTTTACTATAACACTGTGACCACGTGTGTGTCTAAAATATATTTTATTTGGTGTCTGGATGCGTGTGTGTACAGCGTGTAAATCAAAAGCCAGTCTCATTTGAGAGGCTAAAGATCAATTTTCTCTCTCTGCTCAAGGCTCAGCCTGCTCTGTGTCTGTGGGGTCATTGGACACCGTGCCACACACAAACACACACACACACACACACGGACCCCTCAAACTTTCTCCTGCAGGTTATTTTGTTTTATTTTTACCTAATATTTTGTGTTAATTATTTTTATGTATTTATTTTTTGGGGCTGTGGAATAATTTGATTTTCCATTATTTCTTATGGGAAAATTCAATTTGGTTTACAAGTGTTTGGAATAGGAGCACGCTTTTTATTTTACGAGCCCACGAATTATGCTCATAATCCAAGGTCCCACTGTTCATGGGTGTTGAAGCAAAACATCAGAACAACCATCACAGACTTGATAATACATACAAACATAAAAACAATTTATAATACATAAAAACATCTCATTATAGGATAAAAGTCCTTTGATTTATATTGATATAGTACCATATGAGCAAAAATAATTAAGTTCCTCCAGCATAATGGAACCACTAGTTTATTTTATTTTTTTTATTAGCTGTAGCATTTGTGCTAATTGCTTAATAATAATAATAATAATAATAATAATAATAATAAACACAAAATATATGTGACCATTTGTCATTTTAGTTTGGTGTTAAAATTTATACCAAAAAAAATACAAGAACAAATTCACCTTCACCTCTCTGGTCATGTTGCGCGGGCGTGGATGTGGACTAAATGGATCTCAGAGTCTTTCTTTCTTACATTTTTGGATTTTAGTAAAAATATGCGGAAAATAAAGTAAATAAATCCCAGTTGAGTAAATGTCTGCAGTGTCCACATAGTGTGTGACAGTTCCTTAAACTCAGCTACATCGTTTCAGATCATAGCAACCTTATACAGGCTGTAACTACTGTATAAGTTAAGTAATTTATTTCTAGAACAATACTGGAGATTTCAAATTAGGAAATAACAGTCATTAGGTAATTAAGTAACCACCAACAGTCAGGTGTTATTTTAAGACAGTGTAGAAAGAAATAAAAATCCATGGACCATGGAATTAGAAGTGTGTCCAAACTTTGGATTGGTATATATACTGAAGTTATAGCTTCAAAGGGTGCTGGGCCAACATCATATTAAACCCTCTCTCTCTCTCAAATTCAAATATATATATATTATATATATATATAGCTGTATATACAGCTTTGAAAAAAAAGGCCACTCCAAAAGATAAAAAGAAAAGAATCAGTTTTGTTACATTTTTTTGTGAATTGCTGACAATATTTACATTTAATTTAAAATGTAACTATTGTTATTTAAAGTGTATATTCAAAGGGAATTACATCATCACAACACATCACAATAACCCAAGATCATGCAGTATTTGGAGAGCTTTAATAACTCAAAAAAAAGGAAATAATTTGTAAACAAACTGTGTTAATTCTATGGATAAATATCATTAAGAAAGCGGTATTTGGTGGAATAACACCGATTTGCAGTTAGAGCTTTCATCTATTTTGGCTCTCCACCACATTGGCTTTTCCCATTGCTGTTGTCCAACCTTCCTCTTAATGACATTCCAGACATTTTCTGGAGTAAATTGCAGTTTAATACTCTGCATGTATAGTAAGTTTCATATCGGACCGCTCACTCATAAAAACCTTCCACTCAAGCATCTTATCATCGTCTGGCGAGTTTCTTAAAACACAGCAAAAAAATTAAATAATAATCAAATAATTAAATAAATTAATTAAATAAATTAAATAATAATCAAAAAATTAAATAATAATCATATTAGTGTTTGTATTTAATTAGAACATGCAATCTGTTTATTCTGAATATTGGGTTACATCTTGATTATGGGGCCAGGGGTAGCTCAGTGGTTAAGGCATTGGATTACGGTTCGGAAGATCCCAGGTTCAAACCCCACAACCACCAAGTTGCCACTGTTGGGCCCTTGAGCAAGGCCCTTAACCCCTCAACTGCTCAGATGTGTAATGAGATAAAAATGTAAGTCGCTCTGGATAAGAGCGTCTGCCAAATGCCTAAATGTAAATGTAAATGTAGCGGAACTTACGAGGAAAGACGAGTAATAAAATACAGTATCAGCACAGCAGCAGTTTTTCACTTCATTTACCATCTTTTTTCTTATGAGTGTGACCTGATTTCAGCTGAAAAGGTCAAGGGATTTAGGCCTCGAAGAAGAAAACGATGAGCCGTGTATCAGATACCTGGGAACGTTTAAAGCAGGTTTAACCACTTGACTCTCTGAGAACCATCTGCTGGTTTTTCATTTGCGGTACAACAGCAGGTCACGAGTGAGGAGAGGAAAATGGAAAAATGGCACTCGTGATGGGCAGAAACTGAAACGTAAGACTACACCAAACATTTCCAGTAGCTACTGGATGGTTTCAGTGAGTCGAATCATCTGACTGGGAGTCGACTCCCGAATTGTTCAACCTTACGCTACGTTCTAACAAACACATGCGGTAAGCCTTCCTGCATTAATATTATCCTGCTGTTGTGTCTGCCCTTTTTTTTTTTTAACAACGATTTATTACCATATTTTGTTTTCATAATAAATATGCCCTGTACAAACAGCTGAGAGTCAGCCACATGAATCACCAATTCATGCAAAATAACAGCTTGGATGCTAAATAAAATTGGTTTCCATGGAAGCATTTAAGTGGTTCCTGAAGATGTATGAGATAATGAGTAGTGGATTAGACACTGACATCAAAATAAAAGAAACCAAGGAAAAAATATAGAAATCATATCGAAAAGTCGATTCATTTGCGAACATTGTTCGTAACTAGTTAAAGATCAGACAAAGCACAGAAAGCAGCATTTATTATCGCAAACAACATTTCAAGTCAAAATACATTATACATTTATTAACCTTTTATTTAATTAATATTTAAATTTCACTCTCTATAGCTCTTATCCTGTACAGGTTCGTGGGGATCCTGCAGCCTATCCCAGGGCACTCGGGGCGCTAGGCAGGGTACACCCAGGATGGGGTGGCAATCTGTTGAAGGGCACACCCACACACACTCACATGACATGGGCAATTTGGGAACTAGCCCAACTAGCCCACCCTGCATGTCTTTGGACTGCCCACGCATGCAAACTCCACAAACACAGACCTGAGGCAGGCATCGAACCCTCGACCTTGGAGATGCGACGCCACAGCGCTAACGACTACGTCAACGTGACACTGTATTTAATTTTATTATTAATCTATCTAACCCCCCCACCATGTTTATTTTTTCTTATCTTTCTAGTGTTGTTTATTTGCCAAACACACATCCAGGTAGTTATTTAATGATGAAGGATACAGACTTTTTTTTTTTTCAATCCCTGTTCCGTCTGTTTCCTCTTAAGGTTTCTTCCTTCTGTCATCTCAGAGAGTTTTTCCCTCACCACCGTCACCATGGGCTTGCTCATCACTTTTTTAATTCTGTACAGCTGCTTTGTGACAACGACCGCTGTTAAAAAGCGCTACGCAAATAAAATTGAGAGAACCCCTTCACACATGTTCGTTGAATAATCAAGATTAAGCCTTATGTTCCTGATAGTAAAGAACTTATGCATCAAGGTTTTACACAAAAGCTTTAACGTTCTTCTTAAACATTTCCAGATGTTTATGGGTTCTACATTTAGTGTATAAAGATTTCTACGTGGAACCCTATTGGAAATTATCAAAAGAACTCTGTGTTTTTCTAAGTGTACCAAAAAGCTGAATGTTAAGCTCCAGACAGGTTGTAGATAATAATAAGAAACGATGGAGCTCTAATTTGGAGGCTGTAACATGCACTTACCCTGTTAACACAAACGCATTTCCAGAAAGTGTTCCTCTGTTATAGGGACAATTCAGGAGTTTCTTAAATGATCCAACTCCATATGCTCTAAATTTTCCAATCAGACAGAAACAAAATGAACCAAATGAGCAAAATAACTAGTTAAATACAGAAACAAATCATAATCTGTAGATAATAAATGGTGACTTTTGCATCAGACAGGAACGCACTGACGTGACCTTAATTATCCAATAAACATTTACAGTAGAAAAAACTTTTTATTTGTGCAAACTCTGAATTATTGCTCAGTGTTTTGATCTTAACATCTAGGACTTGTCAGAAGTTTCTCATTTAGCTCTTTCCATTTTTTTTACTACACTCAAACATCCCTTTTTGGGGTTATTAAGGGTTCATCCTAATCTTAAAAATATTTCTATGTGGAACTTTGACGCAGAAGCTTTAACGCTTCCTCTAAAAGGGAAAACCGACTAAGAAAGTTGTTTTGATTTTTAAAGCTGCTTGGAATCATGTTGTGATTTGCTAAAAAAAAAAAAAAAAAGATATATATATATTCTTAAGTTTTTGGCGCAGAAATAAACAAACATATTTTTTTAAAGGATTAAACTTTGGACGCATGTTCAAGAGGTTCTACTTAATTCTCCATCTTACTAAAACTATTTACTAATTTTTACATTTTCAATACGTTCAATTTATTCTGAAAAGAAAATGAACCAACTAAAATATGTGACTCTGGTGTGTATACACACACACACACATGTACACACATGCACACACACGCTTAGGTTTCCTTAATGGAGCCTTTTATTACTTACTGTTCCCCGATGGCACAAAGAGTTTTCTAGGAAATGAGAGGAGGCGGGAGAGAAAGTGTGTGTTTGCGTCTGTGTGTGTGTGTGAGAGAGAGAGAGAGGGAGGGAAAAGGGGGGTGGACTTTTCTAAGAAGAATGACTGAGTGTGTTCACGTTTTAACCCTCACACACCTGCCATAAGCGCGCGCACACACACATAGCAGCAGCAGGACAACCTCTTTAACCATCAATCACAGACCAGTGATGAAGAACAAATGCTTGTAACATTCAAATGATGGGAAACGTGATGAAAAATATCATTTTGATTAAAATTTCATTTATATAATACATACATTTAAGTATAATATAATAACTGCAACTTAAAATACAATGAAAAAAAAACACATGTAAAGGAATGAAATAAAAATATTAACTTTATCTTTATTATGTTGTTTTTTCCATCTCTAAGAACCTTTCCTCTAAACCCTCCAGCCGCTGGTCAGTTAGTCATAATAACTGTTTACTTCTTCTCTTCTCTTCTTTTTTTCTTTTTTTCATATTCCAAGTTTATTTATAAAAAAGGCCCCTAATCACATGACAGTGGGCGTGTCACTCTGTAATCAGTCAACACTCCTCCTGCCTCCTCCGAGTTTCTCTGACTGTTTAGGACATAAAATGCTCGAAATGTCCAGTGGTGCGATTAAAGGAGGACGGTGTTTAGAGTGGACATTCACTAGGTGACTGTAAGGGCACTGTACGGGCATTAAAATGGCTTTGCAGTGGTATGATAGTGGTCTTAATGTGGGATTAGAGGCATTAATGTGACATAATAATGGGATTAGAGTGAAATAGTGCCATTGTATCAGCTTTAGAGTGGCATCATATCGATATTCAAGTAGCTTTAAATTTGCATTATATACAATCAGCCTTATAGAGGCATTATCTTGGCATTAATGTGACATTATACGACAGTTACAGTAGCTCTAACCGTGCAATCTGATGAAATGAGAGACGTTGCCTGAGCACTGGAACGTTTAACTATATGTATCAGGTGATTTTTGTGTCCCAGGTGTTGTCCAGTGGTTAATGACACTAAGACAGTGCTGTGTCTCAGCGTGGGTGAGAGTAGGTCTGTACGGGCAGCAGTACTGAGGAGAGAGCAGCTGCCTGACATTCACACCCGGTCACAGAAGCACTTTCAGTAAGAACACACATCTGATAACGTTATGGCGTCTTAAACAACACGCCGTCTCTGCACTAATCACTTCTAAGTCGTTCTGACTCGCGTCTGAACCGTCCGTGTCGGTCTGTTCACGTGTAACGCTTAGCTACAAATCTATCTCGCTTTTAACATAAGACTGAATCCCAAATCCCTCTCTAAACCCCTGATCAAGGGCACTACTTGGTGTGTGGAACAAAGGACTGTACACTAGCTTTCCATTTAACGCTGTTTGGGATTCGACCCCAGAACCTCAAAGTAATGGAGCTGATTTTCTAAAGTGGAATAAGTGGAAATATAAAGTAAATCTGGTGAGTTTCTCAGGACTGTCCACCACCTCCATGGTTTATTCTCCTCACCTTTTGGCTACAGGGTACCGCTAAAAGTTGCTAACTGTCTAACGGTCGTCAGTTCCGCCAGTCGCGGTCAGTCAGTCCCACCAGGTGTGGATGCATATGTGTGGGCGGAGCAAAATAACTGGTTAAATAAAGAAACATATGATAATATGTTGTTAATAAAAGGTGTTTGTGAAACT
This sequence comes from Clarias gariepinus, assembly GCF_024256425.1. Classification (NCBI taxonomy): domain Eukaryota; kingdom Metazoa; phylum Chordata; class Actinopteri; order Siluriformes; family Clariidae; genus Clarias; species Clarias gariepinus. Next base: position 2,096,897 of record NC_071121.1, read on the forward strand.
GTTGTATAAAAGCGATATCACACTCGAGGTCGTGCCGTTGTCTATTATATATTACAATTTTAGAGCCATTATATTTGAATGAAAGTGGCTTAATAGAGGCATTATATCAGGATTATATTGGCATTAGAGGGTCGTTAAATCAGTATTAGAGTGACATTATAGTGTAACTCGTTACATACAGTATCTTCATGAGAAATAAAGCTTTCTTTGACAGTTTGCAAAGAGATTTAGCTTAGATTTCCGAACGCTCCTCTTGGCAATCGCTAGAGCCATTAAGAGCTATTAATGCATCATATAACCAGGAATGCACCTGCAGCAGATAATTGCATGCTCTTATTCAATCATTTTATTTATTTATTAAAGCTCTTTGGAAAATGACAAACAGGAGAATGTAGGAATGTAATAATAGTGTGCAATGCAGTGCTAAAAGTGAGCAGTGACTAGCGCAGAGACAAACACTCACTCATCGTCTATACCGTCTTATCCTGTAAACAGGGTCACGGGGGGCCTGGAGCCTATCCCACCCCGGACATGATGACAATCCATCGCAGGGAACACACACATACACAGTTTGGGGACACCAATTAGCCCAATCTGCAGGCTTTTGGTCTGTGGGAGGAAACCGGAGTCTGAAGTTTTGCAGACTTTATTTCAGAAAGTGTTACGTGTTTAACATGAAGGAAAAGAAACACTATTGAGAATATTGAGGGGAAAAATACAGGTGTGTCCGAACCAACACACAGCATTTATGCAAATATTCGATGCATAAGTGATGCACATTTCTCACTAATTCAACCAGAGATCTTCAATACAGTGAAAGACATGAATTAGGAGTTTCTTAATTAAATTATTAACATTTCATTTATTAATTTTACTTAAGTTGCAAACAATTAATTTTGAGCTGTTTTCATGTTTTAAAACCTTTGTGTTGTGATTTACGGGTTAAAGTTACCAGAATCCTGAAACCCGCCAAAGCACCAGTATAGTATCAGGTATGGAATAAAACACTCCTTGTCATGCTTTTATAGTAAAATAACCAACAAGAGGATATTGTGATGAAGCTGCGTTACCGTTACCATGGCAACATGTTTGATTCCTCCTAAAGTGCGAGTCATGCCGATGATGCAGATGTGAAAACCCTGTTGTTATTTGGTTGTATGTAAAAGTTAGTATTACGTTGATTAAATGATATCGGACCGACGTTTCGCACATGACGCCGTGATAACGTTAAACAAATGACTCAGATACAGTGTTGGGAAAAAAAGATTTAAGAACATTATTTGTCAACAGTGTTTATTTTTTCTCTCAACATGAAATACATCCCTGAATCGCTCACACTGTGAGAGTGATGCAAGGTGGGTTTTGTCTCACTTTCCTTTTCACCTTTATTTTCTCTTTATATATTTTCATGCACCTGCAGCAACTTTTCTTTATTTCTTCATATTACATTTTATTAAAATTCTCTTTCTTTTTTTCTTTCATGTAGTTTATCTATCATTCTTTCATACATCTATGCATCCTTTCTTTCCTTCTCTTCCCAGTTTTTAATTCTTCTTTTTTGTATAAGTGCATCCTGTCATCCAATTTTATCCTTCCTTCCTTTCTTTCTTTCTTTCACACAGTATTTTATAATTCTTTCATACTTTACTGTACATTCTTTCTTTCTTCCTTTTTTTGATTCATTCTTTCTTTCTATTTTTCATCTATAATTTTTATCCTTCTTTTTTTACTACTATCCTTTCTTTCTTTCTTCATTTTTTTCTCCCAGTTGTTAATTCTTTTTTCTTGCATATGAGCATCCTTTTTAATTTTTTCCAACGAACTCACAGCGATATGACATCGTCCTCCAGAATAAAACAGAAAGCTAGTGCACTATGTAGGGTGTACAATCCCTTGTTCTACAAACCTAGTAGTGCCCCTGATCAGGGGTTAGAGAGGGATTTGGGATTCAGCCTCGTGTTAAAAGCTAGTAGCCTTGTAGCCATAAATAAAGAATGTGGGGCAGCTGCTCTCTCCTCAGTACTGCGGATCGTACAGACCTACTCTCACCCACGCTGAGACACACAGTTAGTGTCATTAACCACTGGACAACACCTGGGACACGCCCACTCATACATATAGTTAAACCTCACAGTGCTGTTACTGTCTATTATCATCACTCATGAAACGCCTCTTCACATTACAAAAAACTTCACCACATTCATATAATTCTATTTGTTATTTGTGACGTGTGTGTGTGCTGCTATGTGATCATGTGAATTAGCTGATGCTATATAGAAACCATAACGTATTAATGTTAATGAGCTGCAGTTTTATAAAATTAATCAACACCTTCTGACCATTCAGAATCCAGAATCTTTTGTGATGTCATAAAAATGATGTCTGACAGACAGTCGTGTTTATAAGAGAAGCTTAAAATGGCTGACGTTTATGTGACGGAACTAAAATGGCCACTCGCCAAATAAAAGCAGTAAACTCAACACACACACACACACACACACACACACACACACCGCATCGCTGTAGTGTTCATACCTTTCACAAAAAACAGTTTACATCCATCTTATATGGAGCATTTGTGTGTGTGTGTGTGTGTGTGTGTGTGTGTGTGTCCTGGACGGAATCACAGTTTCCTGGAATGAGGATTCCTAAACATCCTTAATGTGATTTTCTCAGAGAAAGAATACACACACACACACACACACAGAATTAGAGCACATAATATATATCTTTATTGCATCTATTGTGGATTTTATTATTGTTCTGTCATTTTCTGTTTGTCCGTTCTTATCTCATTTCTTTTTACCAGTTTCTCTCTCTCTCTCTCTTATTCTTTCTTCTTTCTTTTACACGGTTCTTAATTCTCTTCTTTTTTTGCATTTTCAGTCCTTTCTTCTGTGTTCTTCTGTTTCTTTCTTCCATTTTTTTCTGATCTGAATCTGAATTGTTCTCTGTGCTTAGTGCTTAGTGCTTAGTGTGTGTGTGTGTGCGTGTGTGCATGTGTGCGTGTGTGTGTGTGTGTGTGTGTGTGTGTGTGTTGAACCTTTGAGCTGAGCACTTATTTCTCAGAAGGAGGATTCCTGGTGTCCCTCTGCCTCATTACCACTTCAAGGCTCCTGAAGAAAAATGTCACACCACACACACACACACACACACACACACAAGCAAATACACAGCTAGCAAAAAATAAATACAGGGAAGCTTATTTAGGTTTTATTTAGTTTGTTTCATTTAGTATTTAACATCAAAATGCGAGAATTCTACACAAAATGAAAATTAATTATAATAAATGTTTCAATTGAATGTTTCATGTTTTTATAATAAAATAATACGATGTTTTGCTCTTTGCTACTTTGTTCTTTGCTGAATTTTGAACATGTCATGAATCAGATTTCAAGTATTATTGGAAATATTCCTTTTTCCACTGATTGATTTCCGTTTCTGAGTCAGTAAATGCAGTGTGTGTGTGTGTGTGTGTGTGTGTCTGTGTTCTTGGAAAATATTTACAATACTGTGAATTTTATTCTTACAGAACATGACTGTACTCTCTCAGCGTGTGTGTGTGTGTGTGTGTGTGTGTGTGTGTGTGTGTGTGTGTGTGTGTCACTGATGACTAGTGGTCCTGCAATCAGGAGATTGTTTTGTAAGTTTGCATGTGTTTGTGTATGAGAGTGTGAATAAGAGTGTGTATGAGAGAGAGAGAGAGAGAGAGAGAGAGAGAGTGTGTGTGTGAGAGAGAGAGAGTGTGTATGGTTGTGTATAAGAGTGTGTGTGTGGTTGTGTATGAAAGTGTGTATGAAGGTTTATGAGTGTGTGTGTGGTTGTGTATGAGAGTGTGTGTGTGAGAGTGTGTATGGTTGTGTGTATGCGAGTGTTTATGGTAGTGTTTTAGGGGTGATTCTGAAGCAAAGGCAGGGGGTGGCACCGGCCCCCCCTAAAATATGATCCCCCCCCCCCCCCCCCCCCCACCAACATCATTTGGCACATGTACCATTAACCTGGCGATGCCAAACGTCATTGGCTCAGAGCGCCGTCACTCAATGCTCGATCTGCGAAGGAAAAAATGCAGTTTCGTGATTTTCAAAACGGACGTGAGAGACGCGCACCACGACTCAACCACGACACGTCACACTGTTTTTACGGTGTGACATTTTCTCCATATCGCCCTGATAGCAGGTTTGTCTGATTATTTTCGTGTGACTGATCAGGACTGACTAGATAAATGTTACTTTATAAGTTGTTTTTATCATTGAATGTATAAAAATCTTTTTCCAAAATACTAAATAATTTTCAGAGCCCTTGAGTCAGTGCCACATTCAACTTAATACCACCTGTATTAGGGCACAGGGCAATTTTTAAGATTTTGGAAATCGTGCTTATTGTTTTCTTAGACATTATATATTGCTGATTGAATCTGATTTGCCATGCCCCCCCTCTCCCCCCCCCCCCCCCCCCCCCCCGACTGGTTCTTGGTCCCCCCTGTGCCCCCCCACTTACAAAATCCTAGAACCGCCCCTGTGTGTATGAGAGTGTAAATGGTTGTGTGTATGAGAGTCTGTGTGTGAGACTCACTGCTCGCCCCCTGGTGGTCAGTGTATAACAGGACAGATTATCGGCTGCTCCTGTGTAATTTTGCTGTTTTATGTTTGTTGTTGTTGTTGTTGTTTGTCTTTCTGCTCCTGTTGAGGGACCATTTGATCCGCACAACAAATTGGCACAGGTTTTACGCCGAATGCCCTTCCTGACGCGACCCTCCCATTTTATCCGGTCTTGGGCGCGGCACTGCGTCCAGTGGCTGGGGTTTGGGCTAGAATTTGGAAGCAGGAATATTTTAAGCCCAGATTTATTAACCTCTATATGAATAAGAAAATTTTAAATTAAAGGTTTCTCTATATGATCTTATACACACAACAACAACAACAATAATATTAATTATAATTATTGTTGTTGTTATTGTTGTTTGCTACATATTTGAATTTATTATCTAATATCACTGTTATTGTTATTTTTCTTATTGTTGTTGTTGTTGATGATGATGATGATGATATTAACTATACAACATCTTTCTTGTTTCACGTTTTTCCCAGTTCACACGTGCTGAGGAAGCTCTTGCGTAGATGCTCAGGTTCCTAGTCAGAGCTTGAACGTCATCTTGATTTTTAATAAAAACGGTTACGTCGTCGGCATCTGACAACACAAGTCTCTCCTGTGACCCTCTGGCAGAAGAGCCCTGTAGCTCGACTCCTAGTTTGTGTAGCAATGGTTCTATGGCGAGACTACAGAGTTGTCCAGGCCACTCCTGTCTAATTCCCTGTTTCATTTGGAAAGGGCAGCTGAGACCACCTCGAATCTTAAGTGTAAAAGCAGCTCCAGAGAATAAAAGTTCAAAACACCATAAAAAATTGTTTTCTATACCAGGATTCAAGTGTCTGGAAAAGGTATTCATGGTCAACTTTATCAAAAGCCCCAAGTCTTCTTTTTTTTAAATAAGCTATAAAACCGCCCTTGTGCAGCTCACCTGTAGCTTCCCACTGCTAAAAGCACATTAAAAAACTTCATACAGATCAGTACCTATTACATTCCAGAAGAATTTATAAAATTTACTCGTTAATTTCCGTCTAGTCCTGGTGAGCATCCTATTGAGAGCTGTTGAACAGCATCAGTTAATTCCTGTAGCTCCAGTTCTGCGTCCAGCACAGTGCTTTGCTCCAGGGACAGTTTTGGAATCTCCCTGAGTGGTTCCTCTCTGCAGGATGGATCACGGGGATCTGCCCTGTAGAGCTGAGCGTAGAAGTCTGTGGCCGCTCTCCTCATCTCACTTGGGTCAATCTGCTCGTGTTAGACACACCATCTGATTTTGAGGTTTAATTTTTTTCTGGACAGATTAAAGAAGAAAGCACTGGGAGCATCCATGTCCTTGATGCAGGAGATACGATGTCTGATCAGGGCTGTTTTCTTGTTCGTGGAGGAAGGAGGTTAAAGCTTTTCTTTTTTCTTCCAGGAGTCGGCCCATTTTGACGTCGTTCTTGCTGACCATTTCGCTTTCTGTTTGAGTAATTTCTGCCGCAAGTTCTTTTATAGTGGTTTTAAAAGTGCCTGATGTGTGGTCAGTGTAGTTTTTGCAGAAATTTTTTATTGGATTTTTTCCCACCTCCTACCAAGAGACCAAACTGCTAAAATCCCCATTTTTATCTTTCCATTTATTCCATAAAACTTTACATTTTTCATAAAAGATCTCATCCTGTAATAGTTTTATATTAAAATGCCACTCTGAGCTCCTCGAGCGCCTCAGCAGACTTTGGGTGTGGTTCCTCACCGTTTCGGTCTAGGGTGCAGTCTACTGTGCAGTTACAGTCCCCTCCCATTACTGTTGTAGATTTATTTCCAGTTCTTTGTATTGTATTTTTTATTCTATTCAAATGTTGGATTCTCTCGCTACCATTGTTAGGGGCGTACACATTTAAAAAAGTAAAAACTTTCTTTTTTATTTCTGCTTTTACCATTAAAACTCCTTCACGAATTCTGTAACGTCAACCTTGCTCATGCCCACTGCTTTATTAAAAGCTATCGCCACACCAGTACTGATGTTGGAACCATGACTTTGGAAAAGTTTCCCTTCCCACCACATGGCCCACTCAGTCTCGTTGGCTTGGTCACTATGTGTCTCCTGTAGGAAGACAACAGCAAATGATGAACTGTTAGATGCGCATGCGCGAGCGTGCAGCAGCTTGGTGCGGTTGCTCTCGGAATTTTCGTGTGTTTTTACTTTTATTTTACTTTCTTTCCATTATTTACTTATAACTTTATTTTGTATTTACTAAGTAAGGTCGCCCTTTCAAACCATGCATTTTGAAAGTGTTCAAGCAATTTCCCTCTGGGATTAATAAAGTTATTTGAATCTTGAATCTTGAAATGATTGATTTTTTGTAAGTTTTCTTCAGATATTCATCTACATCAAGAGTATAGAGCTGTTGATCTCCCCCAAAACATGACACACTGTTATATCAATTGTTTTCTTCGAAATCTTCATCCACTGAGTCTTTATCTTGCTCTAAGAGTGATGTTATTTCTTCCACACTGCCTGCCCCACCAATGTTATTTAACCCACCCAATGAGACTGGTTCCCTTACAGTGTTTGAACCCCCTGCTGAAACTAGACCTTCCTGAGTGTCCTGTGTGCTTTTTTTCACTCTGGGCTCTCCAGCCCCCTTCACCTCTTCACTGTTCACTCTTTGTTTGTGCATCTCCTATCTGCTCAAGATCGGTCGTTACACTGCTCTCTACTGTGGGCTGGCCCCCATCCTGCCCCTCTGCAGTACGTGACTGCTCCACGCTAGAGCTCGCTCCCTCCTGCACCACTACACCACCTGTCTGCTCCACACTGGAACCTGCTCCATCCTGCACCACTGCCCTGACCCCACTAGGCCCAGCCTTCTCCCTGACCTGTGCTCTATGTGGGCAGCTGAACTTTTTGTGCCCGATGTCCCCACATTCGAAACACCTCATGCTCCCAGTGCTGGTGCCCTCTTATGTGTGACTCTGAATGAGATGTCCATAGGGTTAGGGTTAGGGTTGGGTGACGGAGTGAGCAAGGACGGGCTCCACCGCTCGGGTGAGCCACCATCCCTGCACCTCACTACGAGATCAACGGCTCCACACAACAGCGGATTAAACTAATTACGCGGTGTGCTCAGTATTGTTGTCTAGATGTTTGATATATTTATTTATGTTTGTGCTTTCGCCTGGCATGTGGAAGGCCCGGGTTTGATTCCCAGCCAGTGCCCAAACCCCCCAGCCACTGGATGCAGTGCCGGTCCTAAAATGGGAGGTTTGCGTCAGGAAGGGCATCCGGTGTAAAACCTCTGCCAAGTTGTTGTGCGGACTGGGTACCCCGCTGTGGCGACCTCTCGCCTGGAGCGGCCAAAACAACTTTAGAAAATAAGCTAAAAAGTGTTCGAAAGTTTTTAAAAAGATTTAAAAACGCTCATTCGCTCTCACACCACCTCCCAGCATGCACCAGAGAGAGAGAAAGAGAGAGAGAGACTTAACACCCGCGTTTAACCTGAATTCAGTAGTGAAGGGAAGTTTGAATCATTTTAGTGATTCGGTTCTTTGAATCTTTTTTGAGTCATTTAGTTCATTTCGTTCTTTTAATCAAAAATAAAATAAAATGTTGCATTTTCAATAAAAAAAATCCCCATACAAATTTTGGCTATAATTCCAGTAATGAAAATATTACAATGCAGCTGAACATATTATAATAAACAGAATAATAAATAACTCACTATCATATCTTTCAGTCTGAGTCGTTCGTTCTTTTGAATCTATTGTACTGCATAGCGTCTATGGGAGTCACGTGACAAAGGAACGAACGACTCGGATCTCGAAGATTCGTTCGATTCTGTTTCCTGTGTACTGCATTACGTAGCGGCTGTGGGAGTCACGTGACAAAGGAACGAACGCAGTAGAAGAGTCATTGAGAAAGAATCGCTCAATTCTGTTTCCTGTACATGACCCGCGATGATGATTTGCGCATGCGCGCCCAGTAGAAAATCAACGAATCACACTCCGAGATACTCGTTCATCTGAGTCACGTTAAAGACTCGTTTAAAAAGAACGAATCGTTCATAACCGACCCATCAGGACCGAACTGCGAATCTGTACGTGTGTGTGTGTGTGTGTGTTCGGGGGATTTATGCAGGACCAGCTCCAGTGTGTTTCATGTGAGTCACATGACCTGTTTTTAAACACATTGTTTTCTGTAGGAAAGTGAAACTAAATCACCAGCAGGACTGAGATCTTATGTTTAAACCAAGATTTATTTAAATCTCATTAATTGTTTTTTTTTTTGTTGTAGATTTTCATGCACTATTTCTTAACTTAGTGTTTTGTATTATTGAAATAAGAGCAGAGTTGATGTAGGATATGATGACCTGAAATAACCCTGAACTCAGCAGTGATGATGATGATGATGATATGCAGCATCAGTAGATTAATTAACAATATTAGAAAATATTTCTAATTAAAGTCACGTATTGATCTTTATAACTAATACATCACCTCAAATATTTATTTTCTTAATTGATAACTTCTATGATTGACGTCTTCACTTTTGGGTGATTGGTTCCTACATTACCCACAATGCAGCACTAACAGTGGTGCAGCAGCGCTTTAGTCTTTTTGTTCATACTGTATGCTCAAATCATCATCTGTAAGTTGTATTTAAATTGTAAAAATATATATTCACAAAAAATCAACTCACCTGGTCTAGCCAATCGGATGGTGAGGTCGCATCAGATTGGCTAAAGAGTATGAGTGACCCACATTGCTGCACGCAAAGTCTCCAAAATACACACACACAAATCCAGAGCGATTCGTACAAGAAAGACGATTTTCACATTTACAGTCCATGATACACTCGTAAATTTTGAACATTCAAAAGTTTTGTATACAGTTGTACATCTGTAAATTGTGTTTTGCATTGGTGAAATGTATATTATGAATATGAATATATGAGTTGTTTTTTTGTGAATATATATTTTTTCGTGCACGTGAATTGGGATACGCAGGTGTGCATTGTGTCTTTTGTGTGGATTATTAATGAGACTAATTTGCTTCCATAAACTAGCTACTGAAGCTCACACATTTGCAACAACGTCATTTGCAACTTATGTCATTAATACTGTATGTTGGTTAAAAAAAATGCAATTACGAGGGAGAAAAGATTTTTGTTTCAGGAGCTCCAGTGTATATATCTGTATTTTTGTCTGTTTAATTGCCATTGAACCGACACTAATAATACCCCTATCTCACCTACGCGGTTTCGTGTTGTGGCCGTAAGTACTGCATAGGTGAGATAGGGGTATAAGGACAATATCCATCTGTGATGTCATAGCGAACCCGACACGGACATAGAGTATCAAACGAACAAACAAACAAACAAACAAACAAACTGCGCCAAATAACTAATTAGCGCCAGAATCAATAAATCTTGCAATACAAGCATCTTCAATAGGTTTCAGCACAGAGGTTAACTTTAATGACATGCTAGAAGTATGATATGGTTCATTAAATCAGTGCATAGTTTATTTTTGTTCATCTTTATTTTTGTTCATCATTCAATTTGCCTCGGCATACAAGCATTTTCGGCATACAAGCAAACGAACTGAAAACCTGCTAAGTTGCGCGTACGTAACTCATTTGCAACAAGTTTACATACTTTTTGTGGCGTTTTTTTTTTTTTTTGCATTTTGTGCAAGATTTAGTTAAGATATGCAAAAAATTATATCTTAGCAAGTGAAAATATCTTGAAAATAGAGAAATTAAAAAAGTGTATCTACATTTTGTGTAAATAAGATTACAACAAACCAAATATAAGATTATTAAGCTTATTTCTAATCAATTTCTACTAAAAAAAAAAAAGATAATTTTGGTAATTTTTAAGAATTTGTTTCTTGAAAGAAGCAAAATTATCTGCCAATCGAACTAAAACAAATTGTTTACAATTTTAGTAACATTCAACTTGAAATAAGCTTAATAATCTTACATTTGCTTTAATGTAAACTACTTTTAAGAAATTATAGCTAGAGTTAGACAGTGCACATACAGCGCTGATACATGGTACATCACCATGAGTGAACAAAGCACCGCGTGAGACTCGCCAACAAACAGCTAGTCGGCTAACAGCGGTCATTATCTTCATTTAAGCATGTAATTGAGTAACAGTATACCGTAGTAACAGTATGTGCTAAACTGCAGCAGTGAAGTCGTCTGGTTCCTTATTTCCAGTCTTTCCTCACTGCTAATTTCATCGACTCAGTCTAAGTTAAAAGCTCAGACAATACCTAAAGCCAATCTACTGGAATGTGGATCTACAGGACATGCAGATCTACATTTCATTTCAGGTTCGGGTTTTGCGCTGAGTAAAGAACATGACGCATTAGGGCAAGAGAAAAAATTTCAATAAATGAAGTACTTTGTTACTAAAGCGTTACGGCAGATGATTTGTACGTTGCACGTTAAGCATTACTTAAATTCAGTACATGTAGTGTTACTGTTTATTTTCCAAATTTAAAACATTCAGGTGAAAAAAGTCCTTACAGTTGAATGTGATCGACACGGCACAGTCTGAAATCACGTGAAATAGACTGTATGAGTTAACAAATAATCATGGGAAGGAACTTCATGCAACATTTCCTGACATCCTTTTTTAAAAAAAAATAAATAAAAAAACCCCAAACACACACCCACACACGTTTGCACAATGTTCCTCTCACCGCACTAGTAGTTACCAGCCGAAGCTGCTTTTATGTTTAAAGAGATTCCTTAGCACTGTGGGGTTAATGACACGTAACAGCTGGACGCAAGCAGGTTATGGAACGTTTAGGAAAACTGGGATCCATGTCCAGTTCTGTGTCTTGGTTGTCCAACATCACTAGAATATAGTGGTTAAAGTTATGTAATAGCTAATGACTAATGACAAGTTAGCTCATCATGTAGCACGTCATGCTTGAGCCGTACACAAAACAAGTCATTGGAGAATGTTTTAGCTAAGTGCTGCTCTGTCCGTACATTTAAGGTAAAAGATACTTCTCGAGTCTGACATCTAAGTGGAAAAAAGCTACATGCATTCGGAATATAAGGGAACGTTCTTATATGAGGTCACAGTAGGGAGAGAATCTAACTAGAACACACACACTATGTCGTACTGTATGTGTATGTCTAAAAATCACCAAACAGTGATTTTTGCATAATATGTCCCCTTTAAATTTGTTCAAAGGTAAATGTATTTACAGAAACCCTTTTTTTTTTTATTTTGATATCTTTAATTTAAGGTCAGTTATTTAAGTAATTTAAGGCTATCCTGTAACCAGTACACATTCAGCCTTAAAGCCTGTATTTGAGTTCAGATATATAAGACTCTTTGTGTGTTGTTGTTCCGTGTAGGCTTGGGCCGGCCCAGACCGCGAGGCCGAGGGACCATGTGGGAGTCATATGAACGCCGGAGATAAGGCACAGACAGATAGAGAGAGGGACAAAAACATAGGAAGTCGCTTTATTTGTTCCTGAAATGAACACGACCACCGAGCCCCCGCACCCAGACGGAGGAGACGCGTCCCTGGCGTACGTGCTGATCCCGTTTTTCATCATCACGGTCGTGGGGATTGTCGTAGCCGCGGTACGTAATTAAACTGAGCCTGGGTTCATGTTTAAACAGCATGTTTTCTAGGATTTGTCTGTCTTTAAGTTTGCATGTGTGTGAATGGAGGGAATGAGCTGAAAATCACATGATTGACCCAAGTTCGATAATTAAAGGAAGAAAAAACCAACAAACAATGAAGCTCTTTATTCAGATTTATTCAAGAAGAGCTGCAGCACCGTGTCGCTCTCACACGAACAGTGTCTTTGTGTTCGATAGAAACGGATGGAATGTTCAGTAGATTTACAATTCCTGAAGAAAGAAAGGTGTGTGGAGGTGGGCGGGTGGGATTGGGGGGAGAGAAAAGGTAGATAGGAAGATAAAAAAAAAGATAAGAAGAACAACAGAATAAAAGAAGTTTGGAGAAGAAGTGAAGGGAAAGAGAAAAGAAATGTTAGAGGAAAGACAAGATAAAGGACAGAAAGATAATAATAATAATCATCATCATAATACCAATAATAATTATAATAATAATAATAATAGTAATAATGTGTCTCATTTTTGCAGGTGTTGTACATGAAGAGGAGACAGAGGTAAAAATTTCCACCACTGCATCCTAACATCTGTTTGGTTGGAATAACACATGCATTTTTGTACTTAGTTTTTTCTCCGTCACTCTCTTCTTTTAAAACGTCTTCTTTACCCCAAACATTGTCACTCTATTAATACGAACTGAAAAGTGTCTAAAGTTTACATCCAATTTATTTAGTTATGTTTCTGCCTCTAGGAGGCGTGGCATGTAGTCACTCACTCACTCACTCATTTACATGTAGTTATTTGTGAGATGCTCTTATCCAGAGCGGCTTACAAAAGTGCTTGGCACTCATGGTCTATACCGCTTTATCCTGTATACAGGGTCGCGGGGGGCCTGGAGCCCATCCCAGAAGACTTAGGGAATGGGGCGGAGTACACCCTGGGAAGGGTTCAAATCCATTACAGGACAAACACACACACTATGGGAAATTTGGGAACGTCAGTTAGCCTAATCCGCATGTTGTTGGACTGTGGGAGGAAACCGGAGAACCCGGGGGAACCCACCGAGGTTTGGCATGGCGACTGATTGATCAAACGTAACAGAAACCTGCTGATCGGTGTAGATCATTACAAACATAATACAGTAACGTTCTATAAGATCCTAAACCTACAAAGGAAAATTGTCATTGTGGCAGACTCTGAAAATCAGATATGTTTATTATTCAATTATTTTTCCTCTAACCTGCTCCACTTCTGATTTCAAACACCTGCCGCACGTAGAAACGTTTCACGCAGGAAATTATGCAATTATGCATCACAGTCAGCAGGTGGCGATATTATAACACATCGAATACAGTATAACACGCCACCACGGTTATGTGACGCAACGGCATGCGACAACTTGGCGGAGCGCAAAAGTACAGAAATATTAGTTGTAAGATGTAGTGTAGCAAAAGTAAAAAAACAAAAAAAAACAAATACCCACTAATGAAACGACTCCAGTACAGTACGGAGACGCGGAATACAGACTTAACACGCTAACGAAGTGAGGTTACCTTCCACCTCCGCATGGTACAGCACAGTATAATTGATATGCAGTGCTTTTGAGTCAGATCTTATATAAAAAATAAATAAATAAATAAGGGTTAGAGATGCATGGGTGGAAAAGTATAACCGTATCTTTATTTATTTATTCATTTATTTATTTAGGATTGACAGGTTACGGCACCGGCTGCTCCCGATGTACACGTACGACCCGACTGAGGAGCTGAACGAAGCCGAGCAGGAGCTGTGGAGAGAAGACGACATGAAGGTCACTAAAACAAAACTTCTAAAGTTTCTAATTAATTTCCCGCTCGTCCCGCAGAAACATCTGGAAGTGTCTCAGTGTCTCAATGCATTACCTCCATTCTGTAAAGTACTTTATTATTTTGACGTCTAAAATTATAATTAGACAGGAGACGATAATTCTAAGGAGACATCATTAGGACTCGAACGGCCCTCATAGACGGTGACACTGATTTAGACTGGTGTAACGTAACTCTGATTGGTACAAAATGTCTTGCAGGGCTGGACGACGACGTACCAACAGCGGTGGCCTCTGCTCCCGAAGGACCCGGACGTGTGACGGAAGACGTGATCTCCACTCACACATGATTAGTAGACTGGAGTCTTCTGGACTTCCCATGTGATCGGAAGCTTTATAGGGGAAAACGGCAAAGCCAGGGAATGAAACGGGGAAAATGGAGGACGCGGCCTTTGATCTGCTGATCAGTAACGTTAATATACAGAAGGAAATCCAGGATAAATTACTGGAACTGTGAAGAAGTCGATTTATTTTTAGTGCAGGTTCACGCACAGCTTTTATCACCATGCCAGAACGTCTCCGGTGTATAAACAACAACAAAAACAGGTCCAGAAGTGTGAATAAGTCGTCACCATCCTGACGAGACCAAGCATGACGTTACCAGAGATGATTCATGATGCAGATAAAAGTTTAAAATGATGCACTTGATGGATCAGAGATTTTTGTTTACATTTGTTTGTTTAAAACTTTGATCTAAAGACACATCCTACTTAAGATGCGTGGGAGACCATTTGGAGATGCTGGAATATTAACAGCGTAAACATTTATTATTATCATTATTATTAATAATACTGCAACTGCAGTTTAAGTTGTTCTGGAATTCAGTGCAGGACCTTCACCTCCCTCGTGTTTCAGTATTGATACTGAAATAAGTCACACTCTAGTATCAGTCCTGAGACATGGAACCTTTAACGTAACTCAGTTATTGTTTTGTCTGTTCCTTAATGCTAATGATTGTTACATTTATCACCTGCTACCATATGGTACTTCCTTTTTTTATTTATAAAATTTTTTTTTTTTTACAGCTATGACTAAATGAGCATGATATCAGGTTTACAAGTTTTTCCCCCATGACTATCACTGTCCTCAGATTGGTGTGTGTGTGTGTGGGTGTACTGAACACACACCTGCCCCGTTTCTGATTCGACACTCGGCTGGTGTAAAAACAGTAGTGTATCAGGAAACGTTGCGCTCTTCCAGTCCTGCTGTAAAGCCTTAAATCAAACACAGGGTGTTGTGAACTCTTGTTGGAGATGGACATGTGACCTTCAGTAAATTAGGCTCCGCCTACAGCACTGGAACCGAAACCAGAAGCCACAGTGATGAAATCAGCATGAGATTTAAAGCGTATTACAGATTTATAATTCGTGTTCTATTAATGTGTTGCATTAAATGTGACTGTAAATAACAGTTTACAACTTTTTCTTTTGTAACAAGTTATTTCTGTAATGCAAGTAAGCGGAGGTTGGTAAACACTAACTAAAAAAAAAAAAAAAAAAACACACGTCATACACTGTTTGTCCATTGGACGACTTTAGCTTTGACTACAGCACACGTTCACTCTGGCTTTGCTTCAACAACTTTATGCAACATCATGGGATTTATTCCCCTCCAAAGTCAACACACTCTGTAAACGTCTCCAGCATGTCCCCGTGACTTTCAGTGGCATCAAGGTCAGGACTCATGTGGTGTCCAGTTCATGTGTGTTCACAGAGCCACTCTCACACTCTGGTGATTCAGTACATTCAGGTGGTCAGCTGACTTTATTTTATTGCCCCATAACGTTACTGAGTCTAGACCTGAGTAACTGATCAACCCCAGATCATAACACTGTCTCCAGAGGCTTGTACAGTGGACACTATGCATGATGGGAGCATCGCTTCATGTCCTTCCCTTCTCACCCTGACACGCCCATCACTCTGGGATAGGCTCAGTCTGGACTCATCAGGTCACATGACCTTTTTCCATCACTCTAAAGTCCAGTCTTTATGTTTTCTAGTGAACTAAAGGCTAACAAGTGGTTTTCTTATGGGGACACAGCTGATCAGTCCCAATTCTGTGATTTCTCATCACATTGTGTGTGTGAAAACACTCTTGGTATCAATATTAAACACAGCTCTGATCTGCAGCAAACTTTTTTTTTTTTAACATGCAACTTCAACGAACATGTAAGTGATCTCCAGTAGTGCTGAATGAATTGCTACTAGTTAAAACGTATTAAATAACGACAGTAATTTTCCAATTAAAGGGCCGAGGAGCAGAACAGAGGCGTAGGAATCATTAACTTTATTACCAGTCTGAATACAAATCCTTGCAGGCCACAATTAAAAAAAAAAAAAAAAAAAAAAAAAAAAAATACACACACGAGTTTGTACATTGTAAAGACTGAACCCAAACCAGTTTACAGTGTGCAGCCAAAACACACACACACACACACAGGGTGAAAACATCAGTAATTAAAATCTGAAGTACCAGAGTATAAGTGAGGAACTGGAACGGAGGGGAAAGTTGAGGTTAAAGCAGGATGTTCGTGAGTATCTTATACATGATCGATCAAATGTGAAGAACAACGTTTAAAAAAATATACATTTCATA
The DNA here is from genome assembly GCF_024256425.1 of Clarias gariepinus. NCBI lineage: Eukaryota > Metazoa > Chordata > Actinopteri > Siluriformes > Clariidae > Clarias > Clarias gariepinus. The sequence continues at coordinate 2,113,531 of NC_071121.1, forward strand.
ATGACAGTAAATATTAGCACTTAAGTCAACCATTCCAATTAGGATTCATTATCAATTTGGTGAACAAATCAGCAGGGTTAGGACCTAGTTTCATGTTGCAACAACTACCATGTCCACACACACAGCGGGTAAACATTCAGCAAGAGAAAAAAAAAAAAGCTGACTATTTCCTCTCTGTCCCAATGTAGGCGTTTCTGTGGCGCATCTACAGTCAAAAACATGATGGGGGGGGAAAGAAGGGGAAAAAAGAACAACCTTGAAAACATTGAATACTGTGCACTGAAGTGTACGCCGTATACGAGTTATCTAAAAAGTCCTACCATTAGTCTCACACACACAAGAATCCTAACAAACTGAACTGCAAAAAAAAAAAAAAAAAAAAAAAAAAAAGTTTGCTTACACTCTTGCCAGACAGGCTGCATCGGGAGCAGCTGAATGTTGTGTATTTTTTTTTGTTGTTTTTGTTACTTTTTATTATTATTATTATTTTTAACAGTAAGCCGTCCTAAAATGACAGAGTGAGGTACGAGTGTGACGTTGCAGTATTCCGGGTTTATTTTTTTTTTGTTGTTTTTTTTTTGTTTGTTTTTTTTTATTAACCGTGTTTGTAGCAGCATTAAAGTTCTGAGAAACTCAGTCGCTGGATCGATCGGCGTTCCCTGACTCGGAGTTTTACACACACACAAAAAGTAAAAAATAAATCTGAAACAGACTGAACAGTAGCAAATGGCGCCATCCTGTGGGAAAAAAAAAAATAATCCACTACTCGCCATCTGTGATGAAAAGTTAACTGATGGATGCAAATGAAAAAGAGAACAAAAATACTATCTTTCGGTCCTAAAGTCTTGAGATTCAGAATTTGACATTTCAGTTTGGTTTATCTCCCGAAAAGTCTGATGTTTTGTTTCATTTACAGCTAATGCATAAAAACACAAATGAAAAATACAATATGCATTTGGAGGGATCGGGGTTAGCATTACACCTTACAGCGCGGTTTTTAAAATACATCGGCGGGAACAGATGGGAATACGGTCTTAGATCACGGTTTCATCAGAATCGTTAAAAAATAAAATTGTGAATAGAAAGGTAGCTTAACTTTTATTCTAGTTTTAGTACAATTTTCTAATCTCTTGACGACAGGACAAAAACGGGGAAAAAAAAATCTGAAATTTCTGACACATCGTCCAACTCCACACGCCTCGTCCCTCCTCGGTTTTGTCCTCTGCATGCGTTTAAATCTCTTTCTGAAAACGAACCGAGTCAGGAGTAAAACAGATCCACGACTCCAACAGAGATAAAAATGGATCGATGCGGTGTCACAATGAACTGGTATCCGTTACGCTCACACACACACACACAAAAACATGTACACAAAGCCCTTTCCACCACCATATTCCTTTTAGAAAAAAATAATAATAAATCACCTACAAGCCAAAAAGTTAAGTACTGACCCCCTTCCTCTAAAAGTAGGTTGATTCACCTTTGTCTAGAGAACGTGAACAAGTTTTCGTTAAAAGCAAAAAAAACTTTTTTTTTTTTTTTAAACCTGCATCAGAGGAACTCTTTGTCCAGTATATTGACATGACCAGAGAGAGAGAGAAAGAAAGAGACATGGAGTCTGTGTTCAACATACAAGCACAAATGCATGCATGTACACACACACACACAGTATGAGAGTCTGTCCGTTTGTTTTCCAGTGGTGGTATAAAGAGAGAGAGAGAGAGAGAGATGCACTGTAGTGTGCTCTGTGCTGATGGAGGATGAGCGAGAGTGGATTTGGATTTCTTTGTCAGGGTGTGTTTTGTTTTTTTTGCGAGATCGCAAAAAAAAAAAAAAGGAAAAAAAAAATCCAGCTGTTTTATAGTTTGAACCGGGAAGTGACGAGATTGAGATATGAGGTAGCACTGATTTGCTGCTCTACTGTTCCTCCTCTTCCTCCTCCTCCTCTTCTTCCTCTTCCTCCTCCTCAGAAGACTTGGATGGCTGCTCTTCTTTCTCCTGTGAGGATGAGGGGAAAAAAAGGTAAACAAGTCTTAATTTTTTTTAATATAGTTAAACATTTAAAATGTAAGAAAAAGAAAATATTCAAATAAGTAATATAATTTTTTTTTATTGTACAACATAGAAAACCTTTAGCAGGGGGCAAAAAAAATAAATTACATTAAGTAGTATAATCAATACTTAATTTAAATGGCAATGTCCAGCCATGAGCATAACAGTGTGCAAAGTTTGTACTAATGAGTGTAAATGTGCACTGATGTGTAACGTGCTGAGTGAGTGGTGTACGAGTGGGAGCAGATAAGGGGGTTTAGTCCACATACACATTTTATAGAAAAACACACACAGCCCAAGAACACATCTTAAACAAGGGTGCCAATAATTGTGGAGGGTGCTGTATAAAATAAAATAAAAAGTAAAAAAAAAAAAAAAAAAAAAAAAAAAAAAAAAAACATACAGACGGCCTAAATAAAAACACTATGGGAAAAGAAAAATAGTTTGATGTATATTGTATTAGTGTGTGTGCAATATAACAATAATAAAAAAAATACTCAGATTAACTATTATTGATACATTTGTGATTGAGTGTCGATTCATGTACATTTAAATTTCGCGTTTGCCTTTGAGGTGGTAAAATGTTGCAGTTCCTTTATGATCCTACAGGTGGTGCTCTCAACTGTTCTCTCACACACATTGCCAGGCAGAACATCACTGCTACTCGCTGAGCGTTATTACACCGCACGTGGGACGAGGTGTGAACAGGGTCCAAAGTGTCTCATTTCCAGGGCGGAGTACTTTGATACTTTCATGTATCAAGATTATATAAATAAATTTTATAATCCCTGTATATAACCCAGATAAAATACATAAACAACCATCATGTGGAGGGAAACAAGCTAGGGGCGGGAATCTCTACAAGATTTCTCTACAATTTCTCGGTATAATCCTCTGATACACTAATGCACTTATCGCCACGTTTCACTAGAGCTTGGACACCAAGGTAGAACGTTCTCCCAGTATGTCGGAACCGTGATCGGACTGAAGGGGTCATACGGGCGTACATGCACTTTAAGCTGTTTGGACTGAAATGTGTGTTAGGAGAGTGTGTACACAACCACTCTACAATGATAAAGAGCCGCCCTGTGATTTTCTTTTCATTTATTAAAATAAGATGCCCCTTCTGAAATCAGGCCAATCGCAAATGCCTGTCGAAGGGCCAGGGGTAGCTCAGTGGTTAAGGCAACGGACTACGGTTCAGAAGATCCCAGGTTCAAACCCCACAACCACCAAGTTGCCACTGTTGGGCCCTTGAGCAAGGCCCTTAACCCTCAACTGCTCAGATGTATAATGAGATAAAAATGTAAGTCGCTCTGGATAAGAGCGTCTGCCAAATGCCTAAATGTAAATGTAAATGTGTTGCCACACCACAAGAGGCCGCTCCTACTATAGTTGATTGGTGTTTTAGCAAAGAACCGCCCCAAGTGAGAAGAAAGCTGTCGGCCATTGTTTTTCGACGCTGGAGCAAAATGTCGCCTAAGCCAGTGTGGTGTACAGTTGTTGGGTGTAATAGCGAAGTCATCATTCACTACCGACATCTGAGCCGCTGAGGACGCAGTGGCTGAATTTTGTTTTTGAAGCCAACGTCCCCGCTGATCTACCTAAATGCGTTTATGTTTGCGCTAATCATTTTTTACCAGACTGCTTTATAAACGCGGGTCAATATAAAGCTGGTTTTACTAGGAAGCTGCTCCTGAAAAAGGGATCTGTACTAACGCTTCGTGTTCCTGCTTCATCTTCACCAGGCTCAGTGAGTGTGATTTCTTTTTCTATGAATCTTTGCAGATCGCCTTTTCTAGGAATCATGATGAGTGCGGAGTGTAAGTTAACTTACACTCTCATACAACATGGTTATGTCGTCTTCTCTATAATTCCTATTTGCACGTTTATAATAAACAATGCATTATGGTGATTGTCTAGTTGCAAACTGTGTACGTAGTCAGAAAGCTTTATTATGCTTACCTTTGTAACGCTAGATGGTTTATAACGGTGTCTGTCAATGATTAAGAAGTCATGTAAACACATAACGTTCGTATCTCTCTCAGTACGCTACTTACCCTATGTTAGCTTCTCCGCTCTTGTTGTTGCTCGCGGCAGCGTTACAGCCCGTTAATTCATGCCCATGCAGTGATGAGAAAGACAAACGGGTCGATGCATGTTCTTTTAATTTCTGCGTTGTCAGGCGATATTACAAACTCCCGGGTGGGTTCCGTACTTAAATCAAACCAAAAACTTAAGAACAGGCTCAATATTCCAGCGTTTTTGCACTTTGGACTGCATTACCCACAAAGCATTGCTGAGGGTCTCTTTGGGAGTGACGGAGATGGACACGATCAAGAATGCGTCCATCAGAGGGACAACATGTTAGATGTTTTGGAAATAAAGTCGTAGAGCCCAGATTGAGGTGGTTTGGACATGTTCAGAGGAGAGATTGTGAAGGATGCTGCGGACGGAACTGCCAGGCAGGAGGTCTAGAAGAAGACCCAAGAAGACATTTAATTGATGTAGTGGACAGGGATATATGGACGCAGACACAGATTGGCTGTGGGGACCCCTGAAAGGGAGCAGCCGGAAGACACGAATGATATCGATTCACCATTCATCTGCGACTCGTTATTTAAACTCGATCCAAATCAGTAAAGTGTGAGTAAAGTGTATAAATCAAACAAAATTAAAAATGTGGTCCATCAGAAGGAAACGAGCAATAAATAAAACAGTATTACAGAAGGGCAGGTGAAGCGCTACAGTTTGAGTTCAAGTTCTTGTTTATCTTTGCAGGGGGAAGAAAAAAAAAAAAAAAAAAAAAAAAAACGACACACCCAGTATGTGAAAACCGAACACATGCAAATAAGATTGAAAGCAGAGAACCTAACTGAAAAACACACATTTAGAAAAGAAAAAAAAAAAAAAAAGGAAAAAAAAAAAAATACATAAAAAGCCACGAGGTTCCTGCAGTTGAAGTGAATCTGAACCAGGAGCACACCAGGTATTGCGCAACCACCGCGTATGAATCAACGGTTCGGAAGGAAATGCCCATCGAATTTGTGGCTTGAATCAGATGAGTGTTGGATTTTCATGAGCTAAATATCTGTGTGACTCAGGCGCAGAGATGTGTGTGTGTGTGTACTTTTGCTGGAGGCTTGTTTAAAATGACTGGACATGGAACAGTACCAAACCCGCTGTGCCAGGGCCGTGCCTCATGTGAGAGGAATGTGTGGAGCGGGGGAAAAAAAAATTATAAAGGAAGAGAAGGGAAAGGGGCGGGGCTAGAGGTTTACTCACAAAATGAGTTGTGTGTGAATGAGTGTGCGCGTGTGTGTAAAATTACTAGACATGAAGGTTCCGTTCAAATTTAATAGCCTCAATGGACAACATGAGCTTCTGTGTGTGCATGTGAGAGAGAGAACTAGAGAGAGAGAGAGAAAGAAGGATACAGATGGAATGAGACCAGATGAAGCAGAAACAGAAACAAAACGGAGTGAAAAACAAAAACGCCACATGAAATCCCCTTTTTCTGATAAGAAGCCAAATGCAAATTTTTTTTTTTTTTTTTTTTTACCCGCCACCCATTCCAACGATCTCACACACCATCATCAGTGGGGGTATTTCCATTGCATAACTAATGCTGTTCACTAAATCAGACTTAGTGGACATATCCTACGCAGTCACGCTTTAATCTCGAATCCCATGATGCTTTGCAGCAGATATGTACAAATAAAACCCGCTGGAGAATCAACACTGACGTTAATTCTATAAAATCATAACAATGAACCAAAGTTCAACACGGTGGGTGTAAATAGTAATTATAATAATAATGAATATTGAGAAAAAGATACCCCATAAGTGTTATGTAATCAGGCTCTAGTACATGTATAACATATACAGGAGGAGTCCTCCAGTGTCGGAGGTTTTCACACCCTCACACCTCGTGGTTTCTCAGTCAGGTGACGAGCCGCATCTACCGCCTTAACTTCAGTAGAGACGCTGCTGACGAAAGCGCCACGTTTGTTGCGAGTGAGGTCGTGTTTAGATGAACTACAGCACTAAATACGACCTTTTTAAACGAAGACGAGCAGAAGAGGAACAAGAACACTTCCTGACCAACAGTTAGGAAAAATAAATAAAATAAAATCATTCATATCCACGCAGCAAGGTCATGTGATCAGCAGGGTTCTGTACACTCCAGAAGAAGAATAAAGCGCGGTCAGAGGTCACGCTTTCATACCTACTGGAACTCACCTCGGCTTTGAAACGCGAGAACTATCGAGTACTCTGATCATTATGGAGACCTTCGGTCCCGGTGTTTTTGTGCGCACACACACACCTGTAGATAAAGTGTCTAAACTCTGTGTGAACTGATTATCGGGCCGGTGATCAACAGGCGGTGTGTGTTTGATGAGGAACAGGAGGGAGGACTTACTGCTTTCTTGGGTCTTCCTCTGCGTTTTCCCCCTGCAGACGCTGTCGCAGCAGCTGCTTTCTGAGAACGAGAGAGAGAGAGAGTCAGGCAGTGTGAAGGAGACAGTCACATAGGTGAGTGTGTGTGTGTGTGTGTCACTGAGAAAGGGAAAGAGACACACAGATGAAGAGTCACAGTGAGAGTGAGAAAGAAAAAGAGTGAAAGAAAGAACAAACCAGGGGTGAGAGTGAGTGAGATTCATAGGGAAAGTCAGAGAAAGTTAGACACACAAAGAGACACACAGATTAATTCAATCCTTCGCTCACTCAAGTTTACAGTGAACTAAAACTCGTGTTGAATCTTCTGAACTCTTTAAACAGTGAATGACTCGGTCATAATATAGAAAGAATGACTGCAGTGTGTGTGTGTGTGAGAAAGATACTCGACTGAAACAGGATGCTAGTACAGTGCAAGAAGCCAATAATCACCACTTTAGTGTTGTGTGTTCAGAAAGAAAAAAATCTAACCACTAGAGGGTGGTGTTCTGTGAGCAAGTGTGTGTGTGTGTGTGTGGGCACTCAGCCAGAGGGCAGTGGGTTCGTTGGCTATTATGTTAGAAACGGACATGAACTGCACACAGGCCACTCCAGTTCATTGGCCACCTGGTTTGAAGCACAGAGACAGCTGGCAGACCCACAACACACACACACACTAAGATCGCGCAAGGGTGTAGATGTGTATTGTGTGCAGAAGAAGAAGTGAAGGGGGTCAGCGGTCGTCATGACGACGCTGGATGGAAAGAAGCAAACCGAACGCGTGCGCACGCTCGTGTATGCGTGCGTTTGTTAGAGGCGGAGGGTGTTGCCATGGAGACGGCACCTCCATCATTGCACCTGCATCATGCAAAATGCCACAGGAAGCCATGGTGAGACAGGAAGTGGGGAGAACCGACCATCCTGGTTTCGTTTTAATGTTTACAACTCGGCAGCTGTAAATCTATCGTAAGCACGCGAGCGTGTTTTGTAACGGCGCGGAGCGAGAAACGAGCCGCGTGACGGGCGAAGCAGGACCATGTTGAAGGGTGGGGTGAGAAACTGTCTCAGGTAAATTTGGAAATAAAAGTCACTCTGGTCAGATCTAAAATAAATATTTTATATATATAAATATATATAAAAATTACCAAAACTGGGAACCTGTGTGTTTGTTGAGGTTTAAGACGTTCATACATTTTAAAATCAGTATTGTGTACGGACCAGTGGGACGCAACACTGGTGGTCCAGCTAGGTTGTGTTTCAAAACATCAATGTGGTGAGTCATGAGTATTAAAGACTACTTGTAGCATTTATTTAATGCTGTGTGGCTCGTTTTGCATCATGTTGTGTACAAAACGATTCTTCTTCGCTTTACTGTCAAGCTTCTGCTCCCGGTCCTGTAGGTGGCGGTATCGCCACCCATCAACCAAAAATCTTTTTAATCGGGCAGTTCTCATAGACGTCAAGCTAGCGATAAATAGATAAAAAGGCGTGGTACAGATGATTGACCACCTGGATGTTGGGGGCGTCAACAGCAAACGCCCGAGAGAATTTCTTCAAAATAGAGGCAATCAAAATTTACACAATTCAGCTGAGATTAATGCCAATCACTAAACATTACATAAGTTGTATATTCCTAAAGCAATGTTAGCTTAGTAACTGGGCAAGTTCTAACTAAAGTTAGTATTTTTTTCAATTTTTTAATTTCCATTTCTCAGTCACGAGCGGTCGTACAAGCATTTCACTGCATATCGCACCGTGTATGACTGTATGTGACTAATAAAATTTGAATTGGAAAGTGCTGGGAGGATGGAAACAAGTTGGTAAAACTACCGAGGTAAACTACTCAAATTTGTTCAAGGGTAAAAGTTAAAAAGTGAGTGGAAACTTGAGTCCAATTCAAAATGTCAAAAATATTTTGACTTGAACATTAAACCAACAAAAAAACAAAAATTTTAGCTAAAACTTCTCTTCTTTCCTTCAATTTCACTCACTTTGCCTTTAGGTCCTGTGGAGCTCGCCTTGTTTTTGCTGCCCTTTGGTCGTCCTCGGGGCCTCTTCGGCGTCGGGGAACCACTGGGCTCCTGCTGTAGAAGGAAAAAAAAAAAAAATCAAATAGAATTTAAGTAAAAATTATTCTTGTTGAATTTCAATTTAGCATGGGGCTAAAACCACCACTTTAAGTTTGTATACAACTTCGAAAGAACATTTTAGAAACTCATTAACTCATTATTTACAAACTCATTGTATAATTTAGGTTCAGCATGTTTCCTGCCTTATTTTTTATTGTTGATTTGCAGTATGTACATTTCTTAAACTAAACCAAATGTAGTTATGCAAAATAAGAGCGACAAAAATACATATTTGGATTTATCCTATTTTGCATAATTACATTCGGTTAAATGTAACCGAATGTAATTATGCAAAATAAGATAAATCCAAATATGTATTTTTGTGGCCAACATTTATAATCATTAATAAAATACTTTCATGGTAATGTTATTTGTTTAAAATAATGGTAAAAAAGTTTTATCCAAGATTTTTTTTTTAATTACTTGTACTACTATTTTAACTTTCTGTACATTGGGATAAATATTGTGCATCGCGTGACACGCCCTTCAACACTACCCATGACGTCCACTTCCGGTCCTGTCTCGCACGCAACTCTCGTACTTTGGGGGTTTTAAATCATGTCATTGAACAAGATCTGCGGTTTGAGCTTCTGTTTATGATCAAAGTGTTGTCACGAACACAGTGAAAACACGTGGTTTAACCCCGACCCATACTGACGCACTTCAACGCTTCATCACCACCTCGTCCGTGTAAATACGGACATTTAAACATAGTCGCTTCCTCAAGGTGGTGTTATGCTTCTTATTTTTGTTTTAGGGTGAGCACCGGTTACCATGGAGAAGCGTTGCGGAGTAAACAGGAAGACGATGTGTGGCACGAGCAAGCTGAAACTCCTGCCATCGTGTTACAGCAGCCCTCTCTCCGTGTTGCTCGAAGTCAGCTTCCTTTCTTCGATGTCTCAAGTTGCTTTTAAGCCTCTTTTATTGTTTTAAGAATGAACTCGGTTTATTCCAGCGCTTACATCACATACCTCTGAAGTTCACTGCAAGTTTGTGTGTAACATGTTACCGGTGTGGGAGATACTTAACTGTAATTTAACACACCAAACAAATACAAAAGAATTTAAAATCAATATCTAATGAAGATGATTAATATCATGAATTACACTAAAACTGTACATGGGTTTCTGCAACTAGCAGCAAAGTCTTCGCGGTTTGATTTTCGTAGTTATGAAACGAAAACACTTTAAATATTGTTTTATAGCTTTACATAAAAACATTTTTTTTAAATATTGGACAACTTTGCTGAAACATTGCGATATTAAACGCATCTAGTAAGCCATGTTTCAGTTTATATGTAAACAGTGTATTATAATGTTATACAGACGAGGTGTAAGCTGTTGGTATTTTTGCACATCCTGCATCATGATAAATAAAAATAGGTAAGACGATACTAGTTTTCCAATTTTTGATAGTGAATCCCACCCGCTAGTTTCATTTTTAAAAACTAGAAAGTTAAGAGATTGTGTTGTGATTTTAAAGTTTTTCATGCAAAAGTCATTTGCATTGTTATACAGAAAATTAGTTGAGACGAATCATGTCCTTTTTTGCGAAAGAAAGTAACTTAATTTTCAAATCCGAGCCATGATTTACTTTCATTTATTTCCAGCTATTGTGTCGATACCGTCGCTAGCTATAAATGCTACTCAAGATATGTTGTGTAACTTAATACAAACATTGAGAATGTTATGATTACTTAGATGAAGTTTAAGAGCAAGTTAACTTGTAGAATGTCCTCATGAACATCTTATGTAGACCACAGGATCCATCCACTTGAACAAAGCGATAAGCACACACACAAAACACAGCGTTCCATCCAGGTTTTTTGGAATCGATGGAGTGTGTTTTGCCGTATGTAATCTTTCAACAGGAAGACTTTGTTACAAACACAAAGAAAGCAGTGTTCAAGGTCAGAGCAACTGACACCGGCTGCTACTTTAAGACCAACAGGTGGCACAGAACTCTCAGCTGCCAAATTCCTCCAAGTGCATCAGGCACGGCGAAGGAAAGCGGAGACCTGATTCAGGCGAGGTCAGCGGGGCCGAGACGGGAGGAAGAGGAAGGTCCTGGGGAAGCGTGGTCAACAAAAACACGGCTGTCGCTCAATGTGCAAGTGAAAGGGTTCATCGTGGATTAATACAGAAATACAAAGCAGGGCTGGACGAGGTGACTATATTAAAAATCACTTTGTGATCAAATCGTCTATATTTCATACAGAAATTTATATATATATATATTTTTAAGTTTCCTCTTTCTGTTTTAGTACTTTTATGTACATGTAAAGTAAAGCTGAAGGTTTTTTTTCCTCCACGCAACACTTTGTGTGGAAACTAATTTACTATATATTTGCGTTGGTTTTCGAATTATTAGTCAAGTTTTTCTTCTTCCGGATTTGACAAAACTCCGGTCCAGTAGGTGGCAGTAACGCTGACAACATACGGTGTGCATTTTCTGCAAAAGCTGCTGTTAATTTTTAAAATATGTCAATGTTAGAGAATTTAACATTTTGAAAACTGATTCAGAATAAAAAGAGCATAGCTCTAGTAAATAAAAGGTGCTGAAAAGTGTTAACTTTTTATAGATTTTTAGCTACACTTACATTTAATAAATATAGTGTCAATTTTCTTTTATTGCCTAATTGAAGTACTTGATAAACTAGTAGTGGGACATGGATTAAGATTTCTGGCCGTTCCTATTGCTGAACTCTACGCTTCAGGATCGAAAAGAAAAATTGCAGGCACACTTCAGGTTCACCTGGCTTCATAAGTAGAGCATATTTTACACACATTCATTTTGTAAAAAATAAGCGTAAATGTGGAGGATTTCTTAGGACGCCGTCTAAACCCCTTAAACTATGGGAACTGTGGCTAGTTTACAGAAACAGGCTAGCTAGCATGCAGCTTATGTAAGAGAACTTGCAGATTTGTCTTAATAAACTGCATCCATATAATACTGATTATTCCAAAATCCCAAATGTTTTGCAACAAGGCTTCTGAAAACAGTACACCATTATATTTAAAATAAATTTTATTATACAAAAAGTTCTATTATTTCGCAAGTTCCAAAAGCGCGTCCGTGTGCTTGTATAAACGGTTTAGTCCTAACTTACATACACGAACGCGCACAGGCATGCTCATGACTACAAACCGCTACAACAGGAACCGCTAGCTAGACGAGTAAGCACGGTGACTAATCACACACTCATAAGGAGTTGTATAATTAAACTGATTGAACGGATGATGTTCTTAAATCTTTGATGGATTACAGATAAGTAGCAGCAGTGGTGATGGTGGTGATGACTCACAAATAGTAAACAGTGCCATAGCACCCAAATGAACAACTAAACAACTCAGGAACGGAAATATTTATGATTAAAACCTTACACAACAACTGTAACAGAGCACGGCAACGACTTCCGCAGCTGTTGTTTACGAGCGACGGCTGATAAACCGATGCCCTGCGAACTTTTACTGTAACTTTTACAAGCGTGCCGTTAAATATTAACGTAACGGCTGCTTGCTTAGTCATAAAGAGAGATTTGTCCGTTCACCTCCTAAATGTTCCACTCTAGCAAGCCATGACTCGTACACTGCATACTGTTTTTATTACAAGTTGATTTTGCAAAACTGTATTATACATTAGTTCCTTTGCACTACAAGTTTGCGTTTGTTACTTTAAACCCGACACACACAAATTCAAAATGTAGTTTTTTTATTCAACACCCACCAACACCACTTAAAGTCTTGAACCTGAGGTCATGCGGTACAACCTCAACACCCAATCAAAACAGAAAAGGTGAAAGTCGTAAAACTAAGGCTTGACGATCAGTTATTATTATTATTTATATTATTTTAAAACTATCAGTTGAGAGAAGTTAATTTAATTGTGGATTAACTTTAACTTGTTACTAGATGTAATGCCAACTTTGCAAAATACTTTATATATTTATTTCAATATATAACCAGAAAAAAATGTTTAGTACAAACTTCTCTTTTTTTTAATGAGTTTATTATTGACTTTATTGATTTTTAACAGCAATATTCAGTAAAAATATATAAAATACATAAAATTTTGTTTTGCTGGGTGTCGGGTTGTATGTGCCAAAAAGAAGCAGGTGCAACCGTCAAAGAATTGCATGTGGTTCTGAGTAAAACTTGGTAGGGAATTTCCTTATAAAATTGTACCCAAGACTAAAGGGTCCTGCAATCTCTCATCACATCAGACTGACTTTTTATTTCATCAATAACTGAGTTTTATAGTTTTGTTTTTTTAAGGTCATCCTTGCTCTACAGCAGTTATTTGCATGTGCACAAGTCTTTTTTTTTAATTATTTTTTTTTTACAGTACGGTAGATATAAACATTTCCAGATAAACAGTTTGGAAGATTGGTAGATCGCATGAAAAACTGTACATCATGATGCATCTTAAACTAAGAACATATTCGATAGGAGAGCAGATGGGCAAAATGGACACAAACCCATTTCCCAAGCAGCTAGTGGATGTGAGTTTGAATCCGCTTAACTCCGAATCCCGGGTTCGATTCCCGCATCGGGTCTGTGTGCACAGAGATTGCATCTTCTCCCTGTGCTTAAAGGGGTTTCCTATGGGGTTCTCCGGTTTTTACCTCCCACAGTCCAAAGACATGCAGATTAGGTTGATTGGCGTTTCCAAATTGGCCGCAGTGTGTGACCGTTGATTAGAAGTTCTACCACGGTCGTACAAGATGGGAATACATTAGTTGGACTAGAGGTTCCTAGATGGTTGGACGTAAACATAAATAAAGCGGTGACCAGACCCCTCCGGTAGATTCAGGTGTATTTGGGTGAAGAACACATTGTACATGTATGCTAAGCAAATCAGTGCTCACAACGCCATTGACGGACCAGAAGCCTTGCTTCTTGCAAAAAAGGATGTGAAATAAAAATATTTATATTAAAATAATAAATCAGAAGAAAGATATTGCCTTTATTTCAATTATATACACTATGGAGCAAAATGTCTATGAAAATGCCTGAAGCTCAATTTTAAGACATGTTGAAGTGTGGCTTTGGGGAATCAGGTTTATTTATTCATCAACTCTTACCATGCTATGTATAAGGTTGATAGTATAAAATTTTTGAAATAGAACTGTTGTGGATTGCATAAAGCCACAAATTATGCAAGAACTAACCCTAAAACTGCTTTAACAAGGTTGGGGAGAAAATGTTTAAAAATTATTTTTACATGAAGTTGCTTTTTGTCCTAGATTTGTTTGTAAATGGATTGATAATATTTTTTAAATCATCATACCGACAAATGACCACGCCCAGATCAGAAGAATCTAGTGATTAATTCTCTGTACACAGGAACTCAATGTGCTTCGTCATACCTCCGGGTTCTTTTTGGGTCTTCCTCTACCCCTCTTCTCCGCTCCGCCCTTCTCTTTAGTAGAGACGGCGCCCTTGTCCTTGGCAGTCTCGCTCATGGTCTCTTGCTGATGTAAAGAAAAAACAGGGAAGAAAAAAAAAGCTTGGATCAAAGTTCATCAAATCAAAGTGCAGTGGTTTAAACCACTGCAAACTAGGAACAACAAGATCTGGGGGGAGGTGAGATAAAACAAGTCTACCTTCCCCTGCTTTGGTTTATTTCCAGCAAATGAAAAGCAGCTCAGTTTTGTTGAGGTCATGTGACAGACACAACCCTTTAAGAACTAGTTTGTCATCAGGGTACATTTTGGACTACAAATGCTACTGCTACTTCTATCAGCGCTCATAAAATTAGCAATAAACACCAGTTTCCCTAGCAACCGTACACACCCAAGCAATAAAACCGCCTCTGCCGTATCCCACAGATCATAAGGTAAACTCTGGAACACGATCCCTTCCTTTCCTTCTCCATATTCTTCCAGTCATTCTTCTCTACAAGTTCACATCTTCACTTCATCTGGCCAAAGAATCCCCCCGCCCCTTCTTGAGAGTTCCCAGTGGTTTGCATTTTGAGGTAAATATTCCATATTAATATTTATGAAGCCGTCTACTGAGTGTACACCACACCATGCCCAAGTGTTCCTGACTGGGTTAGATGTTATGAAGGGGTCCATCATCTCCTTTAGGCGTCTCTGGTACTTTGCTGCTCATTCATTCTTTTTAAGAATGGACCAAATGGTTGACTTGGCCACGACCCCCCGCCTCTCTCTGACAGAGTCATGGTCGCTGTGTTTCTTCAGATATTGAGAGTTCCCATGAACAGCTACCAAATGAAAATTCAACAATTGTTACCCTGACCTGCCATTGAATACCCAAGACAGTGGCCACAACTGATTAATAGGCAATTTGATGGCCAATTAGTTATGTTTGAGACGGGGAAAATGGACAGACTTCATGAACTGTTTTATCACATCATCAGAACATGTTTTAACCTTTTTAAATGTAGGAGTCTTCAGTCTATATAAGGTAAATTATTTTTTTCCCTTACCTTTAACGACAGCACATTTGTGCAAATAATGTCTGTAGTTGGAGACCTTTTTTGACCACATTTCTAGAATCTGTTTATTGTATTGCATTTCATTTGTATCATTATTCCATAACTCCCCCCTATAGACTATATCTGCACTATATGTACTATAATAAAGGTACATGTATAAAAATCTAAAAGATATAAAGTTAATTATGATTTTTAGGCACAGACAAAGCACTGAACAAAACAGCAATGAAATCCAATATACACTTTAAGAAACAAACACTACTCAATGGGGACACACACACCAAACACCCCCCACCATACACACACAAACATACTACCCCCACCAAACACTATATACAAAACACCCCCCACCTTACAAAAATAAACTACATCCGATAAGTATTTTACATTAGAGTCGTTTTGGGTTAAATTGTTTAAAAAAAAAAAAAAAAAAACATGCATAATCTGGATGTTCTCTAAAACCCTGGAGCACAGATCTGGACCCTGCAGAGGCTCAGCAGTGAGTGCACGAGACAAACACAGGAAGGTGAGCTGAGGGAGCTAGCATTAGCCGGCTGCTAGCTAATAACCTGCTGTGTGTTTGTTTACAATACAACACAGAATAGCGCCGAGTATTAAACCCTCAGAGCGTGCGATTCAGCCCCTGAAATCATTTACCGGCGGTGGAGTTTTTACCCCCCGGGGGCAAAAACGTGCAGAATTAAAACCGCGATAATGTCACAGAGTTAAAGAGCAGAAACGGTAAATACCTCCGCGCGCGCGCCTTTAACTAGAGGGGGTTTAAGTAGAGCTGCGGAACCCCCCCCCCTTCTCCCCCGCCCCCACACACCGCCCCCTCCTACCGCTACTACGGAAGCCCAGGAGGTACAAGACACAGGAGGGGGATTAAGAGAGAGGGGGGAGACGCGAGACGGAAATTCGAACACGCAACATGTGCAAAGAAAACTGGCGCGCAAACAAAGAACAATAACTAGAGAGCACAGAGCAGAGATCTCACAGCAGGACGAAATCATCCACAAACACATACAATTAAAATAAAGAAATAAAAATGGAAGCCTTCAAAAATATATGCACCCCGTCCTTATCTAAAAGGGGCACTTTTTTTTTTTTAAGTCTTAAAGCTTAAGGCACAGGAAATCCTCTAAAAGCACAACAAAGTCAACTCAAGCATTAATCTTACTGAAGCACAGGATAAGTGCTTTAGTGAGTAATAGCTATTAAATGTTAGGATTTAATGATTAAAAAAAGTAAATGAAAAGTAAACTATGCTTTTTTTTAATAGTATCATTTTTTCCCAAAGTATCAACTTTTTTTTTACAAAACCAAACTTTACATATAATATACAAAAGCATAACATATCTAAAAAAAATAATAATCACCCTTGTGAAAGGGTAAAAAAAATTGAAAAACAGATTAGTTATTAATTAACCAAAAACTCAAGGTGATGCATAGTATCCAAAAAAATATACAAAACATCAAAAAGAGTTCTGAATAAACAAAGGCGCAAAATGTAACTTTGTAGAATACCAAGTAACAATTTAAATGCAAAGGATTTAAAGCACACAAGAATGACCAGGAGCAGTGCCTAAAACAAAAAACCCGCCACCAGCAACACCACAACAACAATGTCCGACTGCATCACTTTAATTCCCTGGTAATTCACAACAACAACAAAAAACATTTAACTCAAAGCTGCACGAATTTTCAAACATACAAATAAAAGAGATTAGATTGCGGATTAAATTCTGGTGTTTCATAATAAATAATAGATCACAATGAGCGGAAATTACAATGAAACCCGTCGTCGCGCTTTTTCCGACTCGACCCTGATCAGTCATATTACTCCAAGTCTAAAGCCAATAAAAGTCCCCAAGCTTTAAAAAAAAAAAAAAAAAAATCCCAAACCTCATAGACGTGAATATGAAACTTTAAAACGTGCACTGAAAAACAAGGTGAAGAAGACACTGAGAGAGTTACCTTGCGCTTGTGAGCAGAACGCAGTGCGGCTTTGGGATCTCCAGCGCGCAGGAAGCGTGCAGTGTTCAAGTGAGTGAGAGAAAAGGCGCCTTCAGGCCATTTTAAAGGGGCTTCCTTCTGAGCGAAAGAGTGCAATCAGGGGGAGGGAGCCAAAAAGGGAGGATGGGAAGGAGCTCTGCCTTGTGTTACAAAGTGGGGGAGTTAGATTAGATTTAAACAATGCTCAATATTATTGTTTATCAAATCATAAACACACAAATACTACACAGTCAAACTACCCCTACCCATATGCCCCCCCCCCCAAAAAAAAAGACAGAACCATATAAATGTATATATATATATATATATATATATATATATAAAAAACATTCCCACTTCCACTGGAACTAACAAGTCCAAACCTGCTCCATCACACTGCTTCTCTGCATGGAGGATTGACAAGGTTGGAATGGAAAAAGGAAAACTCAAGAGCACCTCAATCCCATGCGACGCCGACATACTCAATCTCAGAACAGCAGGGCACATTTTTGCTTTTTTTTTTTTCTGAATGAACAGTATAAGCAACAGCAAAGAAAACACAACACACACACACACACACACACTTGGACCTTTAATCAGTATCTTTCTCTAAGAAACATGGATAGAGTACACCTTTACAATGGATTTAAACTGAAGACATGAACTGTATTACTTTTAAGAGTACATTTTTACCACAGTTTTTCTTAGCATGTAACAATCATTTAGATGTTTAGATGATTTAGATTTTGGAATTTGTGAATAAGTGAAACTTTTAGTATCTAGCACAACAAAATAAAACCATCAATTATTTCAAATATACCTTGGGGGAAAAAACTTCAAATACAATGTAAGGAATGACAAAAAAGATATCCTGAAAAAAAAAATCCTGAATCATAGATAGCATGGGAATACCTTCACAATGATTTGCAGTGCTATACTATGTACATTATATACAGCATATTGACTGTAATTACCTTTCAGTTCAACTAGTACTCAACATGCTACTTACTAATACATGCACCTTAATGGTACCATCCCAGCAACACATTTTTTTCCTGAGTGGTATTCTGCCAAAAAACAGCCAAGTCAATTTATAAAAATTCCATTTGTATGCAATCATCACAACAGGTGTACACATTTTAAAATCAGTGGTACTTTTTGTTGTGGTTGAGTTGTTACATCTTCTGTACTTTTAGTAAGGCATGACAACTTTTTGCATCTTTATCATTAATACACATAACATTTCAATGCCTACTATATTTTTCCCAGACATTTATTATATCCATCCCCTTAATTGGCATTATTTACTAATAATTATTAGAGACTATTGTTAATGATAATGATGTGTTGTTATTTTTAGCACTGTCCACATGACACATAGCTGAAAGGGTGCTGAAGTCCAAAAACATTGCATCATATATGACAAAGTGAGCTCTTTAGAGTATCACACATAAAACAAACCTTTCCTCAAGCATAATGTATATTTTGATAGATAGATATTGCAAAGGTAGAAAAATGATAGAACAATGCAAGTCCAAGCATTTGGAAGGAATGTACTGAGATTCTGCCAATAATCAGTCATAGTCAATTTTTTTTTTTATTTTTTTTTATTTTTTTTTTTTATAATGATTAACATTTGCATAAATAGATTTTTAAACTAAACTTTAATACTATGGGTTATTTTGTCTATATTTCAGTTGTTGAAAAAGAAACAGTTTAAAAGGGGGTAAATATTTATGCAAGACAATAAACTGAATTTTGTATGATGTTAAAGTTAGGCTCAGAGTATTTTAACTGTAACTTGTATTTTTTAATTAGTATTTTAATTTTAACTAGTTGTGGAGTTTATACATGAGCCAAGTATTTGCCACGTTAAACACTGGATTCAAGCTAAATATGTAAGAATCCCATTTATGAGTTTGATTTGTTGTCATTCATTTAAACGTTTTGTATAGATAACTATGTGCTCACGAATTTTCAGATTTCTAGACATTGTTGTTAACACAAACATTAAGGCGTGTAAAAATAAAAAAAATCAAAAGGCAAATGACCCTAGAGTTTAAAAGTAAATAAAGTTAGATCTATACATCCTTTCTGGTTTTCCTGTCTTCTGTCACTCTTTGTTGGAATTACGATTTCTCTTCAAAGAACGTGGCCATGCTGGGGGGGAAAAGTGATATACGTGAGCCATCAAGGCCTCAGACGCAGTTAGCAGCCTTGGATTGTGTTGCAAATGAGGATGAAATGTTAACCGCTGTAGGCCTATCACTTTACATAGCGAGGAATGAGGGATATCACACCTAAGGTCTGGGAAGGTCTTCAGTCATTCAGGTCATGTTGAATGCAGGCAGTCAGGGACGTTTTTAATCGCCGTCACCATGAGTAGAACCAATAAAGAGCCTGGGCAATTGTGGAGAACTTCACACCTGAGCTGTCACCCATTAAAACCCAACTTTACATATGCTTCTTTAAATTCAACTGCTAAAACAGACGTGAGTTTAGAGTTTAAGATCTGATTAAATGGCTTATATTTTAAATTTGAGTCTATACTGAAATTATTATATCCCATGACACCTGATTACACATTCAAAAACCGATACTTATTTGTTTACCCAAACCACCTTTTAGTCCAACAATCGCTGATATAGTGATGTTTTCTGTAAAGTGTAATGGGTTTATTTAACGTCTGTGAAAGGAGTCTCCAGTTTCAGTGTTTTGTAGCACTCAGTAACAAAACAAGCAACAAGCTGTGTAGATTTGCTTCAGAGGAGAAAAAAAGACAGAGGTGCTTGTGAGTGAATGACTCACTTTGTGTTGCTGCTATACTGTAAGTGAACACAAGAACATTTCAGTTCTTACTATGAAGAGATAGAAATGATTATGGGTTATTCACGAGAAAATAAAGATGAAATATAACTGATGGAAATTCCACTTAGAAGTACTTTAAGAGAAAACGTTTGGGTAGCTTAGTTATATCGCACCGCTCCATCCATGGTAATTTAACAGCAGTTAAATTAAATTAAAAGTTAAATTAATAAAATAAACAAAAATTAACAGATTATTTTATTACAACTTGCATGGTAAAAGAAATAGAACACTGAAGGCTTTAAGATTTTGGGCAATTTCTCTAATAAATATTATTTATCGTTACTTCTTACTTGTAATTATGTGAAAACTTATTCCTTATTTACTTATAGCTATTTGTGTTGTATAGCTTTAGTGCTACAGTAAGTGATAAAAGACTGGCCTTGTGAAGATAATTAAATAAAATAGGACAACTTTTGTACAAGTACAGAGGACAGAAAACCTTAATGAAGTCAAATGACAAATTTTTGACTTTTAGAATTAGAGTGTGCAAAAGTGAAAGCATGAAACTAGTATATGAGTATATGAATAAATCACTAAACTGCTGCAAAAGTTCGCCACAAAAAAAGCCTAAAAGACCTCATTAGTTTCTGCGTGATTCAACGCGTTTATCACAGCCGTGAGATTTACCCCGGTTAGTCATTGTAAGCTACCGCGTTGTCATGAAATGCCTAAGTGAATTACTCATCTTTTAAATCTTATTACCGTTATTATACCGAACTGCATTAAACTCAATTACCGCTCTGCTAATTTTTTACCCGTTAGCGATCCTTAAGTAAACGCAGCCTTTTGGTAACGTGATATCTTGATACAGTCATGCATGTAAAACAATACTGAGAGACAGACCGTGCGACAGAGACACCTGAATGAGGTCAACATTGGCTCAATGCATTTTCCCCCCTCACACACACACACACACACACACACATTTATAAATGTTTCTGTCATAAATGTAATACAGCATGTATTAGCTTAAAACTAATTCCTAAGAAATAAAGATTGTATGTTTTGCAACAGTATACAATGATGTATTTATATAGATCATTGCATACATTATAACAGATAATGCCTTTTACATTATTTTATAGCTAGCTAAAAGACTGCTAGCATATTTGCTTAGTGGTTAGCATGCATTAAGACTCACTGTGGTGAGGAAACAGGGATTTTAAGATGATACAGAAAGTAGCTGATTCTACTTTTTTTTAAATTACACAGTCATTTAATTTATTGCATATGTAGAGCAACTCGCTGTTCACGCTAACACACATAAGTGCACATTTCATTATGGCTAATCTGTACATAAATGAAATGGTTTGAATGATGAAACTTAACACTCAGGATAGAATTCTGGTGTCTGTACGCGCCCTATTGCTCTCTCGCATAGTTGTATAGGCAAATATTTGCAGATGAATACAAGACAACAGTTAGATGCAGTTTAGGTACAGCTCGATAGTTTAACTAGTCTGGTCTAACATTTTCCTTCATTTCGCTGTGT
This sequence comes from Clarias gariepinus, assembly GCF_024256425.1. NCBI lineage: Eukaryota > Metazoa > Chordata > Actinopteri > Siluriformes > Clariidae > Clarias > Clarias gariepinus. The sequence continues at coordinate 2,134,966 of NC_071121.1, forward strand.
CATGCAACCAAACTGTTGAAACGCACACCAAACTGTGTCTATGTTGAAATCTTTTGCAATTGCGATTTGCCATGATGAAAGTTAATAAACAAGTAGGCTAAATCCAAAACCAAGGTATAGGCATTATTTATACAGCACCTATTTGTAATTCTGACCTGAGGCATCATTCATGTGTAATTTGGCATCTGGAATTAATACCTGTAATCATTCTAACAACACAGAACTTTTGTGGCTAATTACTGATCATGAATGTAAGTGATGCTAATATTTGACTCAGTCTCACCCACTCAGCATCTATACAGCTTTATCCTGTATTCAGGGTTGCGGGGGACCTGGAGCCTATCCTAGGAGACTTAGGGGACAGGACAGGGTACACCCTGGACTGGTTGACAATCCATCGCAGGGCGCACAAACACACACACACACACACACACACACACTCTCACACACCTTGGGCAATTTGGGAACGCCAGTTAGCCTAATTTACATGTCTTTGGACTGTGGGAGGAGACCGGAGTACCCGGAGGAAACCCACCAAGCACAGGAAGGACATGCAAACTGCATGCACACAGAGACGGGAATCAAACCCTGACCCTTGAGGTGCACATTAAGACCCACTAAGCCACATTGTCGCCGTTAACATATGAAATAATAAGCATCCCTTAATAAAAAAAAAAAAAAAACTTAAATGCTTAACTTATGTGGCTAATTAACGCTATTGTTCTGGCTAATTCTGATTATAGCCAAGGGATTTACATTTTTAACCACAGTGCTAAAATTATTATTTTTTTCACTTAAATAAATAAATAAATAAATAAATTCCTGAGGGGAAAAAGACAACTCATATGAGCCTTGTTGAGCCATAAACTCTGAGCACTGGCTAACTAGCAAAAGAACTTAGCCAACTAAACTTATAAAAAGGTGATTCAAGTAATGACGACTAATGAAATTATGATACTTAAATCCCACTTGTGTTACATTAGAGCTAGCTTCTAGCATCTTAGCCAGGCGGCTACTTGAAATAGAGTCTGATCATTTTAATTTATACTCATTTTCCTTTATATATATATATATATATATATATATATATATATATATATATATATATATAAATATATATATATATAATTCTGTAAAACTGTTTTGCGATAATGACCATTATTAAAAGAGCTATATGAATAAAATTGACTTGAACTAGCTTTTAGCTAAACATTTAAACGAGCAGGAGACATTTTCCAAATTGGATATTCCTAAATGTCCTAAATGTCCTAAGTGTCTTTAATTTAAAAAAATCTTTTTAATACTCTAAATTGTTATTTTCATTAACAGATGATCATGTTGGTGTGTGTGTGTGTGTATGTGTGCTTGTTCCACTCCGCCATTGTGTTTTTACGGTCAGACAAAGAGCGTTAACACTCATCGTCTGTTGGTCTAAACACGTAGAGGAGACGCCTATTTAAAGCCAATTTACTTTAGAATGGCAAGAGGCAAGCTTTATCATGCATGTAGGATTATAGTGTGGAAACAGCCACACACACACACACACACACACACACACACACGGTAGTGCTTTAACGCCTAGAACAACTCTCGGGTGGTCTTGAGTTCCTTCAGCCATGTGGCTTCTCCACCCCTCCCCCACTCTCCCTATATGGTGAATCTATGCATGCACGTGCACAGACACACACACACACACACACACACACACTTTCTCTGTCCATTTTTAGGATCCACACAAGTCAAAAAAAAAAAAAATCCAACTTCTGGGATTCCCCAGAGTAATTTCTGACTCGTGTGAGATCTGGAAGTGACTCACCTACAAACACACACACACACTCTCTCTCTCTCTCTTTCACACATACACACACAATGAAGTGGTCAGGAATACTGTAGTGAGAGACTGGAGGAGACGCTACGGAGAGGCTCTGTTTCCTTTATGTGTGTAAATGGAAGAGGAGGAGGAGGAGGACTGACTCATTAGCAATGAGCTGACTCTGACTCACAGGAAACAGAGAGGAAACAGCGGACACATTAAACAATGGACACAGCACACTTCACAAACACACATGCAAAAAAAAAAAAAACGTAAATATAACCAGAGCTCTCGTGTCTGTGTGATGCATCACGGGCCGTGGGTTTCCGGCATAACCGCCGGTGAATGAACCAAACACGTGTCCACGTGAAGTTAAACAGATTGCTCGCTTTAAAATGTAGCTTGCTTTAAAGCGTGCACAGTGATTCAAAAGTCAGACCAAAGCAAATGCAGAATTTTAAATAAAAACAAATATGTGCTCACGTTATAAAGGAACTAGAGCAGGAGAGGTTCGTAGACCTTCGGGTTGAGTCGAATGTTTCGTCTTGGACATGTCTCGGATTGGTAAGCACTTGGTCTGGGGCATCAGTCCCATGAAATGCGATATTTGTCTCAATGCTTGTGTTGTCTGTCTACATGAAGTCTGGACAGGAAGTAATTTCTAGGCTAATTGTTGAGACTGTGCACAAATGAAGCACAAAAAAAACTTTTGCAACTTTTGTGCTTTAATTCGTAAATCTATAGTATTCACAAACTACACGATATGACCAAAAGTATGTGAACACCTGACCCATATGTGCTTTTGCTACGATATTGGACGCAAACAACTGTAAATCATAAAGTTTGTGCATGCTGTAGGACTGCTGTTTCCCCTCAGTCAACCGGAACTAAGACTACGTTCACATTACACGCCATGTTGCACAATTCCGTTTTTTTTTTGCTCAGATCGTATTTGCATGTCATTACATAATGTGGACGCATCTGTGATTTTAGCAAGAATATGCTTGGATACTTTAGGTTTTGCTCTGGAGGATTGCGAGCAGTTAGTTGGCTGTAAGAAGGAAGAAAGATCCTCAAAGCCAGCTGAATAAAGAGATGGTGTGTTAAGAGTGTGTTGGAGAGGAAGAACTCGATTGTCCTGAGCAGAACCCCGAACCATCAGGTTTGGGAGGAAATGGACATCGCAACATCAGCACCTGAACTCATTAATGCTCAAGTCCCTACAGCCACACTCCAACATCTAGTGGAAAGTGGTTCCAGAACAGAAGAGAGGAGCTTTTTAGAACAGAAAAAGAGCTGCATGTTAATTGTAATCATCATGTGTTCACATACTTTTGTCTATATAGTTTATAATTATTTAATATTGTAGGATGTTGCGGATTTATGACCTACAATGCAAATTAGGTCCATAATTCCGTGACAGTTAAAGTTCAAAGGAGAAATGAACAAACCAGAGGAGATGACGTGAGGAAGAACGTTTCAGATTAACGGTAAAACAGACACCATAGTCTAACACACACTCACTGGCCACTGTCATGCAGAGTGCCAGTCATGTGCCAGCAGGGTGATGAAACCCCTTGCTGATGAGTGAGGTCAGAGGAGAGTGGCCGTACACGAGGGAGCAGACAGGAGCTCAAATAACTACTGTTTACAACCGTGTTGAGCAGAAAAGCATCTCAGGTTGCAGAATACATTGAATTGGATTGGAAGACCAGATCGGTTTCCACTTCAGGAACGGGAATTTTGACAGATGCATATCAAGAAAAGACAAGCTGACGTGACACGATTGGCTAAACCGGATAATTGCAAAAAGAAAGCAGGTGTACAGGTGTTCCTAATAAAGTGACTGGGGAAGTATACAGGTATATTTTTATGGCGGTGTACAGAATCTCATTAGACATAAGCACAGCTGAATTATTGCTCCAGCTTTCATTTTTCCGCATTATGCTGATAATCAGAATTATAACCTGTTTCCTGATGTAAACGTTGAATTCTTTCTCAGTATTGGAAACATCCTGGGGAGGCAGGGGTAGCCCTGCAGAAGTCCCTGTGATCAGGGAAGTCCCTGAGATTATCTTCAAGTATTTTTAACCCTTGCAAAGTGTTGTTACTTTGATTACTGATCATTGTTTTTAAATTCTAGTAATTCCTAGACGTTTTTTCTAAATAAAAGTTGTTTTTAGGTTAACTGATAAATCTGACTTGTTAGTTAATGGTGTGGGTGGCAATACATTTGAAAGCACTGTTTTACTGATAAAATAATAAGAAAAGAAACTGAAACCATAGAGCATCCTCGTGTTCGGTCTTGAAATATCATGAGTCATTTCCTCTACTGTTTCTCGGAGAGTGCCAATAGTTACATGGACTAATGATAATCATCAGTAAGCAACTTAGTTTAGAACCTTTTGTAAACAAGCGTCCTCGAACCTAGCAACATACTTTTGAATAATGGAGACGGGTGAAAGTCAGGTACTTTCCGACTCTTTTATTTACGTGCCCTAGATGACATGAGTCACCTACCGAGTTACATACTGAGAGCTCTTCACCCCTGAGTCATCACAAATAAGGAAGTGAGAATAAAAATTTACAACCAAAAATATGTGATGGTTTGTACTGTTACATAGTTCCTCTTGAACCAATTTCCTCCACTTGCACATTAATTTTAGCAAATACCTACACTACCAGTCAAAAGTTTGGACACCCCTTCTAACTCCAGGATCGTGCCTGACTGTTATTTATTTCTAGACTGTAAAACAATACCGAAGGCCTTTATCCAAAAATATACAATACAATAATCTCCTCTAACCAGTTGATATTGAGATGTTTATCTGCTACTTCTGCTCTGTAAAGCTTCATAACGCCTCTAATCTGAGGTGCTGGTTGTTAATTGGTGATTTCTGAGGCTGGTGACTCTAAATGAACTTCTCCTCTGCAGCAGAGCTCAGGTTTGGTCTTGTTTTCCTGGGAAGGTCTTCATGAGAGACAGTTTCATTGTGGAGCTTGATGGGTTTTACAAACACATTGTTCCAGAACATCTGATCTTCATGAATAATGCGAAAATAATGCAAGAGGGTGAGAAGTTTCTCAGTCAGGTAATAATTATAATAAACCATGATAAAACTAACATTCTTGAAACAACATATGGAAGAGCTGTGTGACTTTACAGGTAAGTTGCTCTTAAAAATGAAGCTGGGACAACATTCTGAGAGCAAATCTTTTTTTCTATTTGAAAGACAGATTTGTTAATAAATTTACACAGATTTCAGAATTTCAGTATTTTTGTTTTTGTGAACACTTTTTGCTTTAAAGACGGTGTGTATTGCGAGCTGGAATGAACTCCACACATTTCAATAAAGGTCTGACTTTAGCAAAAAAGATTTTTTTTTAGTAAAGCAGTAGAAATAGTCAATATGACACAATTTGCTTACTTTTAAAAAGAGAACTCAGAAAATGTATAATCTTTAGTGTTTGATGCTCAACACTGACTATCTCTTATCAAATAATTTCAGAATTCCAAAACCATTGTGTTCGTTTCCAATAAAAAAAAAAAAATACATTAAAGAAATCCCTGACGTGGTAGATTTACTTATAGACTTATAGATATATATATGTGTGTGTGTGTGTGTGTGTGTGGGACTTTTTGGACATTCTGTAGCTTTATGGTAGTTCTTGTCTCTCTTAAGACACCCATAAAGGCCTTAAGCTTGGTCATAGTGCCCAAATCAATTCATTTGGCCAGAAGATGGCGCTAATGAGTACTATTCAGAAAGCTTCTAGTAAGGAACAGATGGCTCAAGGTGCAATCTTTTATGTGCCTGATTATAGCGCAAGGGATTGTGGGTGATTAACAGATGGAGTATTTGAGCTGATGGAGACACAGCAGCCATTCAGATGGAACAAAAGTCACCGGAAATTTCCAGCTCGTATTGCACGATTGGGAAAACACACGCTTTGGTGGTTAGCTTCTCAAACTCATGATAAACACACTCCTGAACCTGGTGGAAAGCTGTTATAGCTGCAAGAGGGCGGGGCCAACAATAAACCCTATGGATTAAGAATTGGATGTTATGCAAGTTCGAATTCTTTTTGACGATAAAGTGTAACAAGTGATTTCACTATTCTGCGTATGATAAAACAGCACAACGTAATCATTAGTTTAATAAAAACAACAACACACTTTTCTGTTGTTTCTGATGAGCCTGAAACACAACATCACATCTTTTCCTCAAAGTTTATAGAAAAATTGATCCTGAGTTTCAGGGCTGCGGTCACTGACCGCACATTTATTACCAACAAATTTTATAACTTCAAAAATTTTTTTCATCTAAATGTGTGTTTTACATAACGATTCATTTCTCACATCATGAATTCTAGTAAACTGTAACAGTAATGATATAATCTTCATGTGACAGATATGAACATTTTTAAGATAACTGTATAATAAATAGTTTTATATATATATATATACATATATATATTATGTATCAGTGGCACCTACAGTCTTATGCAAAAGTTTAGGCACCCCTTGATAAATAACAGATTTCTGTGATTTTTTTTAATTGAAAAGATGTTAACTTGGAAATGAAAAAAATGCACATTATTTTCAGCAAACACTGGTGCATAGTAACTACTTATGCCATAAATTGAACAAAAATCAAATATAAAAAATATTATCATGGCACTGTGCAAAAGTTTGTGCATCCACATAGTTCTAGAGTCTCAGATGTGTTTTACCAGGTTTGAGACCGTAATTAGCTCGTTAGATCTGATGCATGGCAACAGCTGTCATTTTAAAGCTTTACAAATACGTTGACTGTTCAAACCTTCTGCACACACTTGCGGACACTCAACAACCATGGGTTCCTCTAAGCAGCGGTGTAAGACTCTAAAAATAAATGTTATTGATGCCCACAATGCAGGAGAAGGCTACAAGAAGATAGCAAAGCATTGTCAGTTTGCAGTTTCCACAGTGGGAAATTTAATTAAGAGATGGCAATTCAGGGTAACTGTGGGGGTCAAGATGAAACATGGAAGACCAAAAAAACTCTCAGAGAGAACTGCTCTTATGCTGGTCAGCAAGACAAATCAAAACCTCCGCAAAACACCTGCAGGAAGATTTAGTAGACTCAGGAGTCTTCTAGACCTTCATGGAAGAGTCAGCAATCATGAAAGTCCCAATCATGAAATCTAACGTCAGAAGTATGCAACAGAACATTTGCAGAAGCCTGATGCGTTTTGGAAACAAGTGCTGTGGACTGATGAAGGTAAAATAGAACTCTTAGGCCACAATCATCAAAGGCATGTTTGGAGAAAAAAAGGAGCATCATTTTATGAAAAGAACACCTTGCCAACTATTAAGCATGGGGGTGGATCTATCATGCTTTGTTTGGGGTTGGGCAAACATCACACCAGCTGTAAAAAAGCTGAAGCTGAAAGGGGATGGCTTCTATAACAGGACAATGATCCTAAACCTCGAAATCCACTATGAAATACCTCAAGAGACGCAAGTTGAAAGTTTAGAAATGGCCATCACAGTCCCGATTTAAACATAATTAAAAATTTGTGGGTTCATCTTAAATGAGCTGTGCATGCAAGACAACCAAAGAATATTACAGAACTAGAAGCCTTTTGCGAGGAAGAATGGGAGAAAATCCCAAGTACAATCTTTTTTTTGTAAAGTTTACTGTTAGTTTAGTATCTATTGAGAATCAGACAGGAAAGGAATGAAACAGGATTCAGTGAAAATGTTTTATTCCACTTTTTTTTTAACTATTTCAATTTTTAACTATTTATACAGTAGTTACGTTTAACGCTGTGGAATGTCCAAGGAACTACTATGATCCTGTTGTCACCTGTAAACAGTCATATCCTTAATAAAACAAACATTTCAAAAATAGCTTACGTTATAGAGAAGCATAAAATCGTAAAACTGACACTGAAGACTCCTTCCATACACCTTAAACACACATTTCTCCTTATGGGAAAATTCACCATATCAAAGACTACTATTTATCAAAGAAAATGTATATACTTTTATGAATCTTTATTATGTAAAGTGCTAACTATACAAAACTCCATGTCAGTACTGTATGTCAACTCCATGTTTACTGTTACTATAGAAACAACAACGGTTCAAGTGGATAAAAATGTATACATTTAAAAAATGTAAAAACTCAATAACATAAGGATGTAAAATAAGACAGACCTAAAGTACTGTGCAAAAGTCTCACCGCTGCTGATGCTCGTTTTTTAAAATCATTTTAATCTCCGTTTATAACAAAGTTTGTAAAAAGTTTAGAATTGTAACAAACTCTAAAATCAGGATTTTTTTAAAATCATGATACTTGGAGGGTTGTATCAGTAACTATAGGTGATATTTTGTAAATATATCTAACGGGCCGTCTCTTTTGATTCCTGTTCCTTATTTCTATATCTTTACTTTCTTTTGTATACTTCTCACACTTTACACTTTCGATTTGTAAATGTAGTTACTGAGTAATTCCAATTTCTACTTTAACTCTATTTTATTTTGTGGACTTAATTTCCAGTGTATTTAATTTATTTTATTGCTAATTCTGTCTTTAAGGGACAAACTTTGTGTCATTTTATTTTTTTGTGTAATTTTTCTATTTTTATGTTCTATTTCAATAAAAATAAAAAAAATGCAACCACAGGGGGGCGCAATCCAGTGTCTTCTTGTGCCAGTCCCAAGTCTGGATAAATGCAGAGGGTTGTGTCAGGAAGGGCATCCGACGTAAAACATTTGCCAAATCAATGATGCGAATCAAGAATATAATTCCCATACCGGATCGGTCGTGGCCCGGGTTAACAACGACCGCCACTGGTGCTGTTGACCTACAGGGTGCTGGTGGAAATTGGGCTACTGTTGGTCGAAGAAGAAGAGGAGGAAGGCGTGTTCGTAAGCAGAGAGAGAAGAGGAAAGGCAAGAGTTTAGGAGTGATAGTGGGGACTTTGAATGTTGGGACCATGACAGGGAAGGGAAGAGAGTTAGTTGATATGATGCAGAGAAGGAAGGTGGATATACTGTGTGTCCAGGAGACCAGGTGGAAAGGTAGCAAGGCTAGAAGCTTAGGATCAGGGTTCAAATTGTTTTACCATGGTGTGGATAGGAAAAGAAATGGAGTAGGAGTTATACTAAAAGAGGAGTTTGTAAGGAATGTTCTAGAGGTGAAGAGAGTATCAGATAGGGTGATGAGTCTGAAGCTGGAAATTGAAGGGATAATGTTCAATGTTGTTAGTGGTTATGCCCCACAGGTAGGATGTGAGTTAAAAGAGAAGGAGAAATTCTGGAGTGAGTTAGATGAAGTGATGCAGAGCATCCCCAGAGGTGAAAGAGTGGTGATTGGTGCAGACTTCAATGGACATGTTGGGGAAGGGAACAGAGGTGATGAAAATGTGATGGGCAGGTTTGGTCTTCAGGACAGGAATGTAGAAGGACAGATGGTGGTGGACTTTGCAAAGAGGATGGAAATGGCAGTGGTAAATACTTTCTTCCAGAAGAGGCAGGAACATAGGGTGACATATAAGAGTGGAGGCAGAAGCACTCAGGTCGACTACATCTTGTGTCGACGTTGTAACCTGAAAGAGATCAGTGACTGCAAAGTGTTGGTAGGGGAGAGTGTAGCCAGACAACACAAAATGGTGGTGTGCAAAATAACCCTGGTGGTGAGGAAGGCGAAGTGGACAAAGCCAGAGCAGAGGACAAAGTGGTGGAAGCTGAGAAAGGAAGAATGTTGTGAAGTCTTTAGGGAGGAGTTGAGACAGGCTATGGGTGGGCAGGAGGTGCTTTCAGTTGACTGGACAACTACAGCCAATGTGATCAGGGAGACAGGTAGGAGGGTACTTGGTGTATCATCAGGTAAGGGGAAAGTGGACAAGGAGACTTGGTGGTGGAATGAGGAAGTCCAGGAGTGTATACAGGGAAAGAGGCTAGCTAAGAAGAAGTGGGACACTGAGAGGACTGAAGAGAGTAGACAGGAGTACAGGGAGATGCAGAGTAAGGTGAAGGTAGAGGTGGCAAAGGCCAAACAAAGAGCATATGAGGACTTGTATGCTAGGCTAGACAGTAAGGAGGGAGAGGGGGATTTGTACAGGTTGGCAAGGCAGAGAGATAGAGATGGGAAGGATGTGCAGCAGGTTAGAGTGATTAAAGATAAAGATGGAAATGTACTGACAGATGCCAGGAGGGTGATGGGAAGATGGAAGGAGTACTTTAAGGAGTTGATGAATGAGGAAAACGAAAGAGAACAAAGAGTAGAAGAGGTGACTGTTGTGGAACAGGAAGTAGCAAATATTGGTAGAAGTGAGGTGAGAAGGACGTTAAAAAGGATGAAGAGTGGAAAGGTCCAGATGACATACCTGTGGAGGAATGGAAGTGCTTAGGAGAGGTGGCAGTAGAGTTTTTGACAAGTTTGTTTAACAAGATCTTGGAGAGTGAGAGGATTCCAGAGGAATGGAGAAGAAGTGTATTGGTGCCAATTTTTAAGAACAAGGGAGATGTGCAAAGCTGTGGCAATTATAGAGGTATAAAGCTAATGAGCCAGACAATGAAGCTGTGGGAAAGAGTAGTGGAAGCTAGGTTAAGGGCAGAGGTGAGCATTTGTGAGCAGCAATATGGTTTTATGCCTAGAAAGAGTACATCAGATGCAGTATTTGCTTTGAGGATGCTGGCGGAGAAGTACAGAGAAGGTAACAGGGAGTTGCATTGTGTCTTTTTAGATTTAGAGAAAGCGTATGACAGGGTGCCAAGAGAGGAGCTGTGGTATTGTATGAGGAAGTCTGGAGTGGCAGAGAAGTATGTTAGAGTGGTGCAGGACATGTATGAGAGCTGTAAGACAGTGGTAAAATGTGCTGTAGGTGTGACAGAAGAGTTTAAGGTGGAGGTGGGTCTGCATCAAGGATCGGCTCTAAGCCCCTTTTTGTTTGCTCTGGTGATGGACAGGATGACAGATGAGGTAAGACAGGAGTCCCCATGGACTATGATGTTTGCAGATGACATTGTGCTCTGTAGCGAGAGCAGGGAACAGGTGGAGGAAAATTTGGAGAGGTGGAGGTATGCTCTGGAAAGCAGAGGAATGAAGGTTAGCCGCAGCAAGACGGAATACATGTGTGTAAATGAGAGGGACCCAGGAGGATCGGTGAGGCTACAGGGAGCAGAGGTAAAGAAGGTGCAGGATTTTAAGTACTTGGGGTCAACGGTCCAGAGCAACGGGGAGTGTGGAAAGGAGGTGAAGAGGCGGGTACAGGCAGGTTGGAATGGGTGGAGAAAAGTGTCAGGTGTGTTGTGCGATAAAAGAGTATCAGCAAGAATGAAAGGAAAGGTGTACAGGACAGTGGTGAGACCAGCGATGCTCTACGGCTTAGAGACAGTGGCGCTGAAGAAAAGACAGGAGGCAGAGTTGGAGGTAGCAGAGCTAAAGATGTTGAGGTTCTCTTTGGGAGTGACAAGGATGGATAGGATTAAGAATAAGTTTATCAGAGGGACAACCCACGTTAGATGTTTTGGAGATAAAGTTAGAGAGGCCAGATTGAGGTGGTTTGGACATGTTCAGAGGAGAGATTGTGAATATATCGGTAGAAGGATGCTGAGGTTGGAACTGCCAGGCAGGAGGTCTAGAGGAAGACCAAAGAGGAGATTTATGGATGCAGTGAAAGAGGACATGAAGTTAGTTGGTGTGAGAGAAGAGGATGCAGAGGATAGGGTTAGATGGAGGCAGATGATTCGATGTGGCCACCCCTGAAAGGGAACAGCCGAAAGACAAAGAAGAAGAAGATTTCAATAAAAAAAAAATGAATAAAAGAAATGCCATGAAGTAAAGATGCTTCTAAAAGGTAAAATCAAAATGTGTACATAAGTAAAAATTCTAATGAAAGCAATAAACAGTATTAAACAAAACATGGTGAGTAAAACACCTCAGTGCTTTTTTTTATTCTGTCACTGTTCTAGTGTACGCTCTGACACTCATAAAGTAATATTTTGCTTCCTTTACTGACATTTGCCACACAAACACTTTCCTGTAATATTTATTGTTGGAAAAGTCAAATTCCTTTTTTTATTCATTCTCTACAGCGCACTCACACACTCATTTACACAACAAGGACAATTCAGAAACACCAATTAGCCTAATCTGCATGTCTTTGGACTGTGGGAGGAAACCTGGAGGACCCGGATAAAACCCACCAAGCACGGGCAGAACAAGCAAACTCCACACATACACACACAGATGGGAATTGAACCCACAGTCCTGGCAGTGCAAGGTGACTGTGCTCACCAATTAGCCATTGTGTCATCAGAAAAATTATATTTGGAATCTTAATTACTTATAGAGTCAAAACTGCAGAAAGCATAAACATTTAAAACCAAAGACTTTTGTACAGTACTCTCCATCATTGATCTTCAGTGAGCACTCCACTGTCTTAGAGTAAACAAACAATGAAACTCTTAAAACAGAAAATCTAAACTAGAAAGTGTTTATTTTTGGGTCTTTAATTCTCCTAGAAAGACATTTGATGCTGTTTTTGGATGCCAATGTGAACCTCTGTAGACCGAAAGCTCTCATTTCTGCAGAAAAAGTAAAAACAAACACGAGTTACACAAGCTTTTACATTTCCATGTAATAAAATACGATTGATGACCCTACTAATTTTTTTTGCCATTGATTTGTTTTTATAAAGAGAAGAAAAAGAGAAAAGTACACAGATCAGCCACACCATTTTGACCACCAGCTTAATACTGAGCAGGTCAGAATGTACAGTGTATGTGTGTGTGTGCGTGTGGTATCTGGCACCAAGCCGTCAGTAGCTGCATCAGTTGTGATGTGGGATTAGCCTCGATGGACCAGACTTGTTTTTCCAGCACATCTCACAGATCCTCGTCTGGATGGAGATCTGGAGGATTTGGAGGCTGATTCAATATGTTCCTTAAATCGTTCTTGAATAATGTGTGTGCAGTGTGTCAGGGCGCATTTCAGCATCCTGCTGAAAGAGGCCAGTGACATCAGGGAACACTGTCTCCTTGAAGGGCTGTACTTGGTCTGCAGCAATGTTGAGGTAGGTGGGACTTGTGAAAAAAACACACAAAAAAAAAACATGAATGGCAGAAGCCAAAGTTTCCCGCAGAAGATCACCCAGAGCATCACTGCCTCTGCCGGCTTGCCTTCTTCTCATAGTGCGCCTGGGTACCATCTTTCCAAGATAAGCCACACACACACACACGGTCATTCACTCTTCCCTTCTTGCACTGCTCTGTGGCCTGTTTCTGATTCTCTCGATCTCATAATCTGACTCCTTTCTTTTAGAACCAGGATTCACTTTTTCAGCAATCTGACCTACAGTGGCTCTTCTATTGGGTCAGACTACACAGGCCACCCTTCACTTCTTACATGCATCAGTGAGCCTTGGATGCCCATTACCCTGTTGCTGCTTCACTGGTTCTCCTTCCTTTGACCAATTTTGCTTTGGAGCCCATTATATCATCATTTTGTCAGTATCCTATAGTGTATGCACGCTTGTTGCTCTAGTTTGCCTCCTAGTGGAGGAAGAGAGCTTAAAAAAAATACATCACTGGTTCTACTTCTTTGAAACCGCATCTCATTAGCCAATTTAATCAGTATCTCTTTAAATAAACCCTTATTGCCCAATTTCGACCCCCTAGTGGGGTAACAGAGCTTTAAAAAACTCTTTTGTGGCTTGCTGATGGATTAACCCTGTGATAATTTTAAATTTAAGTTATCAAGGGAACCTTTTCAACACTAAAGCACTGTCAGTTAAATGTGACCCAATTCCGATGTTTTGCCCATACGTGACACATATGTTCTATATACATATGTTCTATTTCCTGTCCATTTAAACAGGAAAAAAACGCATGCATTTCGATTTTTCGAGATCGGTTTCAGGCCTCCTTTATATGTGGAAATAAATCAGATATGTTCTAATGTGATTGTTGTGTAAACAGACAGATCGGATTTTCTGAGGCACTGTGTTCTGTACGTCATTAAAACCGCGACTTCTTTGCGGTTTAATGACGTAATGTTATTCTCCAGAGGAAGTGCGTGTGGAATGATAACATCGCAGGTGACATGGAAGAAGAAAAAGCCCTTGCCTTGTGTTAATGTTCATTTATGCTAAATAATATTAAGAAATCAGTATTTGGTGAATGAAGCATATGCACTGGCTGCAATTTTGGCGTTTTTTCCCTCCTTGTCCGTTTCAAAAACATGGTGACAATTCGGCAAGTGTTAACACTTGAATCGGTTAAGGGTCACAGTTGAAAAAACGTGTAAACAGACGGTAAAAAAACTTTTGGGCATCGAAACCTGCAGTGTAAACGGGGCTTAACACACCTAAATCAGAACATTCGAGTCATCCTTATTTATTCTCGGCATAAACAGAGACCGCTCAATGTCCTTACCTATCCATACCTATGTGTTCTTCTTCATTTTCTTTCTGCTTCTCTTTTCCGCTCCGGCCTTCTCTTTAGTAGAAACGTTTCCCTTGTCACTGGCAGTCTGGTCCATGATCTCTTGCTGGTGTAATAGAAAAAAATACAGTGGGGATCGAAGTGCATCGAAACTGAAGTGGATCAAACTGGAGACTGAGAGTATTTAGTAGTACAGTGTACACTGACCACTGTAGACTCGGAACATCCTACGAGATCTGCAATTTCGGAGGCGCTCTGACCGAGGCGTATCGCCATTGCGATCTGTCCCTTGTCGAATTCGCTCAGATCCTTAGGTTTGTCCATTTCTTCTGCTTCTAACACAATAACATCAAATCAACTGGTTTTAATCACCTCTACAATCAGAAATATTGTAATCATCAACTGTCATCATTCCGCTCAAATACAGCGTACATGCTCCAGTCTTACCCATCACTCTCAACAACCGTATAGCTCCTGCTAGTTAACTGAAGAGACCAGGACGGACTGGTGAAGTGGAGGCAGGCGTGGCTCTGGTCACACCGTCCGTTTGTGGATCTGAAGCAAAGGTGTAGTAGAGTGAGGTCCATAAATATTTGGACAGCTACAGTGGATTTGAAATGAAAATGTGATTTAGACTTTTAGAATTAATTTAAGTGGTTTAACAAGTAACACCAACTTGATTAACTTAAAGGATTACATTCGTGTTCAGTAGCTGCTCATGAAAACGCTCAATATGCTGTTCATAGAGGTGCTGATGGAAGTGAAGGGTGACATTGTTAAGCTGAAACAAACAAAAAACAAAACAAAGAGAGAGAGAGAGCGAGAGCGGGATTTAGGAAACATGGAAACCACAAAAATAAAAATCATCCACAAATGACAAGACAACATTTGTGTAAATTAACACAGATACTGCAAATAGCTATTACTCATCAGATTATTATATTTCTAAATACAAATTCTACACTTTTTAAATTAAAATCTCCAGCCTATTATGTTTAACCAGAACTGTAAATATTTTTATTAAATTCTCCAGAATATTTTTTTTTTACCATAATAGATTACAAAAATATCTGATAATCTCTATTTGTTTTACCATAATGCTAAATTCAAATCTCCATAATATTAAAAAAACAGAATTGTACATTTTTAAACCTCCACACTGGTATATATTGTTTTCACAAGAATTATTATTTTTTAAATAAAATGTTTATATTAAGCTTTTAAACTTTGCATTGGGTCTTAAACTGTATATAATTTATACATTGCAAATAATCTTAATTTTTCACATTTCCAAACCTGAAATGTTTTGCACTTTAATTTTGGACTTTATAACAGATAATTACTGGTATAATAACCTTATTTTCAGACAAAATCAAAAGTTACCTTGCAAGTTTAACAACAAAAACATCTAAAGAAGCTGGATGTATTTCTAAACAGTGTCTCAAATGTTTAACCTCAATAAAAAATGTTTAATAGATAAAAACCTAATGTTAGTTCATTACAACGGTTTGGCCTCCATACATTATACATGAGATATATTTTACAGTCTTCTGCCTGACTGACACACTCATGGTGTGTGTGTGTGTGTGATGATACAGAGGCTCAGCAGTGAGTGCACGAGACAAACACAGGAAGGTGAGCTAGCATTAGCCGGCTGCTAGCTAATAACCTGCTGTGTGTTTGTTTACAATACAAAACAGAATAGCGCCGAGTATAAAACCCTCATTGAATGTGATTCAGCCCCTGAAATCATTTACCGGCGGTGGAGTTTTTACCCCCCGGGGCAAAAACGTGCAAAATTAAAACCGCGATAATGTCACAGAGTTAAAGAGCAGAAACGTTAAATACCTCCGCGCGCGCCTTTAACTAGAGGAGGTTTAAGTAGAGCTGCGGAATCCCCGCCCCCTTGCAAAGCCCCGCCCTCTCCTGTTTACTACGTAAGCCCAGGAGGTACAATACAGAAACGCGAGACATAAATTCGAACACCCAACATGTGCGAAGAAAAATGGCGCGAAATCAAAGCACAATAACTAGAGAGCACAGCGCAGAGATGTCAAAGCAGGACGACTTAAATCATTAATACACAGAGAATGAAATAATAATAATAATTATTATTATTAAAACTTGAAGTATTTAAAAATTTATAACCATCCTCATACAAAATGACAGTTTTAATCTTAACATTAAAACACAAAGTCCTCAAGCACTTACTTAACATTAAAGCATGGGAAGAATTAATGAATTAGTGTTAAACAGCTAAATTTACAATTAATTTTTTAGAGAAGCAGATCCCACGGTGCATGGGAGATTAACAGTTGGAGTATTTGTGCGCAGGCCCTGATAAAGAAACAGCAACTATTCAGATTTAACATTTAAGAGTTACCTTACAACGGTGAGTCAAATATGAACCGCACTGTGGCTGTAGAAATTGTCTTAATTAACTCTTAGAAAAGACAAATATGCCATTTTTTTACATAATCTCCTTGCTTTTCAATACATTTTGTCTGACCATCAACAAGTGTTTGTATTCCGTTATTAAAACATGTATTAATAATTTGACTTACCTTCATATAATCGTCAACTATCATCATACTACTACTCTACTACACCTACAGTATGACGCAGAAATGTCTAGGTACTGTATATTCAGATTCCTTAGTTATTGTCTGGTTTTTAAATGGAACACTGCATGATGTATGAAGCAGGGGCTTTAATCTTACCCCTTTAGAAGTCGGCTGTATGCAAAATTCACATTCACATATTATTTTAAAACATACTGCGACTTAAACTATTGCTACTAAACTACCAGAACAAGGAAAAACCCAGCAGATCTTTGTATAAACCGCTTTTGTGTAATATGTTGCTTTCTATACTGACATTGAGACATTTCATCTGACATTTTTGTTGTTGTTGCTGAAAAATTAGTGTTTGGACATAACATTTACACAAAACTGTTTTTTCACAAAAGTTAGGGCAAACAACTTCAACAACTTAATGCCAAGGGAACACTACAAATGAAATTTAAATACAATAATACAAAACTAAACAACAAGAAGAAAAATACAAAAATAAATAAATACATAAATGTATAAAACTTTATTCTTCCATGAAGAATAGGTATATTTTTCCCTAGATTTTCAAAATGTTTTTTTTTCTATTTAGCACCTTACAGTAATATGCATATAATGCTTTTTGCCGTAATCTAAGTTACCAAAAAAAAAAAAAAAAAAAAAAAAAATATATATATATATATATATATATATATATATATATATATATATATATTTATTTATTTATTTATTTTTTCTGTACTGAAAAACATTAAACTTTCATATATTTTAGATTCATTACACACAACTGAAGTAGTTTAAGCCTTTTAATTGTTTTAATATTGATGATTTTGGCATACAGCTCATGAAAACCCCCAAAAATCTCAAAAAATTAGCATATTTCATCCGACCAATAAAAGAAAAGTGTTTTTAATACAAAAAAGTCAACCTTCAAATAATTATGTTCAGTTATGCACTCAATACTTGGTCGGGAATCCTTTTGCAGAAATGACTGCTTCAATGCGGCGTGGCATGGAGTCAATCAGCCTGTGGCACTGCTGAGGTGTTATGGAGGCCCAGGATGCTTCGATAGCGGCCTTAAGCTCATCCAGAGTGTTGGGTCTTGCGTCACTCAACTTTCTCTTCACAATATCCCACAGATTCTCTATGGGGTTCAGGTCAGAAAAGTTGGCAGGCCAATTGAGCACAGTAATACCATGGTCAGTAAACCATTTACCAGTGGTTTTGGCACTGTGAGCAGGTGCCAGGTCGTGCTGAAAAATGAAATCTTTATCTCCATAAAGCTTTTCAGCAGATGGAAGAATGAAGTGCTCCAAAATCTCCTGATAGCTAATCTCAATGATAGCTGCATTGACCCTGCCCTTGATAAAACACAGTGGACCAACACCAGCAGCTGACATGGCACCCCAGACCATCACTGACTGTGGGTACTTGATACTGGACTTCAGGCATTTTGGCATTTCCCTCTCCCCAGTCTTCCTCCAGACTCTGGCACCTTGATTTCTGAATGACATGCAAAATTTTCTTTCATCCGAAAAAAGTACTTTGGACCACTGAGCAACAATCCAGTGCTGCTTCTCTGTAGCCCAGGTCAGGCGCTTCTGCCGCTGTTTCTGGTTCAAAAGTGGCTTGACCTTGACCCAAAGTCTGGAATCGGTCCTTCTCCACAATCTTCCTCAGGGTCCGGTCACCTCTTCTCGTTGTGCAGCGTTTTCTGCCACACTTTTTCCTTCCCACAGACTTACCACTGAGGTGCCTTGATACAGCACTCTGGGAACAACCTATTCGTTCAGAAATTTCTTTCTGTGTCTTACCCTCTTGCTTGAGGGTGTCAATGATGGCCTTCTGGACAGCAGTCAGGTCGGCAGTCTTACCCATGATTGCGGTTTTGAGTAATGAACCAGGCTGGGAGTTTTTAAAATCCTCAGGAATCTTTTGCAGGTGTTTAAAGTTAATTAGTTGATTTAGATGATTAGGTTAATAGCTCGTTTAGAGAACCTTTTCATGATACGCTAATTTTTTGAGATAGGAATTTGGGGTTTTCATGAGCTGTATGCCAAATTCATTAATATTAAAACAATAAAAGGCTTGAACTACTTCAGTTGTGTGTAATGAATCTAAAATATATGAAAGTCTAATGTTAATCAGTACATTACAGAAAATAATGAACTTTATCACAATATGCTAATTTTTTGAGGAGTGACATATATATATATACAAAAATATAAATGCAACACCTTTGTTTCTACTCCGATTTTTAATGAGATGGACTTAAAGATCTAAAATTGATTCCAGATACACAATATTACCATTTCTCTCAAACATTGTTCACAAATCAGTCTAAATGTGTGATAGTGAGCACTTCTGCTTTGCTTAGATAATCCATCCCACCTTACAGGTGTGTCACATCAAGATGCTGATCTGACATCATGAGTAGTGCACAGGTGTACCTTATACTGCCCACAATAAAAGGCCACCCTGGAATGTGCAGTGTTTTGCTTAATTGGGGGTCTGGGGACTCATCTTCTTCGCATAGAGTTTATCAGATTGTCAATTGTGGCCTGTGGAATGTTGGTCCACTCCTCTTCAATGGCTGTGCGAAGTTGTTGGATATTAGTGGGAACTGGTACACACTGTCGTATACAAATTCAAAAATTCATTTCAAATTCAAATTTTATTTGTCACATACACAAACATACACAGTACGAAATGTAGTGAAATGTATTATACGACTGCCATTGACCCTAGAAGAGAGTTAAATTTTACAAATAAGAAATAAATATGAATAAAAGAAATACGATAGAAATTAAATTACAAAATTAAATTAAACTAGGAAAAATAGAACTAAAAAATAAAAATAGAAATGTGCTATGAAAAAATAGAACTAAAAATAAAAATAGAAATAGGATGTACAAAATAGAAATATACTGTGCAAATTGAAATATACTTTACGGTGTGTGCAAATATGCATGGAACAAAGTGTCTTAGTGCAGAGGTTATTAAAGTGACTTTGTGCACTGGTCCAGGATGTAAACGTAAAACTGTAAAATGTAGTGTAGTTGTGAAGGTAGGTGTGCAAAGTTATTAAAGTGTCTTTGTGCAATGGTCCAGGATGTAACGTACGACATGTAGTGTATATATGAAGGAAGGTGAGCGTGTAATTGTCCATAGTGTTCATGGATGTAAGAAGATTGATGGATTTGACCAATTATGAAAATATTGTGTAGTTCTGCATAGTGGTGTGGTTGTGGTTGAGAGACCTTATCGCCTGCGGGAAGAAGCTCCTCCTCAGTCTCTCTGTGTTGGCCTTCAAGGAGCGGAATCGCTTCCCAGACCGTAACCGAGTAAACAGTCCGTTATTGGGGTGGCTGAGGTCCTTCACGATCTTCCTGGCCTTGGTCAAGCACCGCTTGTTGTAGATCGAGTGCAGGTCAGGGAGCTCGATGCGGATGATGCGCTCAGCTGATCGCACCACCCTCTGTAGAGCTCGTCTGTCCTGCATGGTGCTGTTCCCGAACCAGGTCGTGATATTTCCCGTCAGGATGCTCTCGATGGTGCAGGAGTAGAAATTCCTGAGCACCTTGGAGGGCAGTCTAAAGTCTCTCAAGCGTCTGAGGTGGTAGAGACGCTGCCGGGCCTTTTTTACCACGGTGTTGATGTGACAGGACCATGCCAGGTCCTGCGTGATGTGAACACCGAGGTATCTGAAGCTGTCCACTCTCTCCACTGGGCTCCTGTTGATGACGGGGGTCTGGTAGTTCCTCAAGCACAGTACGCCGGTCAAGCACATCCCAAACATGCTCAACAGGTGACATGTCCGGTGAGTATGCTGGCCATGCAAGAACTGGGACATTTTCAGCTTCCAAGAACTGTGTACAGATCCTTGCAACATGGGGCCGTGCATTATCTTGCTGAAACATGAGATGATGTTCATGGATGTATGGCACAACAATGGGCCTCAGGATCTCATCACGGTATCTCTGTGCATTCAAAATGCCATCAATAAAATGTACCTGTGTTCTTCGTCCATAACAGATGCCTGCCCATACCATAACTCCACCACCACCATGGGCCACTCGATCCACAACATTGACATCAGCAAAGCGCTCACCCACACGACGCCACACACGCTGTCTGCCATCTGCCCTGAACAATGTAAACCGAGATTCAGCCGTGAAGAGAACACCTCTCCAACGTGCCAGACGCCATTGAATGTGAGCATTTGCCCATTCAAGTCTGTTACGGCGACGAGCTGGAGTCAGGTCAAGACCCCGATGAGGATGATGAGCATGCAGTTAAGCTTCCCTGAGACGGTTTCTGACAGTTTGTGCAGAAATTGTTTGGTTATGCAAACCAATTGTTTCAGCAGCTGTCTGAGTGGCTGGTCTCAGACGATCTTGGAGGTGAACCTGCTGGATGTGGAGGTCCTGGGCTGGTGTGGTTACACGTGGTCTGCGGTTGTGAGGCTGGTTGGATGTACTGCCATATTCTCTGAAACGCCTTTGGAGACGGCTTATGGTGGAGAAATGAACATTCAATGCACGAGCAACAGATCTGGTTGACATTCCTGCTGTCAGCATGCCAATTGCACGCTCCCTCAATGCTTGTGGCATCTGTGGCATTTTGCTGTGAGACAAAACTGCACATTCCAGGGTGGCCTTTTATTGTGGGCAGTATAAGGTACACCTGTGCAGCTACTTGATGTGGCACACCTGTGAGGTGGGATGGATTATCTCAGCAAAGCAGAAGTGCTCACTATCACACATTTAGACTGATTTGTGAACAATGTTTGAGAGAAATGGTAATATTGTGTATCTGGAAAGAATTTTACATCTTTAAGTCCATCTCATGAAAATCGGAGCAGAAACAAAGGTGTTGCGTTTATATTTTTGTTGAGTGTAATTAAGCTGAAACAAACAAAAAACAAAACAGAGAGAGAGAAAGAGAGAGCGGGATTTAGGAAACATGGAAACCACAAAAATAAAAATCATCCACAAATGACAGGACAGCATTTGTGTAAATTAAATTACAGATACTGCAAATATCTATTACTCTCCAGACCATTATTATATTTCTAAATACAAATTCTACACTTTTTAAATTAAAATATACAGCCTATTATAATGTTTAACCAGAACTGTAAATATTTTTATTAAAATCTCCAAAATATTTTTTACCATATTTTAAATTTTTTAATTGAATCCTCCAGAATATTTTTTTTACCATAATAAATGGTATACCAGAAAATATCTGATCATCTCTTTTTTTTTTTTTTTTTTTTTACCATAATGCTAAATTCAAATCTCCATAATATTTAAAAAACAGAATTGTACATTTTTAAACCTCCACGCTGGTATATATTGTTTTCACCAGAATTTTTTTTTTATGAAATTTTTATATTAAGCTTTTAAACTTTGCAATAGGTCTTAATCTGTATATGATTTATACATTGCAAATAATCTTAATTTTTCACACTTCCAGACCTGAAATGTTTTGCACTTTAATTTTGGACTTTAACACATAATTACAGGTATAATAACCTTATTTTCAGACAAAATTAAAAGTTACCTTGCAAGTTTAACAACAAAAACATCTAAAGAAGCTGGATGTATTTCTAAACAGAACCGGTCAGTATCTGGTGTGACCACCATTTGCCTTATGCAGTGCAACACATCTTCTTCGCATAGAGTTTATCAGATTGTCAATTGTGGCCTGTGGAATATTGGTCCACTCCTCTTCAATGGCTGTGCAAAGTTGTTGGATATTAGTGGGAACTGGTACACGCTGTCGTATACGCCGGTCAAGCACATCCCAAACATGCTCAACGGGTGACATGTCCGGTGAGTATGCTGGCCATGCAAGAACCGGGACATTTTCAGCTTCCAAGAACTGTGTACAGATTCTTGCAACATGGGGCCGTGCATTATCTTGCTGAAACATGAGGTGATGTTCATGGATGTATGGCACAACAATGGGCCTCAGGATCTCATCACGGTATCTCTGTGCATTCAAAATGCCATCAATAAAATGTACCTGTGTTCTTCGTCCATAACAGATGCCTGCCCATACCATAACTCCACCACCATGGGCCACTCGATCCACACCATTGACATCAGCAAAGCGCTCACCCACACGACGCCACACATGCTGTCTGCCATCTGCCCTGAACAATGTAAACCGAGATTCAGCCGTGAAGAGAACACCTCTCCAACGTGCCAGACGCCATCGAATGTGAGCATTTGCCCACTCAAGTCTGTTACGGCGACGAGCTGGAGTCCGGTCAAGACCCTGATGAGGACGACGAGCATGCAGTTGAGCTTCCCTGAGACGGTTTCTGACAGTTTGTGCAGAAATTGTTTGGTTATGCAAACCAATTGTTTCAGCAGCTGTCTGAGTGGCTGGTCTCAGACGATCTTGGAGGTGAACCTGCTGGATGTGAAGGTCCTGGGCTGGTGTGGTTGCACGTGGTCTGCGGTTGTGAGGCCGGTTGGATGTACTGCCATATTCTCTGAAACGCCTTTGGAGACGGCTTATGGTGGAGAAATGAACATTCAATGCACGAGCAACAGATCTGGTTGACATTCCTGCTGTCAGCATGCCAATTGCACGCTCCCGCAATGCTTGTGGCATCTGTGGCATTTTGCTGTGAGACAAAACTGCACATTCCAGGGTGGCCTTTTATTGTGGGCAGTATAAGGTACACCTGTGCAGCTACTTGATGTGGCACACCTGTGAGGTGGGATGGATTATCTCAGCAAAGCAGAAGTGCTCACTATTACACATTTAGACTGATTTGTGAACAATGTTTGAGAGAAATGGTAATATTGTGTATCTGGAAAGAATTTTACATCTTTAAGTCCATCTCATGAAAAATCGGAGCAGAAACAAAGGTGTTGCGTTTATATTTTTGTTGAGTGTAATTAAGCTGAAACAAACAAAAAAAAAAAACAGAGAGAGAGAGAGAGAGAGAGAGAGAGCGGGATTTAGGAAACATGGAAACCACAAAAATGAAAATCATCCACAAATGACAGGACAGCATTTGTGTAAATTAAATTACAGATACTACAAATATCTATTACTCGCCAGACTATTATTATATTTCTAAATACAAATTCTACACTTATTAAATTAAAATCTCCAGCCTATTATAATGTTTAACCAAAACTGTAAATATTTTTATTGAAATCTCCAAAAAAAATTACCATATTTTTAATTGAATTCTCCAGAATATTTTTTTTTTTTTACCATAATACATTACGAAAATATCTGATAATCTCTCTCTATTTTTTTTTTACCATAATGCTAAATTCAAATCTCCATAATATTTAAAAAACAGAATTGTACATTTTTAAACCTCCACACTGGCATATATTGTTTTCACAAGAATTATTATTTTTTAAATAAAATGTTAAAATATTAAGCTTTTAAACTTTGCATTAGGTCTTAAACTGTATATAATTTATACATTGCAAATAATCTTAATTTTTCACATTTCCAGACCTGAAATGTTTTGCACTTTAATTTTGGACTTTATAACAGATAATTACTGGTATAATAACCTTATTTTCAGACAAAATCAAAAGTTACCTTGCAAGTTTAACAACAAAAACATCTAAAGAAGCTGGATGTATTTCTAAACAGTGTCTGAAATGTTTAACAAAAAAAAAATGTTTAATAGATTAAAAACCTAATGTTAGTTCATTACAACGGTTTGGCCTCCATACATTATACATGAGATACATTTTACAGTCTTCTGCCTGACTGACACACTCATGGTGTGTGTGTGTGTGTGTGTGTGTGTGTGTGATGATACAGAGGCTCAGCAGTGAGTGCACGAGACAAACACAGGAAGGTGAGCTAGCATTAGCCGGCCGCTACCTAATAACCTGCTGTGTGTTTGTTTACAATACAACACAGAATTCCTGTGATGCTGTGAACACAGAAAACCCTCAGAGCGTGTGATTCAGCCCCTGAAATCATTTACCGGCGGTGGAGTTTTTACCCCCCGGGGCAAAAACGTGCAAAATTAAAACCGCGATAATGTCACAGAGTTAAAGAGCAGAAACGTTAAATACCTCCGCGCGCGCCTTTAACTAGAGGAGGTTTAAGTAGAGCTGCGGAATCCCCGCCCCCTTTGCACAGCCCCGCCCTCTCCTGTTTACTACGTAAGCCCAGGAGGTACAATACAGAAACGCGAGACATATATTCGAACACCCAACATGTGCGAAGAAAAATGGCGCGAAATCAAAGCACAATAACTAGAGAGCACAGCGCAGAGATGTCACAGCAGGACGACTTAAATTATTAATACACAGAGAATGAAATAATAATAATAATTATTATTATTATTATTAAAACTTGGAGTATTTAAAAATTTATAACCATCCTCATACAAAATGACAGTTTTAATCTTAACATTAAAGCACAAAGTCCTCAAGCACTTACTTAACATTAAAGCATGGGAAGAATTAATGAATTAGTGTTAAACAGCTAAATTTACAATAATTTTTTTAGAGAAGCAGATCCCACGGTGCATGGGAGATTAACAGTTGGAGTATTTGTGCGCAGGCCCTGATAAAGAAACAGCAACTATTCAGATTTAACATTTAAGAGTTACCTTACAACGGTGAGTCAAATATGAACCGCACTGTGGCTGTAGAAATTGTCTTAATTAACTCTTAGAAAAGACAAATATGCCATTTTTTTGTACATAATCTCCTTGCTTTTCAATACATTTTGTCTGACCATCAACAAGTGTTTGTATTCCGTTATTAAAAAATGTATTAATAATTTGACTTACCTTCATATAATCGTCAACTATCATCATACTACTACTCTACTACACCTACAGTATGATGCAGAAATGTCTAGGTACTGTATATTCAGATTCCTTAGTTATTGTCTTGTTTTTAAATGGAACACTGCATGATGTATGAAGCAGGGGCTTCAATCTTACCCCTTTAGAAGTCGGCTGTATGCAAAATTCACATTCACATATTATTTTAAAACATACTGCGACTTAAACTATTGCTACTAAACTACCAGAACAAGAAAAACCCAGCAGATCTTTGTATAAACCGCTTTTGTGTAATATGTTGCTTTCTATACTGACATTGAGACGTTTCATCTGACATTTTTGTTGTTGTTGCTGAAAAATTATTGTTTGGATATAACATTTACACAACACTGTTTTTTCACAGTTTAATACATAAATTACAATTTCTAGATAAACCAGCTGATGGCCAGGTGTCTGTATACTGGAGCTGGAAGTCTTACATTTTACTCTACTTATCAGATAATGCATTTTCCTCCTATACACTGCACTGCATTATCAGTATTATTATTATAATAATAATTATAATTGATTTTAATTTTTAACATTTTAAATTGGCTGATTATGATTTACTTTTAAATTGTATAACACAGCAGACGGTTACTTTACTATCCGCTTAGGAATTACGGCAAGGTAGTGTTACTGTCATATTTATATTGAATTATTTTACTCCTATTATTTTGTTGCTACAAGACATTATTTTTTTTCCCTCCACAATGGCATATTAAAAGCTTTTTAGGGCAAACAACATCAACAAATTAATGCCAAGGAAACACTACAAATGAAATTTAAATACAATAATACAAAACTAAACAACAAGAAGAAAAATACAAAAATAAATAAATACTTAAATGTATAAAAAACTTTATTCTTCCATGAAGAATAGTTATAGTTTTTTCCTAGATTCTCAAAATGTTTTTTTTTCTATTTAGCACCTTACAGTAATATGCATATAATGCTTTTTTGCCGTAATCTAAGTTAACTAAAAAAAAAAAAAAAAAAAATATATATATATATATATATATATATATATATATACAAAATTTAAAGACTCAAATAAAAGTAAAAAACTTAATACTTTCTAAGTATCCCATAATTTCATTTTTGAATACAAGAAAGAGGAATGCATTCTAATAAAATTTACATTTAAATAAAAAACTTAGCAACTATAAAGATTAAAATTATAATAAAATATTAAAGCTTATATACTTTTGTTGGTCGCAGTCTGATGACGTAAGAAAGGGGGCGGGTCCTCTGTAGTTGTGTTGGTGCGCGCGTGACCGTCGCTCTATCCCAGCTGCTGAACGTAAACTCTGATGTTTTGGGTTTTTATTGTTGCTCGCTTTCAGTTTTGTCGCTTGTAGATGAAGCTGTGCACACTGCTGATGGTGTGAGGCACCATGCGGTGTTAGTTCACTTCCCTGTAGTGATAAACGTGATTTCATACGTTTGCACTTTACAACACTGAAGTGTAACCTAAATGATTTGTGACTCGCGCCCTTCCGACTTCCGGTTTACAACGGAAATACATTTAATCGGAACTTTAACGTGAGCAGTAAATAATCCACAGGTAACCAGTTATTTTATAATAATAAAAAATTATAATAATTATTATAATAATGTCCTAAAATAACTGTAAATGAAAACTTGAAATATTTGAATAAAATAATTACTTTAATTTAGTTTGTTTGGTAAACAAGACCAAAAACTATATTATTTTTATATAATTTTTTATAACTTTTTATTTTCTTAATGAACTTTGTTTTTTAATAATTTGTATATCATAATAATAATAATAATAATAATAGACTAAAAATAAGCTAAGAATAAAAGTAAAAGTTTCCAAGATGGTAGTGATGTCGTATGGTTTGGAGACGTCACCACTGATAAAAAGGCGTGAAACAGAGCCGGAGGTGGCAGAGCTGAAGATGCTGTGATTTGCTTTGGGAGAGACAAGAATTGACAGGATCAGAAAGGGACAGTTTAGGAAGAGGACAAAGTTAGAGAGGCCAGATTGAGACAGTTTAGACATGTGCAGAGAGGGGATAAGGGGTATACTAGAGATGGAGGGCAATGTTAGAGATGGAGTTGCCAGGCAGGAGGAGAAGAGAAAGAACCAAGAGGAGGCTTATGGATGTGGTGAGGGAGGACATGCAGGAGGTTGGAGTGACAAAGGAAGTTGTGGAAGACGGATTTGAAAGGAGACAAATTGTATGCTGTGGTGACAAATAACGGGAGCAGCTGAAAGAAGATGATGATTACTATTAATAATAGTGCTAATAATAATATTTATAATAATGATGAGCTTTAATAATAACAATAATAATAATAATAATATTAGGAAACTACGATGCCATGTTCTCAGAAAAAAACAGCCTAATGAGTGTATAATAGTTTATAATGATAATAATAAATGTTAATAATAGTAATAATGGTAATAATAATAAAAATTTATTGTTATTATTATTGTTATTATCATTATTATTATAGACTCATTAGGATGTTTTATATATTTTTATAGAATTATAATTTTATTTTTTGTATTTTATATAATATAATAATAATTATGACTATTGTTATTAATACTAATAATAACCATCATAGTAATAATATTATGATTATTATTAGTGTTCATAACAATAATCATAATAATATTTAAATTATTATTAAACACTTATTATTAGTAGTAGCTATTTTATTCCTTTAAAAAAATTTATTGGTGGCAATAAGTTAGCTTTTTGTCACTTTATTGCGAGCAGTGAATACGAGCTTTGTAACATCGTACACATATTCCACCTCATTAACTGTTAACTTTCGTGTGTCTGTTTTGCAGAACTGTCTGTTTTTTATCAGACATGGTCCGGCGCTGTGTTTTCGGCTGCTCTTCTCCCCGCACGCTGTTCACCTTCCCGTCAGATCCCTGGTTGCGGAAGCGATGGCTAGAGTTCGCTCATTTGGAAGAGAGCGGTATTCGGACGAGTTCCCGGATATGCGACAGACACTTTCCAGATGACTCCTTCAATAACCTGGGGCTGTTTAATGCTGGGATAACGGGTTACCTCAGGCTGGTGGAGAACGCAGTTCCGTGTTTGTACACAGTCGGCGCTCCTCCGTCAGTAACAGTAAGTCGCTTTATTGTATTTAACAGAAACACTTATTTCTATGAAATTTTTATAAATTTGATTTATGTCTGTTACGTTTTAGCCTTCGATCAGAAGTATCGGATGTCAGTACGAAAAAGTGTGTAACACTGCCAACATCAGCGTGCAGGTCAATCCGCCCAAAATCTACAGACGGAGTAAAGGTAAAGAACGCAGATAGCACAGATAGCGTTACTTCTGCATTTAAAATGTTTACCGTCTTTAAACAAAAACAGTTTTTATCAGAATAATGTGCATTTTGTGCATATATTTTTAAAATATATAAAATAGTTTCTTCTTATTTACCCTGATTCCCGCCCACCAGCCAGGCAATTGGACAGCATAATACACTTTCTGAGGAAAGCGCTATCCACACTCTTCCACATACACAACGCTCAGGATTGGCTGTTATCTCTGTGAATAACAGGAGAAAGAAACAGAATGCCCCTCCCACCCAGTAAACACACCCACTTTTGCTGGCCGATAATTCTCACGCTTATCATAAAAACCGCTTTTGTGACTAGTAAGTCTGTTAAGCCATACAAATATGCTTTGAACGTAAAATGTTTTATTTGCGCCTTAACACAGTATGATTATTATCATAGCTAAATAGTTAAGTAATATAAATAAAATTTTATCAATTATATATTTATTTAGATGTAGTTTAGGACAGTAATTATGTTTTAGCAGTTAGAATTATTTTGAGAACCTTACAATACTAGGGTCGCAAAATAATTCTAACTGCTAAAACACAATTTATGTTCTAGATATTTCCTAGTGCGTTGTTAAGAAGGGAAAGCATTGTAAACAAAAGATATCTATGATTAGATTAATTAGGGCAAATCATTTCAAGGGGCGAGGGAGTTCCAGAGGTCATCAAATGTCTAAAACTTTTCATAAACCCTAAGTAGAGGTTTTTCTTCATCAGTCACAAAGCACTGAGATCGATTGTTTGCTTTAATTGATCCTTTTTGGTCGATTGAATATATTCACATTTTAAAAATTATTTAGTAAACTTGTTAAACAAATACTTGAAATACTTAAATACACAAAAGAATGATGATTTCCCTTAAAGTATCCTATACCCTTTGCAGAAAATACAAACTGCAGTGTCCTGCAGTTGAAAGAGGTCTATAATTGCCTCTTGATAAACTGCACGTTTTTGTTGTCATTATTTAGTAAAATTAATTATGTAGTAAAATTAACACCTGATCAATTGTCTCCTCCAGCAATTCAGGTTTGGACAGTCAGGCAAAGCGCAGACTGCGACATGAACTCTGACGTGGATGCGGAGAGGTATGTGCACAAGCGTAATCCTGCGTCAATTAATTTAAACGAAGAATGAAATTAAAAGCTGAATCAATGTGTTGAATATTATCACATATTCTCAAAGTGCTTTGGTTACCTTCTGCAGTCCAGAGACTGTCAGATTAGGCTAGTTTTGATTCCAATTAGTGTGTGTATGTGCTCTGTGATGGATTCGCACCCTGTCCGCCTCGTACCTGAAGTCTTCTCAGATGAATGAATGAATGTTACCAAGAAACTGCTGAAGCCATGAAGACTTTTTTGCCTATTTATCTAACATCACTATTCATCAAACTGTAATTGAATTGAAAGTGGAGTGATCAGTTCATGTGATAAGCAACAAACTAAATGTTATTATTAAGTTCATTAGAATTATTATTTAATGTCATTTGATTATGATTACTTACATTAATAAGCATTTGTGTTTAACTTGGTGTAAATTCAGTCGCTTCAAATGAATGATACATGAGTCGGATCATCTGCTCGGCTCACTGATTCATTTGGCTCTCAAACGATTCATCTTTTTTTTTTCCTTCTCTCCAAATTAGATACGAGTGTAGGGTCAATATTTGTTATTGTGATCAATAAATATGTTTACCACGTAACTGTAAATGATCCCACATGAACAGAAAACCCTGTCATAATGAGTCGATTCTGAGGAGTCGGTTCAAATGAGTCGGTTCACAAAAGACTAGTATTTGTTCAACCAAGGTGAAAAAAAAAAACGTCACCATGTTCACGTATTGATTATGGACGAGCTGCAAGTGATCACCGCAAAGCCAAAGCCTGTCCAGTATTTATCTAAAAAGCTGTACGACGCTTTTCGGAGTAAAACCCGAGTGAGTGTAGGAGCCGCGTTCGAGCGCTGGAGAGCCGTGAAGGAGGAGAAAGGCCTGAAAACAGACGCCCAGCTCGCCAGGTTCCTCCTCGACAGGTGAACATCTGAGAAATATATAGTGTATTATTGTGAATTTTGCCAAAAACAGTCCAACAGCGAGTCCTTTTAGTAGCGGATTTAGCTAAAACTGCTGGTTTTTTAACGCCACCGCAGTGCTAACACCGTGTCCTTTAGCGAGCTAGCATAACAATAACAACAGCCTGTAATCAACAGACACTACAGTTACAGATATTATCATCTAATTATACATTCTGTACTGATGTGACCCAGATCAAAATGAGATTTTCTGGACGCTAAGAGTCTCTGCTTGTTGCTAACAGGCTAGTAATTAAGGTGACGTTTTTCTGCTAGGGTGCAAAAACTTAAAATTTCTATCCTACAGCAGCATTGTTGATGATTTATCCATAATCTACAGCAGGTGTCCGTTAGGAGCATAACGTCATGAGGACAAACACAGTGGTGTGGTAGATTGAGTTACACACTGTATGTGTTAAGGGGTGCCGAAACTTTTGTTTTAACCCACAACTGACTGTATCGACGTTATTATAATTGTAATACTCAGAGATCACATTCTATATACAGTACAGTCGTTAGTCTGGACAAATTTGGTAATCCGATCGGACGAGAGGTGAGTTCCGATATAGAGAACGAAAGCACTGGGACGTTTAACTTACTTTTGTAAGTCGCATCTTACTTTTATAAGAACGTCTGCTAAATGCCTAAATGTAAACATTCAATGCTATGTGTCGCTTCGCTTCGCAGGTGCTCTAATAATCGTTAAGCCGCTAAGAGCTGAGGGGGTGGGGGCCAAAACTTTATCACAATCGTCTCAGCGTATACACATATATTTGTGACCCTCTTGGAGATTATAGTTATTCAGCTGTTAGTTCAGATTGATAAATCCAATCGGACAAGAGGTAAGTGCTAATATAGATTACGACAGCATTGGGATGTTTAACGCTATGTGTCACTTTGCTTTACAGGTGCTCTAATAAGAGCTAAATTGGGGGGGGGGGGGTGCAAAAACCTTTGTTTTAACACACAACCGATTGCATCAACGTATACACATATTTGTGACAGTCCTAAATATTCTATTATACTTATATAGTTGTAGAACATTTAGTCCAGACCGAGTAATCTGATCGGACAAGGGGTATTCCATGAGTGCTGATGTAGTGTATGAGAGCACTGTGACCTGCTTCACAGGTGCTCTAATAATCATTAAATACGCTAAGAGGTAATGCCAAAACTTTTGTATAACAGTTAGTTCAGCCTGATTAATCCAATCGGACAAGAGGTGAGTGCTGATATAGAGTATGATGGCACTAGGACGTTTAAAGGTTTATATCACTTTGCTTTAGAGGCATGCTAATAATCTTTAATTACATTAAGAGCTAAGGGGGGTTGCCAAAACTTTTGTTTTAACCCACAACCAGTTGTACCAACCTATATGCATATATTTGTGACACACTTAGAGATTACGTTATATGTATATAGTTGTACAACAGTTAGTCCAGACCGATCGGACAAGACATATTCCATGAGTGCTGATATAGTGTACAACAGCACTGGGACGTTTAACGCTATGTATCGCTTCGCTTCACAGGTGCTCTAATAATCTTTAATTACACTAACTGCCGAAAAGATGGACGTTTTCCCGGAAATAACGTTCGAGTCGAATTACGAATGGTCGTCAGGAGAGGACGAGGAAAAGGAACAAAGCCGGGATACGTCCGTGCAGACTTCCCGCTGCGCATATATAACATCAGCTGACCTGGACAAACTGGAGAAGAGCAAAAATGAAGCGAACACATTAAGACAAACAGCGTGGGCTTTAAACTGCTTTCAGACATGGCTAAGTCTGAAAAATATAAACCTTGACTTCAAGTCTGTGGAGAAGCCCGAGCTGAACACCGTTTTGAGGGAGTTTTACGGATCCATCCGGACAACCAAAGGGGAGCTCTACAGCATTAGCAGCTACGTCGGACTTCGTGCTGGTTTAAACCGGTACATCAATGAGCCTCCGCTCAGCCGTTCGTGGAATTTAATACAGGACCCGGAATTCACGCCAGCCAATAACGTCTTTAAAGGTGTTGTTAAAGAGATCAGAAGGTCGAGGAAGGACCGGACAACGCACTACCCACCGATTTCACCTGAAGACCAGCGCGTCTTAAAATTCTCAGCGGCGCTAAACCCAGACAATCCGAAGGGTTTACTGAACAAAGTCTGGTACGACATTCAGTTGCATTTTGGACGCCGGGGCAAAGACGGAAATCGGGATCTCAAACCTGACTGCTTCATCCTAAAACGTGACGAGAACGGAGCTAACTATTTCACCATGACGTTCAGCAAAGAAACAAAAAATCATAAAGATCCCCAGGACAGAGAAAATCAGAGAGGTGCGATGTTTGAAGAGCGAGGAAATCCACTCTGTCCTGTTGCATCTCTGCAAAAATACCTGAGGAAAATCCCGCCAGGTGCGAAAGCCCTCTACCTGCAGCCTAGGAAGGACGTCGCTCCGACGGACACCTTCTGGTATACCAGCGTTCCCCTGGGAGTAAACCAACTGTCCCAGATGTTACCCAAGATATGCAAAGAGGCAGGGATACACACGACTTACACCAACCACAGCCTGAGAGCCACGGCCGTACAGAAACTGTCGGATGCGGGACACGAGGCGAGGGAGATCATGGCGCTGAGTGGGCACAGGTGCGGAACTATTTGTGTAGTCGGGGCCTTATAACTGATAAGCAAACAAGTTATAACCTTTTGATAGTAAATGGTATTTGTGGGACTGTTTTATAAAAGCAATATTTCACTCGAGGTCACGGCCGTGCTGATCTTCAGTACAACAGCATGACCTTGCGTGTGATATTGCTTGTGATTATATAAAGTTATTTAGAAAAACAGAAGCTTTTCATTTCTTAGTAGACAAATCATTTATTGTGTTAAACCATTTAAAGTTATCAGACAAATATTAGAATTAAATTTTATAATAGTAATAACATTAGTTGTTTTTTTTGGGGTATAGCTATTGTAATCCGAAACGGTTTAAATGATAAAGGGCAATGTTAAACCCAGGATTTTAATAGTTTAAGTCGCTGAGTAAATAAGGTTGGGGAATAGTGGTGTATTAGGAATTATTAATCAGTTATGTTTGTGACATCAAGATTTGTAATTATAAGGTGGTGTTTAAAATAGTTTGTTTAAATACAGCTGGCCAACTGCATCCATGGATTAAAATTATTTAGAAAAATTATTCAGCCGAAAAATCTAAACAAAAAATCCGGTCTTAAATTTGTTGTTTGATGCGCTAGATGAAGTTATATATAAGTAGTAGAGATAGATCACCAATCACGAAAGACACTTTGGTACAATGTTATCGCGATACACATGGGGTAATTCGATTTCTATTGCGATTCTGCTAGTATCACAATTTTCTAAACAACCCCGATTCGATAGTAATCTTTTTCAGATTTCTAAAGATACTCGTAAATAATTTGATGTTATGTGTGAATAGATTGCTAGTGTTACTGGATGAACATTTTACCACTTAAAAACATGTATACATGTATAAATCGACTTACGAACGAGATGTGTTCCGGGAGCATGTTCATAAGTCCGATTTGTTCTTAAGTCTGACAAAGTGAGTCTTCTACGCCTTTGACACTAATATGCAATGTAAATTATACAAATCCACTTGCCTCAATTTCCCTGCCCCCTTTCCCACGCTGCCATCATGTGGCCAAAAACCATAACCACATCTAAGGTAATTTATCTTACACGTGTTATGTCTCTGCGCCATTAAATCACAAGAGAAAATTCCCAGACGCCATTTTGTCTTAGAGCTGATTTTCACTGTATTGGACTGTGAACTCTGTTTTGTTGAGGATTTTTCCAAAATTAGGATTATTCACTATCAGTACAGCTTTACAAGACAGACATTTTCTACTTTTGTGCTCCTGGACTTATTCACTGTAACCGGTGAGGGGGCTTCTTTGTCCCATAACCACCCATTCACACACATACATACGCACACACAATATAACAGCCTTTTTTTTTTTTTTTTTACTTTCACTAGTACTTCAGTGATCCGTTCATATGTGTGGAAATTTGTAACTAGAATGTTCTTAAGTTAGGCACTTACTGCAAATTGAAAAAGTGTATTATAAAAAAAACTGATTTTGGAATCAGTTTGGTGATTCATGAATTTCCACACAAAAGAATCAAGATACATCACTCAATAGTTTTTTTTTCTCCTGTCTCTAGTAAGCAGAAATTCTGTCTTAAAAAATGTTGTGTTCGTTAGTAAACACAGACCAACTCCTCATTGCTTTAGTGTTGTTAGCCTCATGTCTTGTGTGCATTCTTTTATTCTGTGATAAAAAAGCTTGTAAAATGTGGCTAAGTGGTCAGAGCATTCCCTCAGAGGCTAAGAGGGAGCTTAACGTATTGTCTCTCAATCAGAAAATACTAATTGTATTTTAGTATCTTTGCCAAAGTGAGTTTTATGAAAGTGTTAGTGCTGCTAGTGAATTGTGATAAAGTGCTCATATCCGTGTTAATAGTGAAATGATGTGTGGAAAAAAAATACACTTGGCGTCTATGAGCACCACTCTGAGTCTGAAAGCATTGAGGAGATCAAGCGGAAGCAGGGACGGTAGAAGAGACGGCTGGCTTGCTGTGAAAAAGTAATCTGTAACGTGAGATAGATTCAAGATCCTTAAGATAACAGGAGATTTGGCACCGCCTGATGATAACGGAGCAACAGAGTATGGAGAGGATAGAGCTCATAGAAGAGAAAGGCTTCTAATCTTCCACAGGAAAGTCTTCAGTTGTAAAGAAATTGCAGAATCGTTTCTCCAAGGAGGCCCTGGGGTTGTGGAAAAAATTTAGAGGAGCAATCAGTTTGGACAAATTCTAAGCATTTTTTTAACAGGATTAAGTGTTGGAATGAAGATGCCTATTTAATGTTTTAAAAAAACCCTTCCCAAAACGATGTCTTTGAAGCATCTGAAGTTTCGAAGCCTCAACATTCTTAAATTCTTTAAGATCCTTAGTAAATTTTTTACCATGCATGGATGAATGCAATCCACCAGTCAGTAGGTGATCAGTTTGGTGGCCTGGAGGTAAAGAAGGTGGGTCAAACCGACAGGTTTCGATCTCAGGTACAGGAGCTCAGTTGAAATTTTCCTGCATCCTGAACATGAATGTGAAAGCACTAATAGTAGATGAAGCTAAAGTCAGTCTGTTGCACCGTGTTTACCAGCTCACGGTCATCAGCTGGCAGGGTGGGCACGTCTCCCGTCAGACCAACACTAGCGAATTTAGGAGAGATGTTGTGTTATTTTTACAGATAAGAAAAATATAGTCACATTTCTGCTAAAGAATTGGTAAAATTTAAAGCTGGTTTGTAGTAGACCAAGAATACCAAGATTTACTGTTATTGTTGTTAAATTATTGTAGTGTTGTTGTTGTTTTTTTCCCCAATAAAAAGCCGTTCTTTTAATGATTCCATTTTTTGTGCCTTTTTTTTAAATGTCAGTTTAGGCACTGTTTTAAAAGTAGCGATTTGGCATCAGGGAAAACAATTTAAGTGACATTCTTTCACAAAAAATCCTGTACCTGTTCTGGAGAATAAATAACAATAAATAAAACTTGGTAGGTAGGATGATTTCTGAGAGTTGTTCTATGAATGAATTTGTCGTCCGTTAGTTTCACTAAAGTAATCTTTTTTTTTTTTTTTTTTTTTAAACATATTGACCTGATGTAATAGTAGCTCACCTTAATTGAAGAAGACTAAACAAAGTTTTCTTCCATCAACAAAGTCCATAATGTCAGTTAATGTAGTCGTGTTACAAAGGACAATGTTGTTAAAAAAACTGTTTAATCTGTTTAATGGTTTAGATTCTTGGAAGTGAGATTATATATCTGCCATTATGTGTTTGGGAAAAAAAAATCACTGTATGAGTACCTGACGGTTATTTGATGCTCATCATCTACTGTACTACAGATAAAGTAAATGTTGCTTAAATTTAAAACAAAACACGTTAAACACCTTTAGTGATATGTGATCAATAACAAAAAAAAATAAGATTTGTGGGAAAGAAGTTCATTAGGAAACCAAGCGTATAAAAATATATTTTATTCAACCATAAAACACACTGAGATTGTATGATATGTGTCTCTCACAGTGTAACATCCTACATATGCCTTACTGTTCAGATTTAAGAATTAAAGATTTATTTCCTGCCCAGAGATTTCAGAGGTAGACATGTACGAATTCTGGTACAATATCCCATAAACAATAGACTTAAGCATCTTTGGACTTTGGTTCATGATGTTCAGGTCGGTCGAAATTTATCTTTAAGTTTCCATCTTCTACTTTCTGCTTAATATTAATGAGTTGTCTTTTTGTTTTTTTTTTCCCCTGTAGCTATGAAGGCATTTCACAGACCAGAGGCCGTGAGAGGAATCCCTCTGCAGCCCAGGAAGTTTCTCTTAGGTGAGTAGCGCTTGTTCGTTTATTCACTGAGGCAAAACAGAAATCCTAAAGCATTGCACTTCCATAATGAGATGTACCACGGTGTATTTTGTAGGCGGGGCTTTAGCTTAATGTTTTCCAGTTTTTAACTTCTCAGCAGTTGTTGGGAATTTCCTAGTTTGCACTTGGTCGTGAAGTTAATCCCTCCTTTACAAAAACCTCAATCTGTTTTTCCTAATTTGTTATTTTCATTTTTCTCCAAGAGCAATGTAATTTAAAGTAAAATAAAATATATATTGTTTGGAGGTAAGGGAAGAAGTTCTTTAACCAGTCTATGAACTCATTCTTTTTTTTTTTTCATGATGACTTATTTTTCACACTATTTTCCATTTCGTATATTCTCGGGTTTATCTTTCTGCCGCATTAAGATTAGTTTGATTATCTTTTAATCATTTAAGTGTGACAAATATGCAATAAAATAAAATCAGGAAGGGGTAAATACTTTTTCACAGCACTGTAACTGAACATTGTTAAAAGCGCTATATAAATAAAATAAAATTTAATTGAATTAACTCTCTACATTATTTTTGTACAGCTGAATAATATTTTCACAGTTTATCCTTATGGTCTAGACAGGACTCCTATCAAATTCAATTTTTATTTTTTACATACATAGTACGATATGCAGTGAAATGTGTTTACGACTGCCTGTGACCTTAAAAACAAAGGGACATTTCAATTCCACTTTCTGGACATTTCCATTTACTTCCATATCCCACCCATGTCACACAGAAATAAAGCACAGTTTTTGAACTCTATCAGAAATATTGTCTAATGTTACAGTGATAAAAGGAGTAACAGAGGTATTAGTTTGTATAACAAGTTCATGTCCTTAAAATAGTTTTTTTTTTTTTTTTTTTTTTTGTGTAAAGTGGGAGCTGTAAATCAGAAGATGACCCGTCAGCGCCGGTGGAGATTGAGCTCGTAAGTGCTGCCACATTCAGAAACACTGAATGAAATTGGACATTTCAGTTAGGTTTCAGGGTGGCCTTCTTATTTTACTATTTTATTTTTATAGGAATTAACAAGCAGCATGGTGGATAAACCCTCTGTTGGATGTGGAAAAGGTCAGAAGACATTTTGTTCTCAGAACACTGCTTTCACAAACGCACTGTTAGTACACTTAAATAAAAACTTTAACATTCCTCAACAACAAAGGGTGTGTGGGTTAAGAATAGTTAATAATCATAGTAATTTATAGTTGTTTAGCTTATTCTCGGTATACCTTATTCAGGAATAGGTTGTTTTTTGTATTAAAAATGTTTTCCTCAGTGTTTAAGGTCATTTCTGACATTTTTTTTAGTTTTGTTTGTTTTGTCTTGTGTTCCAGATCTGAAGTTGTCTGCTTTAGATGAGGACGAATACAACAGCTTAGCCGAGTATGTATTGTCGTTTTACACACACATTTTTTTGGATTAGACAGGTTGACCCCGCCCACTCAGAGATAGTAAAGTATTGCAGTGTATCGAAATTCATGACTTGGTATAAAAAAAAATGACAACAAAAAAGTCGTATTGTGATATTACTCTTAAAAGTTAAAGCCTGGGGTGTGTTAGTGAGAACCTGTAACGCGCAAACTCCTCTTACAGAAAGCAACTCCTTTACGTCTATTACTCTTTTTCTTTAAATCTGTTTGATGTATGCGTCTCTATGTGCAAGCCCTATGTGCTAAAAGTTCTTGTAAAAGCAGTGAAACTTATCAGAATGAGCAGATCAAACCTGCACTACTGTCACAGCTGCTGTTATGTAACATCACAGAGGACCTACTGACCAATCAGAATCCTGGATTCAACTGTGCTGTGGTGTACCCGTTTATTAAATACAGCAGTACCTTAGCATACAAGTTTAATCCGTTTCTGAGGTGAGTTCTTAAGGTAGAATTTTGTATTGTGAAACATATTTTCCCATTGGAGATAATGCAAATGCAGATTATCCGTTCCAGTCACCCAAACATATTACCATTATTTTCAGCACTATCGTCATATTTTTGCATATAAAAGCAATCAAAACATTAAGGGAAGACATGAAAATGAAGTAAAATATTAAATAAATTGACATTAAACCTCACTTAACATTAATTTATAATTTCTTTTGGCACCGGCTGCTTTAAAAACCAAACTGAAAGCGGCTTCCTTTTCTTCTTGCTACCGTAATTGATGACATTCTTGGGGGGGAATCCCCCACAAAAAATACATAAACTCAACTCATCTTTATTTGTATAGCACTTTAACAACAAGAATGCCCCAAAGTGCTTCACATAAATAATAAAATAATATAGTAATCTAAAAAAACAAAAACAAGATAATAATAAAAATTA
Organism: Clarias gariepinus; assembly: GCF_024256425.1. Taxonomy (NCBI): domain Eukaryota; kingdom Metazoa; phylum Chordata; class Actinopteri; order Siluriformes; family Clariidae; genus Clarias; species Clarias gariepinus. The sequence continues at coordinate 2,174,825 of NC_071121.1, forward strand.
TTTTTTTTATAAAATAATAAAAGAGGAACATAATTAAAATCACATCACATGCATATCTAATCAAATACAATATGTAAAATCAACATCACATGTTGGTTTAAATGCCAGACATGTGAGTTTTAAGACTGCCTTCAATGATGTGGCCTCACGAATGGTCAATGGTAGGTCATTCCGTAATTTGGGAGTCGCCACAGAGAACACCCGATCACCCCTGAGCTTGCATTTGTAATTTGCATTACAGTAATCAATGCGAGTGGTAATGAAGGCGTGGATGGCTATTTCGAACAGCCTAAAGGACAAAACAGGTTTAAGTTTTGCCAATTGCCTTAACTGAAAGTAACTGGACCGAACCACAGCACTAATCTGTTGATCAAATTTAAGGCCACGATCAAAAATAACCCCTAAATTTGGCACTGTAGGTTTAACATACTGCTCCAAATCTCCCAAATCCAGAGGTGGAACTCTACCCCTGGCACCAGTACCAAATACCAAAACCTCTGTCTTTTTATCATTAAAATGTAAAAAAATTTTGGGCTAACCCAAGTTTTTAAACAAGTTTTGAACGGCCTGTGCCTAAATTGATTCATATGCTAAGGTAAATTTCTTGCAAAATTTTAGCTCTTAAGGCGAAATGACTAAAATTAGTTTCCTGAGGTGCACTGCTGTACATGGCTGGAATTTCATAGCTACACCCACCTTGTAGCTGCTTCTTGTGGATATTTGTTTGAGGTTCAGGTCAAGTTTAATCCCAGCATTATGTATTCTAGAAGCAGTTACGCGATCCTGAGCAAAGAGGTGCTGCTGCTTCTGATGTTCCGCTGTTTGGAGTGCTCCAGCGAGTGTCGCATTCGAGGAATAGGCAAAGGAGGGAGTCTGTCTCTCGGACAAGAGTGTCTGTCCTGCTCGAATTACAGACTGTGGACGTCTAGACAAGCGGAGAAGCCGAAGGAGAAGGTGCGCATCTCGGATCGTGACAAAATGTAGTGATGCCTGCTTTGTTGCTAGATTAGCAGATACGTAGTGTCATAAGGGACACATTCAATCTTTATGACTTTCCTGATGTAGGTGGGGGGATGGGTTACTATAAAAAAACCAAGTAAATTAAAAATTTCTACTTTTACTTAAGTAATATTTGCCCTAGGAAATTTCTACATTTGCTCTGGGAAGTGGTTTATGGTTAATGGCTCTTGCTCTTGCTGGGCGAAGCTGGTCTTGAACCACCATCCTTCCAATCAGTAACCAGGAGCCTTAACCATTTGAGCCACTACAGCTTCAATATCTCTATATTTATCTCTGGCCTTGTAAGAGTTGTATATGAAGGGGTGAGATAAAACCATGTTCTTTTTTTTTCTTTAAATTGGTCACCTACCTCTATACACAGATTAACAACCTGCTTAATATTGTGTAGGTCCTTTAAAGGCGCTCTGTGGTACCAAGATGTTACAGGCAGTTCAATGTTATTCACATCACCGTGTCTGTATCAGTGTAAAGGCTTTGAAATCTTCTTTGTTATTCTCTTTGCCCCCAGGTAGCTGATGCGCCCTCGGTCACGCCGTACGAAGACGCACCTGACAACTTTTCACTATCTGTGACTCTACACTCAGGACATAGTGCGGCGGAGTGTAAAAATGCGGCCGCACGAGATGAGGCCGACGCCGAGAACATTTCAAGCGTCATAGTGAAAGAGGAACCTGAAGACTGCGACGAGGTGGTGAAGGAGGAGCAGCCGGGCGTCCTCATCGAGACACACGAGGGTTACGCTTCCACCGCTCCAGGAGATGACGGAGTCGCAGCCGTTAAAGATGAGGCAGATGAATTAACGCCGTACGAGACACTCGATTTTCAGACTGAACAGGAAACCCTGCTGATCGACGAGACCGGTCGAGTGAGGCGAGCCGAGCTACCGAGGGACAACGACGACAACGACGAAGAGGATCTCGAAGAGAATTCCGAATCTGACGAGGACTCGAGCTCGTCCGATCTGTCTGAGGATTTGGGTGAGGAATCTTCTGATTTGGAGAACGGCAGGAAGCTTATGGCGCTAAAACCATTTCAGAACACTATCAAACCCGTTATTTGGTGTACAGACTGTACAGACGTGGCCAAGATGATCTGTACGATTCGGAGGCATAAAAGGATCTACGGTTGCGCAGAGTGTGGCGGCAACAGTGAGGGGCAAGAAAACAAAACCGCTTTTAAAGACTTCTCCATTCATTTCAGTGACATAACAAGTTTCCATAAGCATGCCATAAAGGAGCACGGTGCAAAAGAAATTCCTCCGGAAAACAGAGTGTGTGAGGACTGCCACAAGACCATCAGGATGTCGACAAACCCTAACAAAAAGCAGAAAGAGCACGTGTGTGAGTACAAGATCAAGCCGTTCGCGTGCCACTTGTGTCGAAAGCGCTTTTTCACTGAAACGGGCCAGAAAGTTCACTACCGCCGTCTTCACGGAGACTACACGCACTTCTGTAAATACTGCATGACGCCGTTCGACACAAAAGAGTCCAAACTGAGGCACGAGACGACTCACAGCGAAGAGCTGCTGCCTTACATTTGCCCCGACTGTCCAGAGAAGTTCCAAGACTTTGTCGCGCGCAACCAGCACCTGCGCAGCCACCGGGGCGAAAAGAAACACATGTGTGACAAGTGCAACCGGAGATTCGGCGACCTCGCGAGCTACGACCGGCACATGCGGATACACTCCGGAGAGAAACCGTACATGTGCAACGTCTGTGAGCGTTCCTTCACGCAAGCTGGGCATCTCAAGTCACACATGCGCCTGCACACGGGCGAGAGGCCGTTCATGTGCGAGCAGTGCGGGAAGTGTTTCAATCACAACGTCAGCCTCAAGAATCACTTAAGAAAGCATCACCGCGGCGAAGGAGAAGAGGACCGGCCGACGGCCGACGCCTTCGGGACGCCGAAGCGGCCTAGAAAGAGAGCGAGGAAAAGGTGCACTCTGCATGCCGAGGACGCGAAGAACGACGGAGAGTCGGAGAGTCGCTCCGAGAGCGAGTCGTCCGGTTCCGACGAGGAGTGGACGAAAAGAGGAAGGAAGAAGAAAGCCAGGAGGAAAAGATGTGAGGGAAAAAGCGCAGACAACGACAATAAGCATGGTGATTGAGCACGACATCACAGACTCCGCCTTCTACGTTCATCCTTATCAAAATAAAGCTGCTATCCATTAAAGAAGTGGCGATCGGTTTATGGGACCCGTCCACCACCTTAGATAATTTTTTTTGGACCAAATTTATGTAAATACCTTTTTAATTTAATTAAAGCATGGGCCAATAGAAATCATCCAAGGGGGTGGGGTCTAATTACAGTATATGACAGTTTTCTGTGAAGTTGTTTTTTTGCAAGGCTAATTTCTTTTCAGGTTTGTCGCTCCATGTAGTACGAGTCGTATCATGTTGATAAAGACTATCTGTATCTGAAACACTACTCTTGCTTCAGAAACACATCACACTATGACTATGCTTTTTTTGGCTTCATTATGACGAATAACGGCGATCTGACCTGGCCACACGCGCGTCCTCTGTCTGTACACTGAAACCAGGGACAGTCATGACATTCGGGTGTCTCCCGGTACCTCACATTCCTGTAACGTAAATAAATTAATTAAAAAAAAGAAGACGACTCACAGTACTAAAGGTGATTCTGCTCTTTAAAGCTGTGGTTCAGCTGTGGCTTTGTACAGTTACACAATAAAACTGATGTATATATGTGATAAAAGGTTGTTTGAGTTTTAATTGTTTTTAAGGTTTTATTGTTTGTAAATACACATGCACCACAGCATGTGTGCTGATATTTATAAAATCACAAGTTTAAGTTTCTCAATCTGGCAACCCCTGTGCCATATACTTTTGATTTTAATACTGTATAGCAGTAGTTGTGCATTATGATTTCTAACATTTTATACATGAACTTTCAAGAGTCTCTCTAATATTAATATTAGACATGCATATCTGAGTGAAACCCAGCATCCACTTATGAATTTTTACAACCTTTACCCATTTTACACAGGAATAATTCACAAATTTAGCATAAGTAGCTTCTAATTCACTGGTTATGTAATACAGCCTGTCGTGCACAATATGGCCGAAAGTTTGTGGACACCTGACCATCACCTGATCAGTTGGAATTCTCTTTCGGGATCAATTATCCATCCATCTTACGCATAGTCACATGCGTAAGTATTCGGACAGTCACAATTTCTTATTTTTTTCCTCGGTAAACCACAGCAATGTATTGAAGCAGTTAACGTTTACTAAAGTGTAGACATGTTCAACTTTAAGGGATTTAATTAAAACAGAAATTACTGATTAAAAATATATTAATATTGAATTTTTATAATTCTTGGATGTAGGTCTCATGCTGTTATTATGAAAGGTGTTTTGGGTGTTGGTCACCTGATTAGCATTATAATGATAACATGCAGGGAAGATCTTGAATCTATTGTTTTTATTACGGTTTATTTTTTGTCAGAATAACCACAACATTTTGGTAAAATAAAATTTCTGATAGCTTTTAAAGGGATAATGTATATACACTATATGGACAAAAGTATTTGTCCGAGCCTATTAATCATTGAATTTAGGTGCATCAATCAGGCCCCTTATCCTCAGTGAAGGGCAATCTTAATATTTAAGCATACCGAGACACCTTGGACAATGCTATGCTTTACTAAACTTTGTGGCAACAGTTTGGGGAACTCCCTTTTCTATTCCAACATGACTCCGCCCGAGTGCACAAGGCAAGCACTGTAAAGACAAGGCTTGATGAGTTCTGTATGGAAAAACTCGATCGGCCCGAACACAGAGCCCTGACCTTAACCCCATCTATCACCTTTGGGATGAACTGGAACGGAGATTACGAGCCAGGCCTTCTTGTCCAGCATCAGTGTCCTCATAAATGCTCTACAGAATGAATGAGCACAAATCTCCACAGAAACACTTTAAAATCTTGTGGACAGCTTTCCAAGAAGAGTGGAAGCTGCTATAGCTGTAAAACCAACTGAGGGCCCACTCCATATTGAAGTGTATGTGCATTACAGTGGGTCTTGGTTGTTGTACGTTTTCCTGCTCTGCACACGAACAGTGAAGTTTGTTACTTGGTGTGAAAGTGCACTAAGAAATTGGGGTCAGATTCCACAACCCTCCTCCTGTGCAAAAAATGAATTCCAAAGTTTACCTCGGACTCGTGTGAAGCTTTTGCCTTCCCACTGAACCAAATCAAGGTGGTATATTTATTAACATTAAAATGTATTGAAAACAAATTAAACTATTTTCTTTCCCCGGACAATACTAAGAGTCAAAGTGGGACTTTTAATTGTACAGAATAACAACTCAGTTCTGATTGTGAGAATTCCATTTATGTCCCTATATAATCTCCTGCTACACTAATACACTTATCCCAGTGTTTCACTAGTACTTAGACACCATCAAGGCAGAAAGTACTCTAAGTAGAACTTCATGTCTAAAACGCTGGCCTCCCAGGAACTCCATTATTATTACAACTTTTACAAACATGTGAAACCGGCTTGGAGCGAGGTCAGGACTGTACGGGGGATGTGGTGGTAACTCCCAGCTGAGTCCCTGTAATGTGGGGATCATTTCTACAGTCAGATGCGTCTCCTCCGCACGTCGTTGATTTTCAAGGATCGGTGGTTCCACCCGCTGAATGTTCACGATGTTAAGGACTGCAGAGCGTTTCGAACCACCTCGGCCTGCAATTTGCTAGCAAAGATTTGATCGATTTTCGGTATCTTATAAAGAAATGCAAAATGCTAAAGCGGTAAATGTGGAATAACAGTAAGAGGGGCATGTTTTTTTTGTTTTGTTTTTTATACTTTTTTACATTTTTACTTCTGGTGCTCCTTTACAGTATTTTCTCCTATTTTTTTTTATATCTTTATTTTTTGTATCTGTTGTTAATTTGTTATTTACTGCGCCTTTGATCCCTGTCTGTGTTGTTTTTTTTATTTTTCTGTTATCATTTATTATTATTATTTTAAAGGATCAAAGATCCCTTGTCTGCTCAGGAGACTCGGGCGCCCCCCGCAGTTCCGGTGGAGAACTACAGTCTATCAGTTGGGTTTGGGTTTAGGTTGTGTTCCTACAGTGTACTTCTGTAAAGTTACTGATCTGAGCTCGGAGAGATTGTGGACACTCGTGTTGTCCCCCAGTCCCCCCCGTGTCCCCGCTGTAGGTGAGAATGGTCCGTGCGTGTGTCTATCCGGGCTGTTCAGTGAAACAGAAGCGCTGGGAGAAGTCGTTCCACAGGTTCCCTCTGAGAGACCCGGAGAGAACCCGGCTGTGGCTCTTAGCGCTCAGACTCGACATAAACACACCGCGCGCCAGAGACACCTTGGACAATGCTATGCTTTACTAAACTTTGTGGCAACTGTTTGGGGAACTCCCTTTTCTATTCCAACATGACTCCGCCCGAGTGCACAAGGCAAGCACTGTAAAGACAAGGCTTGATGAGTTCTGTATGGACAAACTCGATCGGCCCGAACACAGAGCCCTGACCTTAACCCCATCGATCACCTTTGGGATGAACTGGAACGGAGATTACGAGCCAGGCCTTCTTGTCCAGCATCAGTGTCCTCATAAATGCTCTACAGAATGAATGAGCACAAATCTCCACAGAAACACTTTAAAATCTTGTGGACAGCTTTCTAAGAAGAGTAGTCGTTCCACAGAGTGCGAGACCTGCGCGTGTGTGGACAACACTTCAAAGACGAGGACTATAACATCAGGACCGGAGCGCTGAGGACCACACTCAAGAGTACTGCCGTGCCTTCACCGGTCACACACACTGAGCAGGTCGGTCACACACACACACACACACACACACTGAGCAGGTCGGTCACACACACACACTGAGCAGGTCGGTCACACACACACACACACACACACTGAGCAGGTCGGTCACGCACACACACGCACACAGATTGAGCAGGTCGGTCACACACACACTTTCATTGAGCAGGTCAGTGTCATAAAAAAAAATCGAAATGAATTAACCCAGATGTTTTTCCTAAAAGGACATGTTACAGTAAATCACATGTTCCAGTACAGTATATTACATTTTACAGTGTATTACATGTTAATGTGTATTACATAATATAGTGTATTACATGTAACAGTATAGAGCATGTTACAGTGTATTACAGATTACAGTGTATTACATGTTACAGTACAGTATATTACATTTTTTTAGTCCTATATATTACATTTTACAGTGTATTACACATTACAGTACAGTATATTACATGCTACAGTGTATTACATGTTGGTGTATTAAAGGTCACAGTGTATTTCATGTTTCAGTATATTATAGGTTATATTATATTACAGGTGACAGTGAATTACATGTTACAGTATCACATGTTAGTGTATTACATGTTACATTGTATTACGTAATATAGTATATAACATGTTACAGTGTATTACAGATTACAGTGTATTGCATGTTACAGTACAGTATTTTTTTATTCAGTACTATATATTACATTTTACAGTGTATTACACATTACAGTACAGTATATTACATGTTACAATGTATTACATGTTGGTGTATTAAAGGTCACAGTGTATCACATGTTTCACTATATTACAGGTTATAGAATATTACAGGTGACAGTGTATTACATGTTACAGTATCACATGTTAGTGTATTACATGTTACATTGTATTATGTAATATAGTGTATTACATGTAACAGTATATAGCATGTTACAGTGTATCACATGTTACAGTGTATTACATGTTACAGTGTATTACAGATTACAGTGTATTGCATGTTTCAGTACAGTATATTGCATTTTACAGTCTATTACACATTACAGTACAGTATATTACATGTTATGGTGTGTTAAATGTTACTGTGTATTACATGTTAGTGTGTTAAAGGTTAAAATGTATTACATGTTTCAGTACAGTATATTACAAGTTACAGTGTATCACATTTTACAGTATATTACGTGTTACAGTGTGACAGTATACTGCATGTTACATTGTATCACATGTTAGTGTATTACATGTTAAAGTATATTACGTGTTACAGTCTATTACAGGTTACAGTATATTACATGTTACAATTTATTACATTACCTTACATTGCTGTAAGGTACCTGTGACAAACAGTATATGATAGTTACAGTGTATTACATGTTACAGCACAGTATACTGTATTACATATGTACATTATGTATATGAACAGCCGAAAGACAAAGAAGAAGACATTATGTTCGCTCTCTGGGTTTAGATCTGAGATAAATAGGATTTTACAAATCAACAAGATTTCATAAATAATTATTTTAAATTTTAATCATTGTTTTTGTTTTTTGTGGATGTAAATCAGGTTGTGAAGATGGACACAGCAGGAGACATAGAAGCTGAACGTCTTCCTGTAGATAAGGGAAGACACCTGTCTCCTGGCACAGATACGGGCGAGAGACGTTACTCCGGATATCAGTTTCCTCCGAAGCTGCTCGTCACGACACCACAGCGTGCGAAATCCAGAATTCCACAAAGAACACCGTCCACATCTGGCGTTTATAAAGTCTTTCCTCCTACTAGATCACAACCTGAGGTACGTGTGTGTGTGTGTGTGTGAGTGTGTGTGTGTGTGTGAGCGAGTGTTCCTTTATGTGTGCGAGCGAGCGAGTGTGTGATTGTGTGCAAGTGAGTGAGTGAGCTGAGAGCAAACGTGTGTGTGTATGTATGTATGTGTGAGTGTGTGTGTGTGTGTATGTATGTGTGAGTGTGTGTGTAAGCGAGTGTGTATGTGAGTAAGTATGTAAAGTGTGTATGCGTGTTTGTGTGACCTTCAGTGTATCTATAAGATTTAATCAGTTTTTCTGAGTTGCTCTAACACTACACGCGATACACGTTTCCTTTTATACGTTACAGACAGCAGACTGCGAGTCACATCTGTCCAGCTGTCACCACTGCGTTCCAGCTGTTTCTTCTGCATCACCAGAAGGGTTTGTATCCGCTGACACGACTGTTATTCTGAACTGCGTTTCTGATACACACTCTTTATTAGATGTGAGTAATAAGTTGTAATAAGCTTCATGTGAGTCTCAGCTGAACTCTGGACTGTGTTTTTTTTTGAGGGTTGTGGAATTTGACCCTGATAACTTACATTGTACTCGTGTTCCAGGTGACAAACTTCACAGCAGGAAAACTTATAGCACATTACAAGACCTACTGTTATGTACTTATATACTCCTGAAAATGTTCGCAGTTCTTATTTTCCATGAATGTTGTCAATTCTACCAGACAGGGGGACGAAGCAGTATGGTCACAGTCTGTGTGTGTGTGTGTGTGTGTGTGTGTTAGTGTTAGGTGAAGGGCTTGTGGAGTGGAGCGATGCAGAGAGGCCTAAGGAAAGTCATTGTTCAGTCATTGAGACGTATTCAGTTTATATTTTATTATCAAGATCAAGATTTAATTATTTATCATATATTTTTTTGCTCAGAGTGTTCGTGGAGCAGATAGTGTTAACGCCTTGCTCAAGGGCTCAACAGTGGCAACTTGGTGGTGCTGGGGTTCGAGTCCCCGATCTTCTGATAAGAAACCCAGAGCCTTAACTGTTTGAGCCACTACTGATGTTTTACATCAAAGAATTACAACAAATATCTAATACAGGTCGTCCCCAACTTGTGAACATTCAAAGTTACGAATTTACACAGGTACGAACAGACCATGGTTCTATGAACATTCATAAATGCAAACAAATGACGGAAGTAGCTCTTGTGTATTGTACAAAAATAGACACTACAGTGCACCAGATACCCATGTTTACAATTATATAGAATATTGTCAGTGTGTAAGTGAATGTATAAAATGTCTAAAGTCTGGTATATTGTGTGTGTGTGTGTGTTCAAAGCTAAAAGTGATTAAATGTGTGTATTTTTTTTGGCCAGGTAGTGAATAAACTGTAGTGTAAGGTCTTTTTTAATGTTTGATAGCTACATCCACCTTACAGCTGCTTCTACTGGCAATTTCTTTAAGTTTAACCCCAGAATTCTGTGCTCTAGTTACGTGAACCTGAGCAAGGAGGTGCTGCTGCTTCTGATGTTCCGCTGTTTGGAGTGCTCCAGCGAGTGTCGCATTCGAGGAATAGGCAAAGGAGGGAGTCTGTCTCTCGGACAAGAGTGTCTGTCCTGCTCGAATTACAGACTGTGGACGTCTAGACAAGCGGAGAAGCCGAAGGAGAAGGTGCGCATCTCAGATCGCGGAAATAATCAATGATGCCTGCTTGATTTTTAAAGTGGATTAATTAACTATTTTGCAGTTATTGTATATACATTCATTCCAGGCACAAACAACAAGCTTTAGGTTGCTTTTAGCGTGACTCTGTCTAGAGTTTATTGCCTGACTATATTTTTTTATAATTTTTAGGCTATTGATGCAGTTTTTGTCCCACCCTATGAAGACGTCTTTACTCAGACATCTGGTAACTCTTCGCTATTCTCCGCTCTGCACACAGGACACGGCGTGGCGGAGTGTAAAAGCGATGCCGTGCAAGACAAATCAGACACTGATACCATTGCAAGTGTTATAGTGAAAGAGGAATGGGAAGACTGTAACGAGGAGGTGAAAGAGGAGCAAGAGAGCCTCCTTATTGAGACATTCGAGGGTTACGCCGGGACCGTTAAAGACGAGACAGACGAGTTTATGCCGTACGAGGAACTCGATTTTCAGACTGTGACCCTGTTGATCGACGAGACCGGTCGCGTAAGGCGAGCTGAGATACCGAGAGACATTGATGACGAAGAGGATTTGGAAGAGAATTGCAAATCTGACGAGGACCCGAGCGTGTTCGATTCACTGGAAGATTTGAAAGAGCAATCTTCTGATTTGGATCCATTTCAGAACATCATCAAACCAGTTATTTGGTGTACAGACTGTACAGACGTAGCTAAGATGATCTGCACGATTCGGAGGCACAAAAAGATCTACGGTTGCACAGAGTGCAGCGGTGACGCCTGGGAAGAAAACAGCACTTTTAAAAACTTCTCTGTTCATTTTTGTGACATAACGAGTTTCCATAAGCATGCCGTAAAGGAGCACAGTGCACAAGAAATCCCTCCGGTTCAAAACAGAGTGTCAAAAAACCCACACAAAACTATCAGAATGTGGACAAACCTGAACAAAAAGCGAAAAGAACATGTTCACTTGCACAACAATCACTTGCAGAAGCATCACCGCGGCGATGGCAACGCCCTAGGAGAAGAGGACCAGTCGATAGACGATTCCTCCGGGACGAAGTGGCCTGGAAAGAGAGCTTGGAAAAGGTGCACTCTGCATGCTGGGGATGGGAAAAAAGACAGAGAATCGGGGAGTCGCTCCAAGAGCGATACGTCTGATTCCGATGAAGAGTGGACGAAAAGGGGAAGGAGAAAGAATGCCAGGAGGAAAAGAAAAGAGATGACGCTCCTACATGCTGAATGAGCATCACAGACTATATTATTTAATCTCATCACAATGATTTATGCAAATGAGGTTAAATTTAATTAGAGCATGGGACAACAGAAAATAAATAAGGGCCCTAAAAAATGTAACAAACTCCAAGTGTATTATTGTATTTCATTAATAATGAAATCATCTTTTAAATTCAATTAAATTTTATTTATTCAGTATAGCGGTTTAACAATGGTCATTGTGGCAAAGCAGCTTTACAGAATCAAAGGCAATTTAGGCAAATGAATATGAAATGTATGAGAAAATGTGTATATATATATAATATGTATTTTATCTTCTCAGTCAGCATAACATCTATCATGGTGAAATGTTCATTTTTTGTTCCATCATGACAATATAGAGGTCAGAGATAATTGATTTCACACACCTAAGCCAACAAAATGTATTGAATATTTACAACTTTGCATATGAGAATAAAGGGATTATTGTACCCACTTCTTCATCTTAACATTTTACTCTGACATTATTTATTTATTTTTTTTTCTTCTTCTGTACAAACTTTGGTTACTAGTTTGTTACTACGTGTAACTAGTCCCTTAAAGAGGTGTCACACATTTAAAGAAGTTTGCAAGCTGTGTCAGAACATTCCCCGCAAAAGGATATAAGTTTTACCCCTGTGGCACAAGAGGTGCCCAAATTTGCCCCATTGAAACAGGACGTGCTCACAGTTGCACTCCCTGCTCTGGTAACTCCTATAGGAACTTTAAAACTGAACCTGTGGATCCTGTTGTCATAGAGACATGAGGGTGGGCTCAATCAGTTTCTCAGGATCACTGTGAAGCTTTCAAGCCACGCCCTAGCAACCACCTTTCAAACTGATCCCAAAGATCATCATTATAAAAGGCCCAGAGGCCCGAGTTTGGCGATGGCAAGCACCGCTCACATTTTCTTCAAAATATGTACCTCTTTAGTTTCCTAATTACAATATAAGTTGGATATGATGTGTTTTTGTTTGTTGGCTTGTTTTTACTTAGTAAACCCACCTTGATTTTTATGAGAATTTGAAAAAGTTGAGTACCCTGAGAAATTTATTTTAGAAAGAGAAGAAAGTGGACAATGAAGAAAGTATATAAAAGAGGATTTGACCGGAATGGAAGATGAGGGAGATGAAGACCAGAAGGTGGTGGTAATGCAACTTATTGGATGCCAACTGCTGTAAAAGGAAAAGAACGAACAAACGCAAACCGTTGAGATGTACCATGTGGACGTAACACTACAATATAATCAGGTTGTTAGGGTTTTGAGCACCACCTTTGGTTTGGTGTTAATCACTGGTTCAGGGAACTACTTAGTGATGTGAATGTGCATAAGGTGGCGTATGCACACACAGTGGCGTAGTGGTTAGCACCGTGGCCTCGCACCTCCAGGTTTTAGGGGTTAAATTCCTTGTGTGTGTGTGTGCGCGGGTGAGGATTTGCATGGTCTCAGTGCTTGATAGGTTTCCCGCCTTGGCTCCTGGCCTCCTGTGACCGGTTGCATTAGCGCCAACTCCTGGTCTTGATCTCCCTCATAGTCATCAAACCCATCAGTCCTTTTTTTTTATCCTCTTTGTATATTTTCTAAAATACTATTCACATTTTTTATTTACTATGTTAAAGGACCTGATGTCTTTGCTGGCATAACTCCAAGGATTTAATCTTAATGAAGGATGATCATGACACCACTTGACACAACAAGTGCTGCGGGTGTGTGTGTGTACAAAATGATGTGTTCTAAGACAATGATGGCTTAAACTATTATTTTTCTACATTAATTAAATTATTATAATTATTAAATTACTACATAATTAATAATTATTATACATAATACGGCTATATTATTACCTAACAGTATGATATAAAAGTTATATCTGCTAAAAAATCTGGAATGCTGATCTATCGATTAGGCTAGCCCTTTTGGAATTACTGTACATTTGGAATACAGTTGACTTTATTATAATTATATTAATGTAAAACTAAAATAAATTAATATGAAGAACAAAAACAAAGGAAACTGGCAGAAACTGATAAACCCATTGCCTGTTTCAATCAAATAAAATGTTCTCATTAAGTTCATTAAAATTTCTGTAGTAAGTTAATTTTAACTAGCCTATATTGTGTTCACCAGAAGCCATATTAACACCTTTAAACAATATTTACACCACATATGTAAGTTCATTTAAATCAGGTTCGACTTTTAATTTTTTTTCATCATTTTAAAATATTTACAAATATTTATTTTGCAAAAACATACTCAGAAGTCTTTTTAAATCTAAAGTCTTTAGATTCTCTAAATTCTAAAGCCAAGTACAAGTTATAAGGGGAAAAGAGCTTGATGTTTCCTGCTCATATTCCTCTATAAGTGTAAACACGTTGTTTCAGGTTTGGGGAGAATAGAGTAAATTGACCGATAGCGCCATCTGCTGTTTTGGAAGAGGAAGTTGCTCCATTGCATTTGTGAGAAAATCTGTCTGTACACGTGTGAGAAAGCCAAGTTTAGCTCATAAAGAAAATATATATATTTGCAACATACAATGCATATATTTGTTATACCTTTGCATTTTCTCTCAAATTGACTTTTGTTTGTGCATATTATTTTTTGTTTGTTTAAAAGTCGATTTTTTTTCTTTGCAGACAGATTCTGTTTGTTTGCAAAATGCTGGATTTATTTGTTTAATTTTGGCACATAAATAACTCCATAATGATCTAGTAATGACAGTTATTCTGATTTGCATGTCTTTGGACTGTGGGAGGAAACTAAAGAACCTGGAGGAAATATATACTTTATATAGAATGTAACGGGTGTATTCAATGGCCATGTGAGAGAATAGAACAGTTAATGGTTAAAATTATTTCAGCATTTTTTAGACACCCTTATCCAGAGTGACTTTTTTTTTTTTTTTTTTTTTAATCTCATTATACATCTATCAGTTATTGCTTTGCTCAAGGGACCAAGAGTGGCAATTTAGTGGTTGTCGGTTTGAACATGGAATTCTTTAGACTGTAGACCAATGCCTTAACCACTGAGCTACCTCTGTACTATTTATAAATAAATAAAGTTGTTATATCAGCCTGGATGACCTAATAATATTTAGGCAAAACATTTTTGTAACTTATTCCTGTGCTGCTCCTCCAGTGCGAAAGGGGGCGCTGTTTCCGAATTGATCCTTAGATAAGTTCGTCTCCCTCACGAACAGGAAATTTTGAAATTATGATTGGACTTCCGAACAATTAAAAGACATATTATTAAAAGCGATATATTTGAATAAACTGGTTAAACAAACGTTTCCGTATTTACTCGCTGTAATGAATGACCCTCGTATTATTAATACACAGTGGTTGCTAAGGTGATCTGAAGGCTTTCTGATCCGGCCAATCCTCGAGCTGTGTTGCGGAATTTCATCCAATCCGGTTGCGTCGTGGTTTAAAGAGGCGGGGTTTGTTGCGGGACTGTAGTGGAGATTGACACGCCCCCTAGCATGACGGACAAAATGGACGCGCTGGGAGTTTATCTGTGCGCGCGCGTGGAAGTTCTGCAGCGCTGTTTGTTGGTGTAAAATCTCGTACGATAAAAAGCGTAAATATTTGTAATTATAACGATTTAAAATCCAAAAAAAAAAATAAGGCTGGGACGCATGCAGATGCCGTTTTCCTGCGGTTTGGCCACCTGGACGAGCAGCTTGCCGATGGTAATCCTTATTAGAATCGGGTGAAATGATCAACATTAGCATGTTAGCATCATCCTGTTCACGTGCAGGACACAAACATGTCGTAATGGTTAATAATAGTTAATAAGGAAACATTTTGCAGAAAGGCGTAACGAATTGGTTAGCTAGTTAGCCGTTAGCTGTTAGCTTATTAGCTGAGGTAAACATTAGACGAAGAACGCGAGGTTATATAAATTTTTATTTGTTTATTGCTAGCTTGAATTGTTGATTACTGTGCTGATATGTGTTTATTACTTTAAAGTATAATTTTTTATACACTGTAGGTTAGTATATTGTCAGATTTTAGCGTGAAAGATTACAGGAACGTCAAACCACGCCTCTTTTTAATCCAGGATTAAGATATAAGACACGCACATTTATTTAATGTAAATTATACAGGCCACGCCCATTTCACTTTTTTTTCACAACGTTGTTGGTGGTTAAAGAGTTTGTAGAAATAGTTTAAATGTTAAATCTAAAAATAATCCTCTGATCTTAATGTAATCAGTGATATTATTATTATTATTGTTATTATTATTTGAGGTTGAAGCCCACGTCCATGTCTGTGTGTCTCTCTGTACAGCAGAACTCTCTGTCTAACTTATTAATACAAAGAAATCCCATTCTGTAAGGTTGAGTATCTTACGCCTTGTTTACACTAAGTTGTCCTTCTTTGGTGGTCAGACAAATACACTCCCTGTTCGGTAATCGGAGAGTGAATCACAGATGAGAAATGGAAAAAGTAGATAAAAGGATAAAGATGAAGTTTTGTCTTAAAACCACTCCAGTGTGTTAAAATTCACTTATACCACTTCAGCGCTGTTATTTCAGCCAAAGTAAAAATATAAACTAATCCCAGTAAAAATATTCACTTTATCTTTTCTAATTAATATCTATTGGTCCAGGTGTTTGTTTACATTGAGCGAGTAGCGCATTATTACCTTTTTTTTTAAGTAGATTATTAAATAAATCTGACGCATAACTGTTCATAACATCACTTTTACTCAACAATTAGTTTTCAGTTACAGTGCAAAAGATTCATTCAATTATGTCTAGACAGTAGTTTTTCTGAGACTTGTTTTGCGTCCTAAAAAAGTATGAAATATAAAAGATATTATTGAATGAGTGAGTTCTGACCTAGTGTACAGACATAACCTTTCTTTTATTTATTTAGATGTATTCCAACATGGAGTAGAGATGGAGAAGCCGCAGATGGATGATCCGTCCTCCAAAGAGACCACTAAAACCTGGGGCTTCCGCAGGAGCACGATAGCCAGACGGGAGTTTATTGAAGAAATCGGAAACCTGGACCTCGTCACGTTGACGCCGCGACGGAACGCACGCCAGGGCCCGAGGGGCAGAGGGAGAGGACGAGGGCGGGGCAAGCAGGCGAGCGAGACTACTTTAAATCCGACAAAAAGAGCACGAGGAGGTAGAAAAGCTGTCCGGGCAAGCCTCAAACCTGAGCCTGATTTGGAGGTTTTACAGACCACTTCTCATCCACCAAAGACTGCGTCGGACACGGAGGCGTCTGACAGCGATGACCTCACGCTCAGGGAGCTTCAAGAGAGAGCCAGGAAGCGTCAAAAATCAGAAGAGGGCTCTAAAGGAAGTCCAGGGACTGTGGATTTAACCGCTGAGACTGTTAATGATGATGATGATGATAATCGGTCATGTGATCTTCTACAGTCAGAAGAAAGTGTGTCTTCGCTCTTCGATCGATTGGCCACCAGTTCTTTGGAAAACTGGAAATCGGAACGAGACGTCCAGCTCGAGGAAGACGAGGAACGGGACGGAGAGCGGAACGATGCTGACGAGTCTTCAGACGCTGATGGAGAGTACAGCGACCCTAACGCTGTCTACTGTATTTGCAGACAGAAGCACAATAATAGGCAAGTACCATATCGTTGTAGCGCATTTTTATATGTCTTAACATTTCCGAATCAAGTCTTTATTTTTATTTATTTTTTTTTTAAACTGATATTTTCAGTTCATGCTTGATCTGAAGTTCTGATACATCCTAATATTCAGTAATGTCTTAACATTAACAAACCTCTGGATACTGCTAATGGTTTGAAATTCTGGGCCGTAGTGTACGTTGTCTAACTAATTAACAGGTAATGCGATCAGGACTTCTTTCACAATTAATGATCAATTAATGATCCGATACAGAATCGTTACATCTGGCGTCATCTTTATTGTAAACGGTTTTGAGGTCAGTGTGGTAATACGTCAATCATCACACAAAAGAATCGTGATTTATAACTGAAACATTAAAAAAATATTAATTGTTACATAGTCAGACCTTAGTCCAATCAGATTAATCTATTAGATCTTTTATGTCAGTAAACAGAACTGGCAGTAAACAAAATTGCTTTATTTAATTCTTCTTTAATTGACTTGACTTTTTGCTTCAATACTATCCTTATTGATATAATTGCAAACACAAAAACATGACCTCTGCAGGGACGTTCTTTAATAATTGAGCACATACGCTGGTCAGAACTATGACCTAACCCCTGGACAGCTTGGGAGGTCAGGACACATTTGTGTTTGATTGAGCTGAAAAGCATTGCATACATCATTTGGTTAGTAAATGGAGAGAGATTTGAATTCCCTCCCCCCAAATGTGAGGTTGTGTTCTTAGTACTGATGTTCTGAAAACTAGTTTCTCTTTTGATAAAGGATGAATAAGTGTTATAGTCCTGACAGAAGATGCTTTCTTATGTGATCTTTTTTTTTTTAAAGCAACATTTTTTCCCCCATGTTTTTATCAAACTTTGTGCTTTAGAGTGCGGTTGCTTCATCTCGGGGACATGTTAACTAAACCGAGAAAACACAGTCAATCTCATGACCCCTGGGTGCTAATTGTAATTGATTTGTACTGAGTTCAGGAACTATCGCTCCCCGCTGTACTTAAGTATTTTGAGTCTCTGCTACAACAGATGGCAGCATGGCACCGATTTGGTTTGTGAGTCACCATTAAACACAAAGACAAGTAAAAAAATAAAGTTGCATGCAATGATTAGCGGGCCCAAGCCACCCGGGTGCACCAAAAAGACAGTGGCACATGCATTTAAAGGGGACATGCCAATACCATTATGATATAATTTTAGAAAAAAAGGAAATTTATGTTTAGACCTTCAAAAAGCCCCAGATACTGGGGAAAAAAAGCATCACACTATGATGTCACTCAATTTGATGATGTCATATTGCTTGGTTCAATCCTCCCGCTATGCTTTATAATATATCGATGTTTCAGAAAAATCGTCAGGTGTAACGCTCTCATAGCATTACAGAACATTAGTATAATATTATCATGTATGCAGCAATATCCAGTGATGTTATTCTGATTATGTACAGGAAGTCCCCGATTCCCCGAGTTACAGATTCCCCGAGTTACAGATTCCCCGTAAATAGACTGTGGTTCTACGAACCTTCATAGATACGAACAAACCAACGAAATAGATCACATGTATTGTACAAAGAAAAATACACTGCAGTGCACCAGTAAGCAATATTCACAATTATATATAATATTTTCAGTTTATTATACACAATATTGTGTGTGTGTTTGGGAGGGTGCTGAAGAAATAAGTCAGCCTTATTGTGATTTCATTTAATCAGTCCAGGAGCACAATGATTAAATGGCGTCCTTTCCCTTGTGATTTAAATAGTAATTCTGTTTGGATTTTGTTAGAATTTAAAACAAACTTTTACCAACAGATGAACAGATTAGAGCTGCAACCTCAAATACAAAC
Organism: Clarias gariepinus; assembly: GCF_024256425.1. Taxonomy (NCBI): domain Eukaryota; kingdom Metazoa; phylum Chordata; class Actinopteri; order Siluriformes; family Clariidae; genus Clarias; species Clarias gariepinus. Next base: position 2,193,775 of record NC_071121.1, read on the forward strand.
ACATATGAATTAAATATAAATACATTAATGTTTGCCCTGGTACTTCCGCACAGGAGTTCCTCACTGCATATAACAGTAGGCATCGTCATCGGCAACTTTTGTGTCATGTTGTGGGCGTGTCACAGAATGTAACAGTAGGTAGCGCCGTCATCGACTGTAACAGTAGACAACATCTTCTACGGTGAAAACGAGCATGTCAGGCTGAGCTTAGAGCTTCTAAAACCCCGGATCAGACTGGGACACACCCACAGCGATAGTCGAGTCACAGGTGTCAGGATCTGAACACGGGTAAATCTCTTAACGTTTTTCTTTTTATTAAATAAATTGCTACATAAAAAAAATCACGGTACATAACTGAATTATTTCTTCTCCATCTCTGTCAAATAAATCAATACAATTAAAATTTAAGTGTATAAATTATAATTAACATATTATATTGAAACATTTTAAATATTAAATATTAAAAAAATGATATATTTAATAGCTTTTAAAATCTTTTTTTTATGTTCTATTATTTTATTCCAAGAGTAAACAACTAAATGAGACTTATTGAGCCTTTAAGCCTGCTCACTGAGTTTAATGAGTGTTTTGACAGATTTAATTTGTATTATTTGTTGGTGCATATCAGAGCAGCGGCTATGAAATAAATAAATCATGCAAGTAAATAAATTCTTAAGCACATGATATAAATGAATACTTGCATCATTAAGTAAAACACTTAAATAGCCATTAAATAACTTGATTTTAAATATGTTTTAATTTAAAATAAAAAAAATCATTAATGAGGTATACTTTTAATTCTTTACTAAGAAGTTTACAACCACCTAATGATGATCTGGTAATCAGAAAATGTAATCAATATTATTACATCATAGTGTAAATTAAAAGTTGATGCTTCTTCAGAGTCACATTCCACCTCGTGCTTTTTGTCATAGTGACACGCCCAAAATATACAATACTAAAAATTAATAGACAATGTTACCTTTTTGTCATCTGTGAGTTTATTTCTCCAGAAAGATACACACAATCAGCGTGTTGATTTAACACGGTGTACATGTATGCAAGTGAAAGACTCTTTTCCATCAACTGCATCTCATCTTTTAAAGTGGAAGAACTTGCACAATTGGTGGCTGACTAAATACTTTTTTGCCCCACTGTATATAACACTTAATTAATTGTCTTTGGTAGGCTGCTTAAAAACCCAGAAATAAAATTTTGACTTCAAGTTTAAAGTGTCTTGACTATCCAAGGAAGCACGGTTTGTGAAATTTAAGGGTTGTTTACCAAGACCAATGTTTAAAGCTATAGTTTGTCCATGATCTCTTTTTTGCAGCTCTTGTTTATTTTAAACATAATACATTCTCAAGCGTCATCGTAACAGTCAAAAACTTAGTAACGTGGCTATACGGTAATGCTAAATAATGTTTTTAATTAATTTTTTAAACAGTAAATTAGAGTTGAATAAGGCGAATGCTACAGTACTTTGCTAATTAACATCTACACTGAAATGTTTCCTCACTAACGACCAATGTAGGGAATGATCGTTGTATTCCACTGTATATTCCAGTCAACTCAACTCGTTTGGGGGATGGCAGTTTTTGGGAAGAGGACAGAGATTTAGTCGACCGGATTGGTACGCTTTATTTGTATCAAAGGCGTATAAGACTCACTTTGTCAGACTTAAGAACAAATCCGACTTACGGCAGAACTTGTAAGTCAGGGAAAAGCTGGACAAATAAACAGATTTCGGAGAAGCTCAGTTTTAGCATCCCACCAATTGGGTTACAAGTTGACAGTCAAGAGAGGTAAAAAAAAAAAAAAAAACCTGCAGGACAAAGTGCTGATGAGCAATGTGAGAATATGAATAGATTTATTGTTGTTTTAAGAAATGATCCGAATCTAATACCTCTTTGAACTTTTGAACTTCACACTTTTAAATGCAAATCTTCCTTTTTTAGGTTCATGATCTGTTGTGACCGATGTCACGAGTGGTTCCACGGTGACTGTGTGGGCATCAGCCAGGCTCGTGGTCGTCTCCTGGAAAAGAACGGAGAGGATTATATCTGCCCGTCCTGCTCTCCATGCCAAAGTCCCATCAGCATCGTGGAACAGCATCCTCCACTCTCTAAACCGGCCCTGAGCTCCTCTTCCGAGAGTTTGTTCACGTCGTCGGCCGGAGAAGAAAGACCCAGCGAGGATGAGGGCATCAAAGGGAAGATCAGGAAGTCGGGCATTCGCAGCATTAAGAGGAGAATCAAGATCTTCCAGCGGGTAACATGGCTTAGTTTTGCTGAAATGATTAAACAAGGACAGACGAAATCAACAGACCTATCGCTTCTCATCTCTCTCTCTCTCTCTCTCTCTCTCTCTCTCTCTCCTCATTTTTTATTTTTCTTTGGAAAATGAGTTTAAAAATGAAACTTTTCAACAATCTAACAACTCCTAATATTTATTTTCGGTAAATAAACTTATTAATTCCAGTTTATTAATAAGTATTTATATATAGAATAGGTTATCAGATGTTTTCAAACCTTGTGATGATCATTTTTTTTTCGCCGTCTTTCCATTGTATCTTCTTGTTTTTTTCACCCTGTTCTTTGGTTCTGTGATCTGAGCTCTGAGTGTTATCCCAGGTGGAGATCATTGAAGAACCACCAGAACCCATACACCAAGCCGCAGTGAGGGAGCAGAATGTGTCCGAGGACGCGGTTAAAGAGCGAGAGGACGCGGTGGACAAGGTTAAGAGGAATCCTGCCGTGCCTAAGTGTATCGGTCCAGGCTGTAGTAATGACGCTTTGCCTGAATCGGTGTACTGCGGCCATCAGTGCATCATCCAGCACGCCGCAGTGGCCATGCACGGTCTCTCAGAGCCCAAAGAGCAGCCCGAGGTCAAAGCCAAGCCTGCGCCCAAACCCACGCTGAAGGTAAACCAACACCCTGACACTGCTCTCCACCTGATGTGTGTGTCGGTATCTTTTTAAAAAATACTAAAAAACACGCTAGTAACGTTTATACCCAAGTGCGCTGGGATTCTGGTTGATCAGCTTTTTATAACAGCTTGTTTTACTTGCGTTGTAACAACAATGATTTTTTTTTATGGAAGGAGTCTCCAGTGTCAGGAAAATTACACTTTAATGAACTTTATTAAGAGTGAGAGAATGGTGAGGAATCGCCTCTTTATTACATGGAAATGGGGTTTCATGGAAACATTAGGAATGACATGATACGATGATATAATGATATTCTGCTGTGTATTGCGATTCTTTAAGCATCATGGTTTTATAAGTATTACAATATTTATAATTTTTTTTTCTGATTTTGTTTCATCAAAATTGAATAATTCACTCCTACCACACAGGATGCTGCAATGTAGTTTAGAGAGGATTATAGATAAACTGCAACATTTTACCAACTTAAATGCAAACATATATACGTTACAGTTTAATAAAAAAAGATAAATCGCTTTTGGAATCAGTGTGGCTATGTATGGCCACATAAAAGAATCACTAATTTAATTTTTTATTTTTTATTTACTGAGTTTTTTTTACACAGGTTAGTTGTGTTGAGGTTAAAATATCTGTGTGTGTGTTACGTTGTCCTCTCTTGCAGAATAAATTTTTCAGTTATGTGTTTTTTGAATCTTTCCCAGAAACAAACCATATAAGTAAACGACTTGCTGTTTGCATACGGTTTTCAGATACACAATCTCGGAAAACTTTTTAAGAAGAAATCGGCAGAGAAGCCGGCCGAGGACGCGGATGGCGGATGTAAGGAGATGGGTTCGACTCCCGCTGCTTCTCCCACCTCTGACCCTGTTCACAAAGCAAAGGGGGAGCAGCAGCCCGCACCTGCCGCAATCGCTTCATCACAGTTTTACCGAGCCAGTATGTATCACACAGGGGTTTACAGCACACACACACACACACACACAGGTTCTTCTCACTCATACGCATACACTCACACACACACACACACACACCAGTCTGTGCGTCTGAGCATGTAAACAGAAAAAATTCCTTTAAAAAAATCCTTGGGGAAACAATAGGGCCCCTCACACACCATATGATGACATGGGGCTAATGTCATGGTGCTTTGGGCCTATTCGAAAAACTCATCATTTTAATATAACCACGCTACAGTTTTTTTTCCCTAAAAGGTAAGTAAAACATTCATAGATATATGTAATGTGTCTTTTCCAGGTGAGTATTAAATATCTAAAATAAAAATAAAGATCAAAAACAACACATGGGAAGAACTGCTATAGTGAAGACTGCTATTTTTTTGCCTAAGGCGTTTTCTTCCTCAAGTGCATAAATAACTTATCAATAGATTTAATAATAAGCTGCTGGTGTCAAACACTCTGATATAAAAACAACCAAACTTTCATCCATCACCTAAATACAGACCTTCTGATATCTGTTGGTTGTAATACGTCATCAACATAACAAGCTCTCCAAAACTGCACCATGGCCAACTCACTTCCTGATCACATTTAAATATTTCAAGCCTGTCACCCAGTCACAGGATCAAAAAGATCCAGGACACACTGAGCAGACCATATTTTACTCTTATCCCCTATATACAGGACATTTTAAGCTAATTTTAAGGTTTTGCTAAATCTGACTCATAGCATCAGATCAAAGAAAGTAACAGATTCTCAGGTCTGCCATTTGTGTAGGAATTTACATTTTAATATCAGACACATCAGTACATTTTTACACAATGACCTGACTAGTAATTCTTTAATGATAGACATGTGATTAGGTATTGACGCTGACTGGTAGGGGTAGCGCAGTGGTTAAGACGGGTTTCCATTTTAAACCCCAGCACCACCAAGTTGCTCCTGAGCAAGGCACTTAACTCTCAACTCTGATATATAATTTGATAAAAGTGTAATTCGCTCTCCTTAAAGGCGTCTCCCAAATGTCTCAAATGTATCCTCATTTTTAACCTGCTTGAGGGTCACACCTTCACTTTCACGTATCTCAATCTTCCCTTGAATTTCTGATAAGTTAAATAGCGAAAGCTATTATTTTATAATAGGGAACACATTTTTATTTCCTTATTATATATTTGCTCCAATTAGTTTTTTTGGGGGCACTTGATTGCATTTCAAACAACACACACACAAGGTATTATGATACCATGTTTGGTGCTTGCGGGGTTCCCACTAACAAGCCTAGAATAAACAATTTGAGTGAGCTAATGCACACTTTAAGTTGATTCATACTTTTTTAAATTGCAGGATGCTATAGAATGCACACCACACATATTAATTTGCTGGCTTAAAAAAAAATGCACCAAGCTTGCACAAACATGTTGTATTGATTTGTTTACTTACTTGGGACATGGTGGTGATAACAAAACAAACGCGGACATTACAGACAAAAAAGAAGAGGGAAGAAAAGGTGGAAAAATAAATATTAGTGCGTTTGCTTGGTGTGTTTTCTCAAAGATGGTGAAATGGCAAATCCCCAAAAAAGTGGCTGAGGGCTTCAGAAGTCGACATGGTCAAAATAATCAACAAAATTCCCTTTAGCTAGTGCCGAAGGGAACTATTTAAAGCACCAAAAGAAAAGAAACAGAAATACAACACACTACCCTTACTCCCTGACTAACCACAAAACCAAGGAAAGACAAAGTATAAACAAAATGGTACACACTTTATACTAAGCCACTATATACAGAATAATATGCAAATATATACAAAATGTATTTACAAAACGCCCAAATCCAAGGAGAGGAAATACAAATTGTGCAATTGGTTATACATGGAAAGGTCTATCAAATGCCAGTCAACATCAAAAGGGGCATCAGAGCGTAGTCAGAAAATGTAGCAGATACACAGTATCTCTTTCACATCAATCACAATGCCAATGCACGGGCTGCAGCAATATCGTCTGAAGGGCCTCTTAGTCTCCTGGTTCGCCAATTGATGGGTAGAAGGCGGGGTCAACAAGGTTAGAGCAACCAACCGATTTTAGTGACGGATTGCAGGAACCAGCCGATTGCAGGGGACAGGACCTGAAACATTAAGGGACACACCCTTATCTCACCACCAGCAGAGACGCGAAGAAAGAACAAAATTCAAATATAAACTCGGTATCGTAACAGACAACCGGGGCTGGGCGGTTCTTGATTGTCTTCATTTCCAAAATCTTGGTTATTTTGAATTCCTGTTTGTCTTAAATGCAAATGCTTCACTTTAGGCTGCAATATGTCCATTGTGTCTCTGGAAATCTATTCCAGTCCAATCTTGCAAAATTGCATGCAAAGTATAAACAACTTCAGTAGACACTACGCTGTTCACTATTATGCCACAAGTGAACCACTGGGCTGCAGACACTTGCACAAGACACATCAGGACTTTGTATGTCAGTGTTAGTCCTGCTCTGAGCAATGCAAGCTAGCTTTTGCTTGTAATCAGTTTTGCTGCACCTGAAAAGATCACACTTTTCCAAAGCCAAGGTTCGAAAAGAATGCAGAGTTCATGTATGACATCTGGACAACATCTGTACACCAGGAAACCAATTGTTCTTTATTTTTCTGCAACAGTTCTCTTCAGATCTGACATGTACGTTGAGTGGTCCTTGAACCAAAGTGACACAAATTTCCATGCACATTTCCAGATGTTAATCAAAAAACAGCAGAACATAAACACACGGAGATATAGAGAACCAAAACCCAATTAAAGAGCCAAACAAAGTGCTACACATTCTAGTTACAATTCAGGCTTAGATGTAGGAGTCTATCATAGGACCCCACACATTCACTCACTCATTCATGTGTAGGAGCAATTTCGAATAACCAATTCACCTACTAGCATTGTTGTGAAAACATTTACCCGGATAAATTAAGGAACCAAGAACGCTGGCGCTGCTCTTTCTGCTGTGCTACTGTCCACCCACACACGTATAAGTTTAACAATCCAGCCTTTGGTTGTCCTTCTCATGGTTAGTTGAGAACCTTTGAACAGTTAAGACAATAGCAGTATGAAAAACCATGTGGCACACTCGAAGGATGGATGCTCATGGTAAAATGGAATACCTCTTTACCAGCATATCCAAAACTCTGCATCAAGTTCACATACACTCCAAAAATCTGAACCTACAGCCGTGGATTTTTAAGGTCGTGAGAGATCCTGAAGCAGAACCGGGCCCTATGATTTAGTGCAGAAGCACCAGTGAAGATTTTTAATATTAGCCTGAGTAACAGCCAGTGGTGGGAAAAAACTTTGGTCATGTCTTTGGAGTTGGTCAGTGAAGTCCTTTTTTTATATACAGGTGATGCAATTGGTAAAGAAAAGGATTTAGAAACAAAATATTATATAAAAAGCCTTAAAAATACAATACATATATTACGCAAAACAAGATGTCATAACATTAAGGATTCCTAATAAATAAAGCTCTAAGAAATACAATATCGCTGCATATAAAAAGTGAAAAAAAAAAACAATAAAAAAACAAAACAATCTGTAAAACAATCTACCTTTTCCATTTTAAAGATTTTTGTCAATCCCATCAGGTTAGGAGTCGAATATAATCTACATGGCCAAAGGTTGTGAAAACTTGGCCGTCACACATGTGTAAACGGACACATTTCTTTTCCAAGCTGTTGCCTCAGAATTGGAAGTGCTCAATTGTATCGAATGTCTTATTCGCTGTACGCTGTAGCATTACAATTTTTCTTCACTGGAACCAAGAGGCCCAGACCCTGTTCCAGCATGACTGTCGTCTGAATGCAAGAACTCAAGTGTCCCGCAGAGTCCTGACCTCAACGAACACCTTTGGGATGAACTGGAACTCGATCTGCACCTATAAGGCCTCCTCACCCAACATCAGTGCCTGACCTCATTAATACCCTTGGCTGTAAGATCCCAACTTCCCACAGCCATACTTTAAATTCTGCTGGAAAATCTTCATGAAAGAGTGGCAACTAAATGGGAGTAAATCTGGAATTGTGTGTTCAACAAGCAAGTATCGGTATTATAGTCAGGGGTACACGCAAGTGAAGCTATACTAAAACAAGAAACCATGCTGGATTAGAAGATGGATAACACAATGACAGCTGAATCAAAGTCAATAAATACAGACAATAGAACTTTACAAAAAATACAGAAAACTGTCTGAACGTTGCATCATGTCAACTGTATGACGATTTAGCTTAAATGGAAACGTTCCACTACTCATCCATGTAGTTTCTTCAGTCAATACAGATAACTGGTTTTACAATAAACTGGTCATAATCCTCTTAATAAAAATAGAGCAATGTTTTATTTTTCAAAACAGCTCATGAGATCAGTAAATATGTTTATAACATTGCCCGGTTTGACCATCGACTGCAAAATTGTCAAAAGAGTGCTTTATGTAATAGACGTCTCTGGAAAAATCATTGCTTTGGATGCTTCTTTGTTTATCCCTAAAACAAATAATATTGGATCTTTAAAACATAGGTTTTGCTTCAAATGAAGTTGTTTTCCCAAGTAGTTATTATGTAGAACTTAGAAATGGTGAGGTTTATTTGGGAAGGTTAACATAAAGGTCCCCAGGATGAAGGTCCTCCTGAGTTGGTTGAGAAGTTGCAAAGCGTGTTCAAAGCTTTATTGCGACTACAGATTAAAACGTGAAATAAAAACAAGATTTGATCAGTTTAACACATTTCTTGGCCCCAGTGGTAGGTTTCTTGCATACCATGCAGAAGGCCCAGCTGCAGTTTCCACGCAATGCCCAAAGCTCAGCCGCTGATGCAGTGCCGGTCCCAAGTCTGGGTTAAATGGGAGGGAAGTTCATCCAGCGTAAAACCTGTGTGCGCATCGGATTGCTGTGGCGACCACTTGACAGAAGCAGATGAAAGACTAACAACATTGTATGGATCTAAGCTGCTCTAAAACATATTTTAAGCTATTTTCCATAACATCACTGCTGCTCGGTTAGTGAATGTGTTGTCCATGGGAATTTTTTCTCAGACATCGACAAAAAACAACCATGTGGTATGAAGTGACAGTGGCGCTTATGTACCTCTTTGCATGGTCCTGGGGCAAAAATCAAAGCAGCAAATGAACATCAATAGATCCCATTGATCTGAAAACCTTTTCTCATAAACACTTAGTAATCATTGTTTGCTAATAAAAGTCGATCATCTGAATGTACGACCCCACCGATGTGAACTTGCATCCTGAAATGCACATTTTTAATACATTAACGTATCGTGGTCTTAAATAATTTAGTTTTTAATAGAAAATGATCAACATTTGTCACAGTATTTTGCAGTGTCATTTCCCAGGAAATTCTCTCATGCATTCATCCCCAAAAATTCTAGTCCTGCATTAGTCCAAATAGCATTCAGTTATTGTAATATAGTAATTCAGTAAACACACGCAAAGCCCAACAACAATACAACTGTAACCACAAAACCGACTTCATAAATGCCTTCACCAACACCATCTACTGTTTCTCCAGTCTTCTTCCCACATAAAATCTCATGTTCTGGCTTTGGTGAAAGCCTTGCAGTTCAGAACTTAAACCTTTTTATATTTTTATTGCATTACCACCACACACTTGATTACAGATCAAGAAAGCATATGAATGTATATATGTGGAATGATGCGACTTCCTGGCATACCGTAAAACATCGGAACCTTCTCAGCATGTACAGGACATATGGGCATCTCCACACCTTTGTTGAAAATAAGGAAAAGCTCCTCCTCCTTGTCCTTAAATCCGCTTGAGTTTTTAAGTCAAAATGAGTTCACACCACACCACAGATCTGTTCGCTGTCCTCCACCTCTGAAACATTAAGTTTTAGGATTTATAGTTTGGTTATTGTCAGTTAACCATCACTGACTTGGCATTTTTGGGCTCGCACTGTCTTATTTGGGCTATAGACTGTCTTATTGTCTATACCGCTTTATCCTGTATACAGGGCTGCAGGGGGCCTGGAGCCTATCCCAGGAGACTTGGGGCACAAGGCAGTGTCCTGGACAGGGTGGCAATTTATCACAGGGCACACACACACACACACACACACACACACACACACACACACACACACACACACACACACACACTCTTACATGCTTATTCACACAGTATGGGCAACCTAATCTGCATGTCTTTGTACAGTGGGAAAAAACTCACCAAGTACAGGGAGAACATGTAAACTCCATGCACATGGACCAGAGGCAAGAATCAAACACAGATAGTGCTAACCACTAAGCTACTCAGCCGCCTAAACACTACTCAGTGCTAGTGCTAACCACCAAGCTACTCAGCCGCCTGAACACTGACTTACTCACTCACTGCCTATTCGGATGACAGGGTTGTCGGGGTGGCCTGGATCCATGAGGCAGAGTACACGCACAAACACATGTTAGGCGCCTTTATTATTATTATAGTTCAATATTTTAAATGTTGATCTTTGACAGCTTGGTGTTCTACATGCATGTTCACATTGACGCATTTAAAAATCCTTACCATTATGAGAAGTAAAGACACACTGCTTGTCTGGTTTGATGTGGTGTTTGCCAGCAATAATAGCTAAGCTAAAATCTGTTGATTATTTGAGAACTGACATTACATCTTTAATCTTTTACATCAACATTTGGCAGCAACAAATATTTTATGACCAAACCCTTCGGTTGTCAGTTTATCAGGTACATCTACCTTGTTTCTCTATTCGCTTGGTGCAAAAATAGAATGTGTTAAGCGCAGTTGCTAATGAATTTCTGGCACTTAAAACATCAGGCTAAATGGTTTAAAAGTGCTGCATAAACATCAATGACGTCAGTTGGTGGTGGAGTCCGTATGGGGGCCAAGAAGATCTGACGATGAGTCCCAGGAGAAAGCAGGATATAAACTAAAATTCTGGAAACGGCGAGACATGCAGTGAAGAAATGGCAGTGGATTCATGGCAGTCATCCAGGCAAGACTGGAATCAGCCAAACACTTCAATTTATCATTTTTTTTAAAAAAAAGATCGAGACTTTTTAATTTTACACTTTAGGGAAATGCTTATGATAGTTGTTCCACAGTTCCAACTTGTCCTTATGTGTTTTAACACCCAGCTGTGCCTGAGATGCTGAGTTAAATCTGCGTCTAGTCGGTGGTTATTTTTCGTTCAGTTAGTTTTTTCATTTGCTGTTTTATTATTGCATTTTAGTCAAGGCTTCTTACTTCTCACAGGGTTTCAAACCCAGCTTCTGAAGTCACAATTACAATATATTGCAGCCATTTCCTCATCAGAGTAGAGAGATTAACAAAAGGCAAAGGTCCAGAAACAGGTCTGGGCTTCACTGATCTGGGAAGCTCACTGCTCCCCTCTAGTGGTGATTATTGTTCTCCATTGTCTGAACATGAGTGAGAGTACACCTTTTCAAATTTTTGTTGATGCATGCTCAACATACAATGCATAACTGTTTATTTATTAATGTGCAAGTAACATAAGACTGTGTACAAGAAGTTGTCATTTAGTTATATTTTAGATATATTTTTCCCACTTCTTCATTTCAACACTTCATAAAACCCCATGTTTCACAGAGCTTACATGTACAGCACTACATGGAGAGGAATTCTCTTTTTGCATGGTAGAACCTCTTGGAAAGCTATTAACCCTTTATTATACAAGGAGTTATTAGGAAAGTATTTTTATGTTCAGCAGTAAATAGTAGAAGACAGTGCTATGTGCATGACACAAAAGCAGCTAATTATGTTTTTAAGCTTACAAAAAAAAAAGCTTTTTCTGCTTTAAGCTTTTTCTGCTGGGTTACAACTGAATGTTGGCTTTGTAGTCAAGTTATGGTTAATGTTCTTTTTCTTTGATATTCTCCGTGTGAAAAATTTCACACCAGGCTGCATGGACTGTAAATTTGCAGCTTAATCAAAGATAATAAAACCTCATCTTAAAAAGAGAAAAACCTTTTGTGAGAGAAGTTATCTTTCACAGTGTGACTAAAATTGAGTTACACTTCCTGATCAAAAAGTCACTGAAGCAGAAGTGTTAAATTATGTTTAAGCAACGCTACATTACAATGACTGCAACTGTGTTAAGACCTGTCCAACATAAGATTAGTCTTTGGAGAGACGGAAAAGGGTCATGTGACCCGATAAGTCTAGATGGAACCTATTCCAGAGTGATGGGTGTGTCAGGGAAGCGGATGAAGCGATGCTCCCATCATGCATAGTGTCCACTGTACAAGCCTCTGGAGACAGTGTTATGATCTGGAATTGCTTCAGCTGCTCAGGTCTAGACTCAGCAATGTTATGTGGCAACAAAAACTCTGACCACCTGAATGTACTGAACAACCAGGTTATCACATCTATGGAGTTTTTTCTTTCCTGATGGCACACGCCATATTCCAGGACTCAGGAGTGTGGCAGAGTGGCTCAGGGAGCATAAGGAATCATGGTCACACATGAATCCCCCACCAGCACTGTGTGCTGTAATTAAAGCTAAAACTAAATATTAATTTGTAGTTTTTTTTTTGTCCAAGTAGTGTATTTAGTAAGAACCCACAGGCCTGAAGTTGCACCAGCGCAATCACTTTAAGTATTTTAAATATAATAAAAAAATAAAATACTATTTAATTAAGTAAAAAAAAAACATTTCCCCATTCAGAATTGGGTTTTAGGTTTATAGTTTTATTTGGGGACTTGAAAAGCATTTGCCATGTTATTAAATATCCATTTGTTTTTTTCCGTGATTTTAGTCGCTTATTTGTACTTTATTTTAGCAGTAATTTAATTAGCCATAAATGCTGATCATTAAACCATAAAGTTTGTTTTTTTCAAAAATGTTTTGCTTTTTATCGTAATTTGAGTTTAGATAAAAATTAGATAAAAAAAAATAAAGATTTGTATGTGAGATTATAGGGTGTATGCAGCAGATTTAAACAGGATGTCAACTGTCCTATATATATATATATATATATATATATATATATATTATATATATTTTTTTTTTTTAATTAATTTTCCATTAAGAATTTCATTGTCCAGATTGTCTTTCTTTACAGTGATTGCCTTTGTTACAAATTAATGTGTGTTCAGCTCTACATACAGATCAATTACGTTTCCAAATTAGGATTCACTTTACTTTTAGATGGGTCCGTGAGTGAACCGTACAGTATCCAAATTTTTTTTTTTTTCTCTCAACCATCAATAGGAAGAGACCATCAGGATCACCTGATGCGATGGTACAATATGTTACAGAGAAGTCTTTAACGTAATCACATTTGCTAGCCTATTAAACCAGTAAGTGTAAGAGCAAAAAGAGTAAATCTAATTTATCTCGCAAGTCTGATCTTTACGACTGACTATCCATCCCTGTTATTTAAAAGTGATCAGTTCAGATTTTTCTTTGTTCAGACTGTAGGCCCAAATCCAACATGTGGTCAACCTGCCTTTATTGGATTCTGTGGTAACAATGCTGGAGCCTCTAATACAGTACTATATTTTCCCTTATTCCACCCTGTTTCTGTACATTCCCTCTCGCTTTGCCTGTACTGACCAAACACAAAACCCACAAAGTGCTGTCTGGTTGCAAGTCACAAAAAGAACAGTTTGATTAAAATCTGATTTAAACGAATAGAGCATCCAGGCTGAGCCACGGCTTCAAAAATTCAATCTAAATCTGATCTTAAACCACCTCTGGATGTGGTTCAGATCAGCTTAGTAAAAATCAGATTCAGTTCTTTTTTATTTTTGTTGTTTTTTTTGTAACTGTTCGAACTACATGAAAGCAACCAGCTTCCAAACTGATTTAGTCTGGATTGGCAACAAATCGGATTTGGGCTGGCAGTCAAGGCCTTAGTTACCATATAGATATTAGAGCGCTGGTTATTGTCTAATCCCAGGTACTTAACCTTATACAGTTGCTGTCACTTGTGCTGTCATAACAAGTTGACTGTAGCTTTTACGGTCAAGGTGTACAGTCATGGCCTGTACAAAAGTTGCTGCTTAAGTTTTTATAATAGCAATTTGCATATACTCCAGAATGTTATGAAGAGTAATCATATAAATTGCATAGTCCTTCTTTGCCATAAAAAATTAACTCAATCCCCAAAAAACCTTTCCACTGCATTTCATTGCTGTCATTAAAGGACCTGCTGAGATAATTTCAGTAATCGTCTTGTTAACTCAGGTGAGAATGTTGATGAGAACAAGGCTGGAGATCAGTATGTCAGGCTGATTGGGTTAGAATGGCAGACTTCTTGACCATGTTAACCATGGTGACCTGCATGCAGCCATCATTGCGTTGCATAAAAATGGCTTCACAGGCAAGGATATTGTGGCTACTAAGATTGAACCTAAATCAACAATTTATAGGATCATCAAAAACTTCAAGGAAAGTGGTTCAATTCTTGTTAAGAAGGCTTCAGGGCGTCCAAGAAAGTCCAGCAAGCGCCAGGATCGTCTCCTAAAGAGGATTCAGCTGCGGAATCGGAGTGCCACCAGTGCAAAGCTTGCTCAGGAATGGCAGCAGGCAGGTGTGAGCGCATCTGCACGCATAGTGAGGCGAAGACTTTTGGAAGATGGCCTGGTGTCAAGAAAGGCAGCAAAGAAGCCACTTCTCTCCAAAAAAAAAAACATCAGGGACAGATTGATCTTCTGCAAAAAGGATGGTGAATGGACTGCTGAGGACTAGGGCAAAGTAATATACTGCGAATAAGCCTCTTTCCGATTGTTTGGGGCATCTGGAAAAAGACTTGTCCGGAGAAGAAAAGGTGAGCGATACCATCAGTCCTGTGTCATGCCAATGTCAATCCTTAAGAGGCGGGTGGACAAACAAAAACCCACGAATTCTGACAAACTCCAAGAAGTGATTATGAAAGAATGGGTTGCTATCAGTGAGGATTTGGCGCAGAAGTCGAATTGCAAAGATCCTGAAAAAGAAGGGTCAACACTGCAAATACTGACAAATACTTGTCCTTAAACAAGCCTGATTAAATTATTGGTTAAACACACATCACATTTTATTTTTTATTCCCAGGTTCCATATATTGACAGACTCGTACAAGTAAGAAGGAGAAGGCATTGATTTTCTTATAACATTGTAAGACTTGTTATATTAGTTTCTTTTTTCATTTATCTCAGGTAAATGAAATATATAATTAATTAATGTAAATATATATTTACACCAATGCACAACTTTAACCCAATTACAGTCCCCAAAAATAAAAAGTCCTAAAGCTAAGAAAGTATGTTTTTAATACATTTGAGTACCGTTCTTGAGGGAGTTCTCTACAGGCCCAGACCTTCTGATCATCAGGATTAACAGACCTCCTGCTTCAGCTTAGTGAAATGCTCTGGATGAGTGCTTCAGGATACACAGGAGCTAAATTTATTCAGAGCTTTAAATTCCATAATCAATACAGTGAGTGGGAACATAATATGCCTGCACCTCCAGGATTGGGGGTTTAAATCTTGCCTCTGAAGTCTGTGTGTGTGTGAGAGTTGGCATCTTCTCCTTTTCCTTGATGGCTTTCCTTTGTGTACTCAGAGTTTAAAGGATGTGGCGCAGGCCAATTGGTGTTTCCAAATTTCTCATAGTGTGTGATTATGTGCATGCACGCGCGCTATACCCAGTACAGTATATTTCAATTTGTATATTTCAATTTGTACAGTATATTTCTATTTTTATGCACATCATATTTCTATGTACAGTATATTTCTATTTTTATGCACATCATATTTCTATTTTTTAGTTCTATTTTTCCTAGCACATTTCTATTTTTATTTTTAGTTCTATTTTTTCCTAGTTTAATTTAATTTTTTATTTAATTTCTATCGTATTCTTTTATTTATATTTATTTCTTATTTGTAAACTTTAATTCTCTTTTAGGGTCAATGGCAGTCGTATAATGCATTTCACTACATTTCGTACTGTGTATGTTTGTGTATGTGACAAATAAAATTTGAATTTGATTTATTTCCAATTTTACTATTATATAAGTATTAGAATTTAGATTTTTATTACAATTGTACTTTTTGTTCATTCAGATGCCTAGTGTCCAAAGTTTTGTGTCTCGTCTCTTGGTGGCTGAACTCTATCATGTCAGCCAAAATGACTCCTGTGCAAATAGATTGTATTGTCTTACTGTATATCTAGTTGCAACTATTTCAGATTTTTTTAAACAATTCAAAAGTTTAGCCACATTTGTTATGGATATCACCTTGCTAAATGCACATACTATATATATATATACTACCTGATACTGTTTCAGAGGCAGTGGTAGCTCAGCAGATCTTTGGATTACATTAAATTTGAGATTCTATGTTGACCATAAATTACCATACAGAGGAAAGGCTACCGAAAAGCAATTCCCCAAATCTGTGGCATCATGATATCTATTACAAGTTGAACTGTAGTCATTTATCATCATGTTTCCTCTGTTTTAGCATCAACAATATCAGAAAAGGTAGCTGCAGAAAGCAAACCAGCTACACCAGTCACTACTCAGACACAGAATATGCCCGCTCAATCAGAGACTCCTGCTGCTAAGAAAGCAGATGAGAAACCGGCTCCATCGGTCCCATCAGCTCCATCGCCCCCACCGCCTCCATCGGTCCCATCAGCTTTGTCGGCCCCACCGCCTCCGGCTGCTCTATTGGCTCCATCGGTCCCATCAGCTCCATCGCCCCCACCGCCTCCATCGGTCCCATCAGCTTCGTCGGCCCCACAGCCTCCGTCTGCCCCATTGGCTCCGTCGGTCCCATCCGCTCCATCGGCTCCACTGCTCAAAAAACCTAATCCTCTTCCGAGCCGAGCCAAGAAGACCATGCCAGGTTCCCCTCGTCTCTCTGCATCCAGGCAGCTCCACAGTGAGACTCCACAAGCAAACAAGAGTGTCTTTACTGTCCCAAAAAAGCCATGCCAATCTCAAGAAGCATCAAACGTATCCCAGGCCTCGAACTCAACCCCAGAAGTCCGAGTCCTGCCCGTCACTCCTGCCCCTGTTCCTCCACCAAGACCTCTCCAACCTCATCCTAACATGCAGATGAGACAGAACATCAGACGATCCCTCACCGACACCTTGCTAAAAAGGTCAGAGGCCAGGACTGGTTGTCTTTTTGTTTTTGTTTTTTTGAGATTGTAAGTTTGAACAATGTTCTCATAATAACTTTTTGTCAAATCATCAGGGTGAACGACAGCGATGATTTGGAGATCTCTGAGAGCAATGTTGAAAAGCTCGCTGTAAACATTGAGAGAGAGATGTTTAACATGTACTATACTACCGACAACAAGTACAAGATTAAATACAGATCTCTCCTCTTGAGCTTGAAAGACCCCAAAAACAAGGTGTGTTTAATGATACGCATGTTTAAGTATAAAGCTGTTTGACTTCAGTCAGATGTAAATGATCAATCACTTTTATTTTTTAAAATAAATATCATATTTAAGGTTGCATTTAACCATGTCGTTAGAAATTAAGGTGAAAATAGGGTCGCATTTATGGTAGAGCTAAGAAACATGATGACAAGGTGTCTTTCTTATACCTAATCAAATATATGTTACCTTGTGTAAATTTCCACTTACGTTCAATCAACCTCAATATGTTTTCTCAGGGTCTTTTCTACCAGGTTATAAAAGGACACATCACGCCATTTAAACTAACCCGTCTGAGCGACCAGGAGCTTCTGTCTGTTCAGGTACCACCAGTTCTCTTGGTAATACCTGTAAAAAACATACAGTAGTTTCTTGAGAGCTACAACAACCAAGTTGTATCTGTATTAACACTTTTTCTTTCCTGGTAGGAAAGTACAGCTGATCCTGTTCCTGTAAAACAACAAGTGTCTCCTGATTGTGTAGACATGGAGGAACCTCTGTCTGTTTCTGATAACAAAGCTTTTAAAACCGATAATGTGGCCACGTCCTCATCGTCGGTGAGTCCTCTGAATTTGTTTTTGGGTTTTATAGGTTAATTAAATTGTTAGCAAATGATTCGAAGTGGTGGACAAATCAAAAGATCAATATCTTAATAGAAGTTTTAGTGTGATGCCCCAGTCTTTTACTTTGTTTTCAGCAAACCTAATTGCAATATAGCTGGTTAAGCAAAATAATACAGGCAAAAAAAAAAAAAATAGGATCATGTAGCATTGTGTGTTCATCATATAATCATTCTTCATTATTTGTTTTCTAGGCGGGGAAAATGTCTCTTGCTCTTGTCAGACAGGCCCAATCAAAGAGACCAAACCCTGCAGTCTCAGACATCATCAGCAGCATGCTGAAAGACACTACAGCAGAACACAAAGCACACCTCTTCGACCTCAAGTGCAGGATATGCACTGGTATGTTTTCACACCACCACCAATGACGTTTAAACATGTTTATTTAAAGAATTTCTGAAAATAACCAAGTTAGATTTTTTTAAATTATATCGTAGGTCAGATTTCTGTTAACGAGGAACCTGACGCAAAGACGCTCAAAAAAGATGAGCAGATGAACGAACAGGAAGAAAAATCTCCATGTGCCATCCCTTTATCTGAGAAAAAGCCTCCATCTGCTGCACTTGGAGACAATGATGTCCTCGTTATGGAATCCCCTGCTTCTCCAACCGCAGAAGACTGTAATATTGAGACAACACAGTCAGACTTTGCTCCACCTGTAATACCTGCGGTTTCTATAGTGACCATAACGAGGAGGGATCCAAGGACAGCGGGATACCATTCTGCACCTCCTCCTCCTCCTCCGTCTTTTTCTTCTGTTGTCCCTGCTGCTGTTCAAGATCCAGTTCCCGTTACAGATCCACCAAAAAATCTAACCACAGTTCCTGGTGATAAGGAGGCTGATATGGAAATTAAGGCAGTCCTGCCTCTGCAGTTACCAGTGCCTCCGCCACCCATGCCCAAATCCATTCTGATGAAGCCTTCAGTCCCCTCCATCTCAAGGTTTTACAGTTCACAAAGTCTAACTACAAGGTGAGTTAGTTATCATTAAGCATTAGGAATCAGTAAATGACAATGCTCCTAAGTATGTCAGTCATGTTTTTGTGCCCCCCCCCCTTTTTTTTTTATAGATTGCCGAGCTCTGGTGCTTTAACAGAAAACGACACAAGTCACTTCCTGTCCAGACAAGATACTATATGGAAAGGGTTCCTCAACATGCAATTGGTGGCCAAGTTTGTTACAAAGGGATGCCTAATCTCAGGATCTGCAGAGGTTCTGAAAAAGGTCTCAGATTGTGTTTTCTGACAGCAGTGCTACATGCATGAACACAAATAACCTTTACTAACAACATACAACTTCCTAAGAATTAAGGGCACAAGCATTATTATGTCATCGCCTCGCTATGATAGTGTTGATGTCTCATAGTTCATTTGTGCGGGGCCCCTATTGTTTTTCTAAGGAGTTTGTTTGTTTGTTTATTGTATTGTTTCAGATTATCAAACAAATTTAAATATTAGTCATTTGACTAATATTTATATTTTTTTGGTGATCTGAAACATTAAAGTGTGACAAAAATGCAAAAAAATAAATCATTAAGGGGGCAAACACTTTTTCACACCACTGTATATGGATATCCGTTTCTGGACACCTGACTATTACTCCCAAATTTGGTTATTTTTTTATACTGTTGCTACAAAGTTGGAAGACACAATGTCACAAGAATGTCTTTGTACAGTATAGGGTAGCATTGCAGTTTCCCTTCTCTGTGCACAAAACGAGCTCCATGACGACATGGTGTGTTTAGGTTGGAGCTTAGTGAACTCAACCCCACTGAACATCTTTGTGTTACACTGGACTACCGATTGCACATCAGGTCTCCCCACCCGACATCAGTTCCTGACCTCACAAAGTTCTTATAGTACAACACACATTTTTCTCACTGTCATCTTTTATGACGTGGGCATTTGTGACTTTATGTCCAGGGTGCAAACATAACTTAGGCAATAAGGAGAAGGATAATGACGAATTGTGTTGTGCCTTTATGTGGGAACTGACATGCTTCCAATAACTTTTACTGAATAATTAGCTTGACAGGCTATACTTTCGCAAACAGATCATGGGACTGGGTATTATGTTAAAGGTTCTGCTTGTTGAATAGCTATTTAATGATTTGTCCATCTATGAACCTTAATTATGTGTGATATGACATTGTCGTATTCATGTAATTCCCAAGAGTTTAATTCTGGAAAAGCAGTTACATAAAAGGTCATATCGAAAGGTCTGTGAAATTATATTTCTTGCTTGACCTATTAAACAATCTTCACCTAATAGATGCATTAACATTTTGTTTTCTTTGTTTTCTAGGACTTGCCAGATACTATTCACATCGGTGGACGCATATTACCCCAAACAGTTTGGGAATATGTCGAAAGAGTAAAGACATCTTTAACAAAGGTAACCCCAATTAAGTCACCAGTTATTTTTTCTGAGTTGTATCTAACAATTTAGTGCAATCATTTCGTCTTCACTAATTGCATTTGTTTTGTTTTTGTCTCTCTGTAGGAAATGTCTTTAATTCGCTTTTATCCCGCATCTGATGAAGAAGAGGTTGCATATGTGTCACTGTTCTCATATTTCAACAGTCGCAGGCGATTTGGAGTGGTTTCAAATATTTGCAATAATATTAAAGATCTTTATCTCATTCCTTTATGTACAAATGAGTCAATTCCTTCTGTACTGCTGCCAATAGATGGCCCAGGTAACTATGTAAAGAGTTAGAATGTGCTTTGATAATGAATATGGTTTTGTATATTTTTAATATATTGTTGATTTTCTTTTAGGACTTGAACAGAATCACCCCAATCTTCTAATTGGCTTGGCAGTTTGTCAGAAACTAAAGCGTCCCGGACCACAGGCACAAGAAATTGATGAGAAAAGACCAAGAATCCAGACACCACAGGATTCTGAAGTGATGAATCTACCTACCAAATCTGCAGTTCCTGATGCTAAACTTGATGAACCTTATGACCCAGAGATCACAATCAGCACTACTCCACCAGATTCCCCACTATCTCTGAGGTCACCTGATTCAACATCTTCTCTAAACCCTCTGTCTGGAACATCAGTGCTTTCTAATCTTCATGCTCTTTTAACTCCTTCAACCTCTTCTGGCACAGATGTTGCGAAGACCACATCTTCCAGTGTCTCTTCACTTTGTGTTCCCTCTTCCACCACTGCTACGCCACTTCAAACTATTTTAAACACAATATTTGGTAAACAGAAACAAAGCTCGGATTTTGCGGTCAATACCAGTGAGACGACTCCTACTCCAGTAAAAGAACCAGTGATACCTTTTCTGACTGCAGACCCCATCGTTCAACAGTATCAGCAGAGTTCTAAGGCTATGGTGGAGTTGGATGATAATGATAGACCTTATGACCCTGAGGAAGAATATGATCCCGCTTTAGCTTATCAAAATCTTGCTCCCTCGAAACCGCTTGAAATATTAAAACCTAATGTGTTACCTGCTGTTGCTAACGAACATGACGCCGATGACGATAGGCCCTATGATCCGGAAGAGGAATATAATTTAGGAAATAAGGTTGATTCCGTCCAAGCAAGTAATACTACAAAGTGTACTAATACTGAACTATTATTAGAAACCTCTGCAAGAAAGGATGATGTAGCATATGATCCAGAGGATGACACAGTCTTTGAAGAGATGCAGAATTACATTATAGATAAAAATAAATCTGGGACATCATTGTCTGAGCAGCAGAAAATGTTAGAAGATTTAAACAGGCAGATAGAGGAGCAAAAACGCCAGCTTGAGGAGCAGGAGGAGGCTTTGCGCCTTCAGAGAGCAGCTGTTGGTGTTTCCATGGCCCATTTTTCTGTCTCTGATGCCCTGATGTCACCACCACCACGTTTTGGCAGAGAACCAGATGAGGAAATGGAAAAAACAATAAATGCTTCGGCAGTTAATCTGAATAGAGATCCTCGGCAATATAGACATTTGCAGCAGAATTCAGTTAATCCAACAATAATAGGTCATACTGACAAAGAAAATGTAAATGAAAAAATTGAAAGTTCTAAAAGCAATTTCCTGGCCAGCAATTATTTAGAGCAAGATATGTCAAAAAATGATCATGAAACGACATTAAGTAAGCTAGTTGACGAAAGATCCATTAATGCTGACACAACAGTGTTATGTTCTGTGAAGAATGCAGAAACAAATATACATCAAGGTGCATCTGCATTCCAACAAGGTACCTCCTTATCATCTGGTAACGTTCAGCACACACGCTCACCATCAAACGATTCAGGCAAAACGAGACAAAGTCATACATCTAGAAGACAACATCACAGTTCTCCCCAAAGACGATCAAGAAACGAGACACGTAGGTCATACCATGAGAAAAGAACCTCTGATCAGTCCAAAGATGATGGACATCGCAGAAGAGGTAGACATTCTCCTGAAAGAACCTCTAGGAGAAGCCGCAGTCATAGTCGCAGAAGGGAACGTGCATTGTCAAGGGAAAAAGAGCATTATCATCACAGAAGTACATCATCAAGACAAAGTAGTAGGAGGGACAGGCGGTATTCATCATCAAGGTCACATTCGACTCGGAGAGAAACATCTCCAGAACTGGAGAATAAGGTTTCTAATCAAAAAGAGAAATCGGTATTAAGGCAGAAGGACGAGTCCAACACTGAATCAACTGACAGTACAAACAATGTAGCATCTGAGCAACCTGATATTCAGGGTGATAAATCTCAAAATGAGGCTTCTGGGAAAGTAGAGACAAAAGAAATCAAAATACAGAAAGCTGATAATATAAAACTTGAACCTGATCAGTCCAACCATAGAGAGCAAAAAATGTCTGATCCACCTTGTGGTGGTTTTTCTCAAAGCAAGCAAGTAAAGTTGGAACCCAATCAAGTGGACACAAATCCATCACAAAGAGAAGATTTTCACAAAAGCATTCCACAATCTGAGAAATTATCAATACAGCAAGGTAGGAACAGTGAGTCCTGTAACACCAGATATCAGCTTAGTAATCGAAAAGACAATACATTACATAATAATGAGACTAATTTTAATGATGGTACAGATGAAAAGTCATCATGGCAGGAGTCTGACTGTCTTCCGCGTAAGACAGCTAAAATAGAGAAGGAAGATTTCCCAGAACCTGATAAGACCTTTTTCCCAAATCTTCGACCACAAAGGTTACCACGTTTGCGAGGAAGTACTCCTGAAATGTTACCTTCCCAAAATCAGAAAAGTTGTTTTTCAGTGGATGGCACATTACATCCCAAAGACCTTATATCACAAGGGGCTCACTCCATGCCAAGTGTTGGTTTGGAAAATGATGGACACAGAAATATCCATCCTCAAGAGCAGTTTAGACTAAGAACATCTGAGATTCAGTGGAGAGGTCCACAGCATAGGATGGATGGTCCGAGAGGTCCTACACTAATGCAGCCCAGAATTCCCAGAGCACCACACCCTGAAGTATTTGAGACATGTAGACCTGTAGGCCCAAGAGGTCCAAGACCAAAGAGGTTGGATGATTGTGGGCCATCTCCCAACTATGGACCAAGGGGACCAAACTCTGTACCTAGAATGTTTGAGGGCCCTGGTCCTCGAAGTCTTAGACCAAGGTGCCCAAGCCCAGTTCCAAGGATGTTTGAAGGAGCTTCACATCAGCTTTCTGGACCTAAGGGACGATTCCCAAGACCTGGAAGGTTAGAGGGATTTGAACGACAAAATGTTGGACCAAGAGATGCCTTTTCAGGGCCTAACATGTTTGACGATACAGTTAACTTTGCAGAGTCGCCACAAAGAGAATTTAACCGCAGGGACCCTGGTATACAAGAATTTGATGATTCATGGGAATCTGATGTACCTCACCAAGTTGATAGAGAATCATTTTCAGAATTCAGACGTCCTAAAGACCGTGGCGCACCTCAACGTTTTCGTGAAAATATGCTTAACGCTAGAGAGTTAGAACGAGATTTCAGTGACTTTGGAGACTATGATCCTCCATTTGATGAGGCAGAAATTGAGCCTCAGTATTCAGATGATCAAAGTGATTATCATCAGAATTTTGCTAATGAACGTTTTCTAAATCCACAAGAACCAAAAAGTCGTAGAAATCCCACACCTCGTCCAGCACATGACAGGTACCCCATTCATACCCAACTGGAAGGACCTCAGTTTCCAATGAGGGAGTTAAGTGTGAAAAGGTCTCACAATTGTGATGGCTATAGAGATCAAGCAGACGAACGCGAAACAGTCGAGCCACATTTTGCAAAGCCTGATATTTTTGAAAGTTCCCGAGATTCTGGAAGAGCTGCTCAAATTAAACGTCCACGCATTAACCCGCCTCAAAATCTTAGGGGTCCAAGAGCCCCATCCCCTCATTTTTGCGACCAGAGGATGCTTTCATCCCGGAACACTCAGTTGCTTGAGGACAAACCAAGTTCCTCCCATTTTTCATTGCCATCCACCTCCAAACCTTCAAGGCCACTGCTGCCTGGGAGCCGGTTGGGTGGTCGAACTAAGGAGCCAGCTATTCGCCCTTTGCGACTGTCTGGCCCTTTGCTCCCAACACCCCCAGGTGGTCCAATAAGATTTCACAATCCTAGAATGCAAAGACCTTTTTCTTCCAATGAAAGTAACTTGCCCCAGCATGCTCATGCTAGAAGACCCCAAGGTGATCTTGCTAAACCAGCTATGATGTCAGGAAGTTTTGATGATGATTTGAACAACTATGATGGAGAAACCTATGGGGGTTTTATTCAGGAAGAGTTTATAGACCAGGATGAAGAATACAGTGGTCAGGATAATAGTCCAGGGAAACCATGGTGTCGAGAAGCAAGAAGGAGGATTAGCACTGCAAGAAGAGGTCATAGTAGTGAATGAAATATTGCTCAGGAGAATATTGGTCAAAAAGGGATCTGTAAACATGGGTTATCAAGCAGAGATCCATGCCAAAATTGGCACTAATAAAGCTAATGTATTGCTTCTGGACTGGGTCTATATTTTAACAAGTAGTTCACACTTTGACTGGTCATGGACCTGTTTTACAGATATCCCAAAAAACAACAGCTGATTTAGAGCACCAAGGACAAAGAAAGTACACTGCCTAAAAAGGTTTATATTTGTGGTTTAAAAAAAAAATTATGTTAGCAATTTGTTTCATTTACATTGTAAGAATTTGGTTTAATCTGCAATGAAACATTTCTGTAGGTATAGTCAAGTTCTTTCTCATGTCATGACTGCAGGTTTGAGTAGCTAATAAGTTTATATTGTTATGAGTTGTTTTTGTTTGTAGTAACATCACTGAATCTTTTCTCTTGGAAAAATGGATTTGTTTTTGAACTATTATTTTAATTATATTCAACCTAGACTTGCCAGCTAATTATTGAAATATGTATACAAAAAAATAGAAATGGTGTACATCTGTATATATGTAAAGATAAAGTTAACTGATTTTGTAGGTGTACAGACCTATGTAATAAATGAATTGGGAACTCTGTGTAAATGGTGAAGTTGAATTGTTCTCAACAGCTGTAAATACTAGTGTACATTTAGGTTCATACATGTTTTATAACATTTTCTATGTGAGCAGTGCAAGGCCTAGTGATTATGTTTATAACGTCATATGAACAGTCACAAGGCATCATGTCTAATGTGATTGTTTAATTAAAAATTAAAATATTGAAAAAATTTTAAAAAGTGTGTTGTTTAAATGCATTTAATTGATCAGGATGTTTTGCACTTAATATTTTTTTAGAGTACATCTAGGCAGAATTGTGATTTTATTTAAATTTTATCTAAATGTAATCGATTCAAAGTAGGAGTACAACTGAAAGTTTATGTGACGGGCAGTTTGACTGGTCAGAATGAGAATAGACCTAAACAAAATCTGTCATTTCCCTAAGTATTATCTGGCTAGAAGACCCCTATGACCTTGCTACACCAGCTTTGAAGTCAGGAAGTGCTGATGCTTTATACACAAAGGAGAAACCTGTTGGGGTTTTATTGAGGAAGAGTTTATAGACTGAGAAGAAGAATACCGTGGTCAGGATAATATTCCTGGAAAACCATGGTGTCGAGAAGAACGAAGGAGGAAAATCTCTTTCAATCATACTGCAGCTGTGTTATACCCACACAACATATTTTTACACACATATATACATTCTTACAATTTTAATACCTCTGACTTCTTTCTGTATAGTCTGTAAGGCCTGAATAATTTATGCTTTTCTACAGTGAAACCTCAGATTGCGAGTAAGGCAAGGCAAGTTTATTTGTATAGCACATTTCATACACAATGGTAATTCAAAGTGCTTTACATAGAGGAAAAGAAAATAATCATGAAATGAAATAAAAGATAATAGACTTTTTAACAAAAACTTTTAAATTTCATTTAAAATAAAAATAAAACAGTTTGCAACAAAACTTTAAACTAATTAAAATTAAATAAAAAAAATAAAAGACTAAAACTAATATAAAACAATTCAAAATAAAAATGAAAACAGTTTAAAATATTAGATAAAAATAAAATAGTGCAGTCAGTTTGGACGTAGCACAGTGCTCATAGAATAAATGCATAGCTGAACAGATGAGTTTTAAGACTAGATTTAAATGTGACTAATGTTTTAGCACATCTGATCTCTTCTGGAAGCTGGTTCCAACTGCGGGCAGCATAATGGCTAAAGGCGGACTCCCCTTGTTTTGTGTGAACCCTTGGTATTTCTAACTGACTCGATCCTAACGATCTGAGCGGTCTGTTAGGGTTATATTTAGTGAACATATCTGTAATGTATTTAGGTCCTAGGCCATTAAGTGATTTATAAACAAGTAAAAGTACTTTAAATCTATCCTAAATGTTACAGGAAGCCAGTGTAAGGACCTGAGGACTGGTGTGATGTGATCAGATTTTCTGGTTCTAGTCAGAATCCTGGCAGCAGCGTTCTGGATGAGCTGCAGCTGTCTAATGGTCTTCTTGGGAAGGCCGGTGAGGAGACCATTACAATAATCCACCCTGCTGGTGATAAAGGCATGGACAAGTTTCTCCAAGTCTTGATTGGAAACAAAACATCTAATTCTTGCAATGTTTTTGAGATGATAGTATGCTGATTTAGTTACTGCTTTGACATGACTACTGAAACTAAGGTCTGTCTCCAGAATCACCACAAGATTCTTGACTTGATTTTTAGTTATCTGACCCCTAGAGTGAAGGTATGCATTCACCTTCAGAGCTTCATCTTTGTTTTCAAATGCAATGACTTCAGTTTTCTCCTTGTTTAATTGAAGGAAATTCTGTTACATCCAACTGTTAATTTTATCAATGCATTTGCAGAGGGAGTCTATGGGGCTATAATCAGTTGGAGTAAAGCGTTTTGCGAATGTTTAGATTTACACACACACACACACACACACACACAGCATCTGTGCGCACAAATGGAAACACTTATCTGTTGGGATTTATTTTTCCTTTTTTTTAAAGGTAAAGTGCAGGTTAATTTGTTTAATTTTAACTTTTTATTTATGTAAATTATTTTTATGTATTTATTTTTTGGGCTGTGTAACGAATGATTTATGTTTCCATTATTCCTAATGGGAAAATTCTATTTGGTTTAATAGTGTTTTGGAATACGAGCCCGCTTCCGGGATGAATTATGCTCGTAATCCAAGGTTCCACTGTATTTTAATTAAATTTTATTTTGGTAACCTTTGTAGTTTTTCAGCCTAATGAAAAAAATGTATAATAAAAAAAATTTCTTATTGTTATAGTACTTTATTGAAAATACTATTTTTAATGTAATTTGACATTCTAGTGCAATTTATTTTATCATTGAGGAATCTTTCTTTGTGAATGTGTATAAATCAAATGATGGGATTCCTGTCCCTGATGAGCAAGGGTTAGATGGAAGACTATTAACTTGGCGGCTTTATAAAAAAAATGCTTCGCCCCCTGGTGTAGTTTTCATAATTCGTGGTACTGACAAGCAGCCTGCGATATGGGATTGTCTTGAATAAAACTAGCCTGACGTGTGTTGATTTTGTTTTTTAATTGTTGGAAACAATGGATAATTTGTTTATAGTATTTTCTTATAGTTTATAATATGTTGTGGGATCTTTACCAACTTCTTAGTTCTGCTATTGTATTAGTCTTTATTGTTTTTAAGCTATTTTTTTTACCAGGGAGTAATTTATTAATTTAATCAATTAATTTATTGTTTTATTTATTTCCTTTATTGCAGAGAAAGTCTTAAAAAAAGAGTAGGGGTCCATAAAAAAAGAAATTATGCTTTCCATTCACATATTCTCTTCTCTGGGAGTTGGGGTTCAGTGCCTGAAGTGTATAGCAGAAACTTGTCTGATTAAATATCTTAGAAAACCCAAACTGCTTCAGGCATAAACATTTTTTAAAAGAACATAATAGTGGTGAAGAAGCAGTACTGCCTCGACACAGTCTCTTATTCCAAGTGTAGCAAAAGATAAAGTGCAGCACCCTGTTTAAATATTTATTTTAATTATGAAACTTTATAAAAGCTTTAAATAATACAGCAACCCTGAACAACTTAGCCCAAAGCTACCATTTGTCCCAAAATTGTGTTGGTGTCTAGACACAGAGAATAGAGTTAGATATACAAACCCGATTCCAAAAAAGTTGGGACACTGTACAAATTGTAAATAAGGACTGGGGAGACAAATTGCTCAAGTTTAGGAATAGGAATGTTGTCCCATTATTGTCTAATACCTGCTTCTAATTGTTCAGCTGTCTTAGGTCTTCTTTGTCGCATCTTCCTCTTTATGATGCGCCAAATGTTTTCTATGGGTGAAAGATCTGGACTGCAGGCTGGCCATTTCAGTACCCGGATCCTTCTCATACGCAGCCATGATGTTGTAATTGATGCAGTACGTGGTCTGGCATTGTCATGTTGGAAAATGCAAGGTCTTCCCTGAAAGAGACGACATCTGGATGGGAGCATATGTTGTTCTAGAACTTGGATATACCTTTCAGCATTGATGGTGCCTTTCCAGATGTGTAAGCTGCTCATGCCACACGCACTTATGCAACCTTGTACCATCAGAGATGCAGCATTCTGCTGATAACAACTTGGGTTGTCCTTGTCCTCTTAAGTCCGGATGACATGCATCCCAGTTTCCCCAAAAAAAGAATTCTTTGATTCTGAAAAAGATTTTGATTTGTCTGACCACAGAAAAGTTTTCCACTTTGCCGCAGTCCATTTTAAATGAGCCTTGGCCCAGAGAAAACGCCTGCGCTTCTGGATCATGTTTAGATATGGCTTCTTTTTTGGCCTATTGAATTTTAGCCGGCAACGGCGATTGTGTTCACCAACAGTGTTTTCTGGAAGTATTCCTGAGCCCATGTTGTGATTTCCAGTACATTCCCGTATGTGATGCAGTGCCGTCTAAGGGCCTAAAGATCGCGAGCATCTAGTATGGTCTTCCAGCCTTGACCCTTGCGCACAGAGATTGTTCCAGATTCTCTGAATCTTTGGATGATATTATGAACTGTAGGTCATTGCATCCACTGACATTACATTTGAGGTAAGTTTTTCTGCCTGTTTTCCTGATAATTGCCTGATGATTTCTTTTGGTTTTGGGGAATTTGATGCCCATTCTTGCTGCTGAATTTTTTTTTTGACCTTACTTATAGTAATAATAAATTTAATAATAAATAAATCACAAAAGTTTCATGCAGATGTGGCATATTTTTTGTGGCGCTCCTGATTGGTCACTCTTTTGCTAAGAGAAAAACCTGTTGCGGTCAGCAAAACCACAAGCTAGCCATCTAGCGGTGCTCTTCTTGAAGTATGTTTCAAACGAGTGGATGACAGAATGGACATGATTACTTGCAATTACTTAATGATTTACTTGATTACCTAATTGATGAGCCGTCACTGTCCAGTACTGTCACATGTAATGGTAAAGTTTTTTTTACTTTCAGCCTTCTTCTCTGCAACCTGGGAGGCACATGTGTTTGGTCCCTGACCCTAATCGCTGTTGTTCCTTCATTTTCATCTCTAAAATGATCCTTTGTCTTAGTGACCATCATCCCCTCAACAAAGCCCAGTTGCTAAAAATTACCCAACATAATTATTGTCTCCTGATAGCTTCTTTTTCTGTTACTAACTAAGAACTAATATATATTTGATTCTTTATTTTTTGAAAATTTTTAGTTACAACAAAGCCCAAGATCCGCCCATGCTATATACACACACATACACACACACACACACATATAT
Organism: Clarias gariepinus; assembly: GCF_024256425.1. Taxonomy (NCBI): domain Eukaryota; kingdom Metazoa; phylum Chordata; class Actinopteri; order Siluriformes; family Clariidae; genus Clarias; species Clarias gariepinus. The sequence continues at coordinate 2,223,948 of NC_071121.1, forward strand.
ACAGTGCATCCGGAAAGTATTCACTTTTTTCACATTTTGTTATGTCACATCTTTATTCTAAAATGCATTAAATTAATTTTTTTCCCTCAGAATTCTACACACAAAACCCCATCATGACAACATGAAAAAAGTTTACTTGACATTTTTTGCTAATTTATTAAAAATAAAAAAATTGAGAAAGCACATGCTTTCTGTACATAAGTATTCACAGCCTTTGCCATGAAGCTCAAAATTGAGCTCAGGCACATCCTGTGTTCCCTGATCATCCTTGAGATGTTTCTGCAGCTTAATTGGAGTCCACCTGTGGTAAATTCAGTTGATTGGACATGATTTGGAAAGGCACACACCTGTCTATATAAGGTCCCACAGTTGACAGTTCATGTCAGAGCACAAACCAAGCATGAAGTCAAAGGAATTGTCTTGAGGCACAAATCTGGGGAAGGTTACAGAAAAATTTCTGCTGCTTTGAATGTCCCAATGAGCACAGTGGCCTCCATCATACGTAAGTTGAAGAAGTTTAAAAACACCAGGACTCTTCCTAGAGCTGGCCGGCCAAGCGATCGGGGGAGAAGGGCCTTAGTCAGAAGGGTGACCAAGAACTCGATGGTCACTCTGTCAGGGCTCCAGAGGTCCTCTGTAGAGAGAGAAGAACCTTCCAAAAGGACAACCATCTCTGCAACAATCCACCAATCAGGCCTATATGGTACAGTGGCCAGATGGAAGCCCGCCTGGAGTTTGCCAAAAGGCACCTGAAGGACTCTCAGACCATGAGAAACAAAATTCTCAGGTCTGATGAGACTCTCTGGCCACTGTACCATCTTGATCGCTGTGCTAAGTTCCCTGGAATGTTGGAGTATTGTTGTACGACAAGTGATTTATACATTTTACTCACAATGCCTCTAGAAGCCATATTGTAATCTGTCCAGTTTATCATAAATTGAGGAGATATTTTAATCGACCATGGTACACCATAAGCTTTCAAGGCAGATTTTAATCTCAGGTACAGGATCGCTATAGGGATCTGAAACTCCTATACTTTTTTCTACTATTTTCCAAATTTTAATAGTGACTTATGATTGGACCAATCTTTTCTAGAACTTTCTTGAATATTCCTGTAAAGAGTAAATCTTGCAAACGAATTGGATAAACAATATCAATTTCTAATGCTCGTCATGGTACAGGAGTTGACATCCATCCAGATCCTTAGTGATCTTATTTGATGAGCCTAATAGTAGGACCAAAAATCTGGCATGAGATTTTAATAGATACATAGATTTAAGAATAATTCTGGGCTGTTTATTTTTTCACAGAAAATTTTTTACTGTTGTGTTGAGCACTTTAAAGTAGTCCATAGGAGGTGCTAAAGGTTACACTGAGAACAAAAAACCCAACCTTGGGAGTACAGTACATTCATCTTAATAGTGGATTACTTGTAATCTTATCAAGAAGAAATTGATAGTTCCACTTGGAGATACAAGTTAATGAAGGAAAAAACTCCAAGATTCCAAGATAATTAAATTGGTCACTAACTGTGATCATAGTAGGTAAGGACTGAAAGTCTAATTTAGCAGCTAAATAAGGGGCATAAGTGTGGATTATAAGAATTGGATTTTTGCTTTAATTAATTTTGTACCCAGGGAGTTTACCAAATGTATTGAATAGTTTTAAACATTCTTTGACCGAATCTGTGATTTTAGATACATACAACAAAATCTTATTGCCATAGAGTTAAATTTTATGAGATGTATTCATACATCTTATAGGAGTTATTAGAGAGCCTTGTCTAATCGCTTGGGCCAAAGGCTCCAAAGATAAATGAGAGAGCAGAGGTGACGAGGGACATCCTTGATGTGTGCACCTGCCAAGATAAAAGGAAGAGGAGATATAAAGGCCAGTGAGATCCCTAGCTGAGCAATCAAAATAAATAGTTTTGACTACTCTCAAGAAAAAGGAGCCAAAGCCAAAATGCTTCAAAACAGACCACAGAAAATTCCACTCAATTCTGTCCAATGCTTTTCTGCATCCAGAGGGAGGACTGCAGAGGATGCTGTGTATCTGCTTGTTGAATAATATGAAGAAGCCTGCGTATATTATCTGCAGCAAATCTTCCCCTTAAGCATCCTGATTGATCATAATTAATCAAATTTCCTACACACTTATCCAGTCTTAAGGCCAAAACATTTGCTATTAGCTTCGGGTCTGTAGATAAAAGGCTAATTGGCCTGTAAAAAGAGCATTAAAGTGGATCTTTTCTTATCTTTAGCTTAGTTATTAACACTGTATTTTGGTCCCCATGTAAGGAAGTTAAGAATTAAAGGTGCAATGATGTCCCATAAAGTCTTAAATAGCTCTGGAGGAATCCCATCCAGTCCAGGAGCTTTGTTACTACTTATGGAGTCCAGAGCAAATTTTAATTCCTCAAAGCTCTGACCATAATCTCACGTTGAGAATCATTCAACTCGGGAAGATTTACATTTTTGAGAAATTAGTCAACATTTGTTGAGTCAGTGTTGGATACTGAAGTATACCGGTGTTGATAGTAGGATTCAAATGCTCTATTTACATGTTTAAGTGGGGTATACACTAAACCTTCATGCCTAATAGCTGAGATATTAGCTTTGGAGTCAGCATCTTTCAACCTCAAAGCCAACAGGTTAGAAGAACATTCTCAGTGAAAATAATAGGACTGTCTAGTATGATGTATAATGAATTCAGCTCTATGTAAATATATAGATTTTAATTCTGATTTAAAAACATTTATTTCTTTAGCTTTGGACTTTGAAAATTTACCTTTAATTTTTTTTTCTAGTAGATTCATTAGTTTTTCTAATTCAATTTTACGACCCTCTGGACGCTTTTTATTGAAGGATGAGAAACGTATACACTTCTCACAGTATTTGGGAGTTAGAGGCTGAATCTCCATTGATCTTCAAAAATTATTTGTGCCATCCTGTAACACGGAAGTATTAAATCTTAATCGGTTGTGTCTAGGACCCAAAGATACAGGAGTTAAAGATGTAATTACTGTAGAATGATGAGATAAAAGAAGCAGTAGAATATTAACTTTACTAATAAATGAAATAAGAGAAGGAGATAAAAGTAAATAATCAATGCTTGAATGACTCCTATGACGAGCTGAAAAAAAGTGTAATCTTTAGCACCATCATTTTGTAAACGTCAAGCATCACACACATTACAATGTTGCAAAAATTGATTAAAACAACCAGAGATAATTGTATCAGACTTAGAGGCATGGGATCTGTCTAACTAGGGATCTAACACCGCATTAAAATCACCCCCAAACACCCCAGGACAGTCATCTAAACTTGCAACTAAATGTAACAATTCTTGAAAAAATAAAGGATCACCCTCCGTGGGTGCATATACAGAAATAAACTCAACCTTAGCATTATTTATGGAACCAATAATGTAAGTAATTTGGCCTTCGGTATCTCCACTCGATTTAGTAATTATGAAATCAAAATTACAGTTTAATACTATCAACACCCCTTTAGTTTTGTTGGCAGCAGAGGAGGAGGAAATCATTTTAAAGTATCTATTTTGAAAATGATGCACATCAGCTGCTTTTAAATTAAATTCTTTTATCAAGGCGATAGAGAACTTTTTGTATCTAATAAGATATTCTAAGCATTTAATACGCTTAATAGGGCTATTTAACCCATTGACGTTTCATGACATTATATTTATTGCCATATATTGTTAAGGTAAAGCAAACAAACCAGAACTAAGGAGGAAACATCCTAAGATAATCCCTCAACAATATACAGTAGCATTGATCAGAACGTGTACATACATAGGAATAAACATGTTGCACACAAAAACGGATGCATAAAACAAATTAAACTTACGTGGGTGGTCTCAGGCATAAAACAATAAGACAAAAACAAGAACAGTTTTAAATTGGGCAGAAAGTGAAGAGTTAAAACACTCTTTTCTATCTGCCCCTAAAGTAAAAGTAGCCTAGTAATCCGGTTCATCTGTCAACACCTGACCCAGTCATTTTTGGATGCAAAACCAGTCAGATTTTTTTAGCAAGGTCCTCCATGGGAACTGCAGGTTTATCTCCCTCCACCCCGGTCTCTCATGGCACCATTGTTACAACTCCCATTCGAGAAGATTTTTCGGTAGAATCCAGATTGAGAGATTGTGAGTTTTTCTTTTACTTCCGCCGGTGAATCGAGAAGTAAGGTCTTTCCCCAGTGAGTAACTTTCACTACCATGCGGTAAAGCAAAAAAGACGATATTCCCAACTAAGTTAGCTTCTTCCTTGAAATGCCATCGCTCTTCTTTTAGACGCTGGATGAGTACTGTAGTCTGGGAAAATTATCAACATCGTTCCCATATACAAGATCTGTCCAATACCTCGAGGTCCACTGAGGATCGCATTCCGATCTTGATAGCGCAGCATCTTGAATATGAATGTATGAGGAATTGATTTTGAGCGTTCACCGCTATATACACAATGGGCTCTTTCAATCTCCATTACCTTGCCAACGAGAGATGGGATCCATTTAGGAAGATGATTCTGTATAAATCACACAAGGTCATCTCCTTCTGCACCTTCTTAGACGGATATTAGACTGGCGGCTCTTATTTTTGATTCTTGCTAACTTTTCCTGAAGGGAATCCACGGCTACTATACTGTAGCTAAACTTCCGTAGTGTCTGTCTTTGCGTTACAAAGAGCGGTCTGCATGTTGTCAAATCTTTTTCCAGAACTCCAAGTCTTTTTTGCAATAGGTTTCCCCTCAAGAATATTACTAGGGTCCCGTTTTTTTTTTTTTCCTGGGGAAGCTAACACTATTTGATGTTTTGCCATCTTTGTTTATTCACTGTTAACGCAGCAAACGAATTAAATTAGATGGTGATGGTTTTACTAAAAACAAAAAAAGATTTAGGATACAGAGTCAGGGAGCGATTGAATTACGCCACCATTGCCATTGGTGGGTCACGTGATCTCCGGTGATTTTTTTAATAGTAATTTTATTTTCATGATGATTGTAAGGCCTTGTTCACACGGGCGTTAAAATCAAGCGTTTTTCTTGCGTTTGTAGCGTCCGGTAAGCGCGGATCAAGCGGCGAGTGTTTTCTACACATAGGAGTCAATGAGAGTGTTCACACGGGCTTTGGTGACGTGCGTTTGTCCGGCTGCGCGTTTATATGGCATTAAAAAAATGTTGCATGTAGCTTTTTCTTGGCGTTCAAAACCCAACGAACGCAAGGAAACCGCTTCTAGTTCGTTTTCTGCGCGTTCATTTTACGCTTCGGAGGACCGGATATATCCCATGATCCTCCATGCTACACAGAGGGAAATGCGGAAAAGAGCAAAAATAAAAAAAATCATTGTTGAAAAACTTACGCGGAAATTTTCATTTCTTCATAAACCACAAAAAAAGACTTCCTTCATTCCGACGTTGTGCAGTCAGAGAGTGAACCCGGTAGCGGCGGGCTTTCATATCCAGTTCCGGACACACTGCCCCCACAGGTTAACACACAAACTACAATTTGGGCTGCAGGCTGACGTTAGAAAGAGACAAACGAACGCCGGTGTAGAAGTCAATCAAGCGCCACTACAAAACGCAACATAAACGTCTAGGACGTTCAGAGCACGTTTGTTTATCCAAAAACTTAACGCCCGTGTGAACAAGGCCTAAATGCCATATTAGACCTGAGTTTAAATTTGTTGTTCAAAAAATTTAAGAACTGATGACACTGCAATACTGTGAGTGCAAAACTGTGATGGTTTAAATATTAAAAAATAAATATTTTTTATAAGAAAAAATATTTAAAACCGCAGATTTGGCCACTCAAAGAAGTTTTCGTGACACTGGAACACTCTTTGGTAAACCCTTGGACATGCTCTTACATTTTTACTAGGCCTGTCAACATTAATGCGTGTGATTAATCCAGAAACTTTAATGCAAACCTATTTATTAACACAAATTAGTCATATGGTCTTCACGTTTTTGGCATTTGAGCACAGAACAGAACCAGCCAGGGACATCAACAGTGTCATTAGTCAGGTCGATTTACATGTAATATCCACTATCATACTAATTTTATCTCAACATTTTACTGATGTAATTGAAAATGGGATAATATAGTTTTTAAGAGCTACAAAGTTGAAGCAAAACAAGTTTTAATGAAACCCAAAAGTGCTGCTTTTATGATCAGTGAATTGAAATGAAGTTATTATAACAAACATAATAAATCAAAGATTTGGATCAGAATGTAATCTTTGTTTGTCTTTGTTCAATCCCCACTAAAACCCAAACACATAAATCATCCAACGCAGGGTCTTGCCTTGTGGAAAACAACACACTTTCCTGTCTTTTTAGTTGTATTTGAACAATTTATTGGTGTAAAACTTGTGTATCGTGATTGTTCTTGTAGAAATGAAAGCACCAAGATAGATTTGCTAAGCCTGTTAAATAAAAACAATTGCATAGAAATGAGGCAAAAAAAAAAAAAAAGTGTATTTTCTAATGTGTAAACATTTGTAAACCAGTCAGGGTTATTAATAGTGTGTTTTGCACAGCCAAAGCAAGTGTCTGATGGGAGAAAGCATGCACTTTCACATTTCACTTGACTAAATATCAGCATTAAATCGTTATACACAGAGTTGATGGTTTATGTATTACAGTATATCTGTATAAGGGAAACTGAAAATGGTGTACATCTGTATATAGTATGTAAAGACAAGGTTAAAAGTTTTTCTAGGTTTACAAATTAAGTAAGAAACTCTACATGGTAAAGTTAAATAATGTTGGTAACAGCTATAAATACATGTTGTAAAATGTACATTCAGTAACCTTTCCTATAGAAGAGGTTAATAACCTCACAGGAAGCATTACATGTCTAATTGTGGTTATTTCATTTATATAGTAAAAATATTAAATCTTGTGTTGTTATTTTTTCCTGAAGTGTTATTTATCAAGAAGTTCCACATGAACATTTAAAAAAAAAACTTTTTTTAATTATTATTTTGTAGATAAGTATGCAAAATAAAATAAAGGTTATTACACTCAACCATGTTTTTTATGTATACTGTATGTACTGTATACAGTGGACCCTCAAATTGATTTAGTTCTGGAGGCAAGTTCCTACGGTAAATTTTCATAATGCTATACTATACAAATTTTCCCATAAAAAATAATGAAAATGCAGATAATTTATTCCAGCCACCCAAAACTATAACCAATATTAAAAAAACTCAGGCTGTGACCCAGTCCTCTATCCCTCACAATCTGTCCCTTGTCAAAGTCACTCAAATCTTTACGCTTGATTTTTTTTGGTTCCAATACATCAACTTTAGGAAAATAGGTTCACTTGCTGCTTTATATATCCCGCCCACTACCAGTCACCATTGTTATGGAATACTGAAAATGTAGCTACTGTGAGATGGACAATATTGTTATTAATAGACGACTGGATCAGAGTAACTCCAAAACTGCAGGGATGTTCCCAGGCTGCAGTGGTCTCGACATAACAAGTGATCCAAGACAGGAAAACCGGTGAACTGGCCTGTGTAGCCTGATCCAATGGAAGAGCTAGTGTAGATCAAATTGAGGAAAAGGTTAATGCTGGTTCCAAAAGAAAGTAAAAAGGTGTAAAACACACAGTGCATTAAAGTTTTGATGGCAAAACTTAATTTTAGGAGGGTGGTCATAATGTTATGGATGATCGGTGTGTGTGTGTGTGTCTGTGTGTGTGTATATTTTTTTAAATAAAATAAAGAAAAAAGATTTAAAATAATATATTTTTTAAGAATGACTGAAGAAGAATTGTTAATATGGGATTCAGATACCAAATTGGAAAAACAACCCACAATTAGAAAGCGTTCTGTATTAAAAGTAAATTAAGTACAATTTCATCTGTTACGGCAACCCGGACCAGTCTGTTTTGCTGACACAGAGATCAGGAACAGGAAGCTCTATCGCGCTAAATAATAGACACAATACTATTTTCTCAAATTAAATAATGTTCATGAAACACCTGCCATTTTATGAAGACGGTGAAATAAATTTCATTGGTTAAAATAATTGTTTAAATACTTTGAAAAGGTCTTATGTACAAGGATGGGTTTAAGAAGACATGGCAACCTCTCCAGACGTGCCCGCGCTTGAAGTCACACGGTTGAAGTTTGAAGCGGTGACGCGCGCGACGTCAGTTTATCAGATTTTACACGTTATTATTCTTCATTAGTTTGAAGCCGCTCGAGACTGTCGGTCTGTTCAGGTCTGTTCACGAGCTTTATTATTACTTTATTGAAACGTATTTCAACTGTGCGGTGATTTATAAACGATTAGCGACAGGGTTAAAACAACAACAACAACAAATTATTATTATTACTATTTTAGTGAGCCAAGCTGATGACGACATTTGATGTGCGAGACCCTGTCACTCAGAGGGGGAAATCTGCCAGTCTGCGCGAGACCAATTTCAGTTTTAGCAACATGCTAACTACTTTTTCTCCTGACAGAAAAACTACAATTTTACCTCTAAAACGTACACAAGATAACCTTAAAATAATTTTAATACAACAAGAATTAACATATTTATCAGTTTCATAAGAAATTCTTACAATTTTGGTTCTATAATTTTGTCTTATATATGTGCTGTTTCCAAATCAAGTTTGGATTTAAGATGTCCAATTAAAATCCATTTATCCAGCTCAGATTTAATCCTTAAAAAGGCACAACTGTAATAATACGTGTTACAAAAAGTTATTTAATATGGTTTTATAGATCTTTTATACTTAATATTTTCTATGTTATAACCCATTTTCATTATGAACTGCTTCATATCTGGATCTGAAATAATTATTATTGTATATGATATAATTGTTATAATTGTAGTATTAACACTCTGATCATTTTCTCCATTTTGTACTTTGCTGTTTTTTTTTAAATAAACATATATAGGGTTCAAGGATTGTGCAGTATAGAGTGACATGTCCTTTTTTTATGTCTCTCAAAATAGGCAACTGAATTTTATTCAATTTTAACCAACTATACAAATATGACAGAGCAAAAAGTTGCTATTTTTTTTTTTTTTTAGCTTGTTTCTATGACAAAAAATTGACCTATCTGCAATGTCATTCTTATATTCCAGTATTGGTAAAATTTACACTTTATAAAAGTAATGATAACTTACTGAAATAACATATCCATACGATAACATATCGGAAAACCCATATGCACAGTTTGCTGACTAAACCTTCCCTGTTAACACACACCGGTAAGGCCTCCATATAAGCATGTACTGAATATATATATATATATATATATATATATATATATATATATATATATATATATAAAATCGTTATTGACCTATGCTGTGTTGCCACTTGGGTTTTAAGGGTTTTAACCATATTTCAGAATTAATTCTTGATCTGATTTAAGTCTCAAGGGTGAGATGTGTTGTAAAAAAATATTCAGAAGAGTGTATAGTTTATTTAAACTTAAATAACACACAAAAAACCACATACAGTGGAACCTTGTTATACAAAATTATTTCGTTCTGGAAGCAAGTTCTTAAAAACTATAGGAAATAACGTAAATGCAGATAATTAGTCACTCATATTATTACCCTTTTTCAACACTATAACATATTCTGGCATATAAAAACAATCAGAACATTTAGGAAAGACATGTAAATGAAGTCAGTACTTGGGCAAAAAAAGTGTTTGACTAAGAGTACTTAGTTAGCAACCTAGTAATCCAGTGTGAGGATTTATTCAATGATGGAAACTACAAAGCATTTTGGAAGTTGCTCTGGATAAGAGCGTCTGCCAAATGCTTCTTATTTCTTAAGGTGAAAATTCGTGAGGGGGGCCATTTGTATGCTAAGGTTTTCCTGTACTGTACTTATCTTGGATTTTGTGAATTGTATCTCACAGACTTATTTTTGTGTTTTTTAACTATGTAATACATAGACTGTGTTTTAGAATCAGCTTACTAACAATCTTCTCTCTTTTTATTTGTTGATTTATTTATTATAAGAATGAACACGTCAGTAGCGTGCAAGACATCGTATGTGGCACCTCCTTTGGGTCAGTACGCACCCGAGCCTGTGAACGTGACCATCAGTCAGAAGGGAGCTGATCGAACTCAGGTGGTCAGCTCTGATTTTAACATCATGGAAATGACAGAGGTTGAATACACACACATTCAGCACCTCATTCACTCCCATATGGAATCTCAGGATGGCACTGAAGAGATCAGTATAAATCCGCCGTCTTCTACAGACCGCGATATTGAAAGCAGTTGCAAGGTGTGTCCTTCTTCAGACATGGCTTCTGCGTGTCAGGTGGACGCATCTTCTTCATCCTCGTTGCCCACAAACACTCAATTTGTCTTGGGACCTAGCAACGACAGACGCGAGGACGGTCAGGAAGTTAAAATGCTTCTTTACAGTGATCCGAATTGCATAAGTAGTTTAGGACCGAGGACGCCAACCAGCAATAGTGAGGTTCCCAGCTTTGTCCTGGCGAAGGTGAGAGGCGCTATGGAGGAAGGGAGAGAGAGGACTGATCGCAGAAGGGCCCCTCCTCTTGGTTCGAGACCCAATCCATCTTCACGGGTTTGCTTGGAGAAGAGGTTCGACTGTGATTCGTGTGATTTAACCAAGAAAGAAGAGTCACAGGCTGCAATAATGAAAACGTAATTTTACTCAGATGTTTTATTCGACTATTTCCCAAATGGTCTGTTTGGATTTTCAAGCATTTTTATTTTAATTATAACAAAAATTGTAGACACAGAGCTCCGTTATGCTTTAGAATCTTGATGTTAGGTGAGACAGGCATTGCTTTTTTTTTTGGTTCAAGTTTTCAAACCCATCATTTTTAAACTAACTTTAAATTCAATAGGTTATACTCGGAGCTCTATTGCATTACTGCAAAATTGATGTGTTTAGTCTTTTTAATATTTAATTTGTTTGAGCGTCTCCCAAAAGATAAATTCAGCTAATTTAGGGTCATGTAGAAAAATGTACTTAATTGCCATAATGGACAAAGATAAACAGAGCTT